>NC_048596.1:22482530-22798155 GCF_003668045.3 Cricetulus griseus | reverse complement strand
AATGCTATCCCTGCCTTCCTTGATTATCTCCCAGGGAGCCATAACAAAGCACTTAAAAACTTTGCTGAAATAAAAAGTTATATTTTGAAACGTGTGAAAGAACACCAAGAAACACTGGACATGGACAATCCTCGGGACTTCATTGACTGTTTCCTGATCAAAATGGAACAGGTAAAATGCTATTCGTTGGCTTGCATTTTGTATTTCATCAATCATTTCTATTCTTACTGGGAGAAATTTAACTTTTCAGGCAAGAAACACTTGGTACGAACTTTAGGTTCCTATTGTGGGCATGGATTGGATTAGCATCATTTAAGATTTAAAATTGAATTGTTAAGCAATCAAAATACATGGGCATCATTTAATAAGTTATATGAGGAAAGGGAATATACATTTCAGGTGAGTTAGACATATAAATGACTTAGAAAATACAAAATATCAAACATTAAATACTGCTAACTGAGGGACCAGCCTCAAGTCAGTACCCAGGGTATTCAAAAAATTCCATAAATTTGGCTTAGGAAAAATTTTTTCATTTATCTGAGGTGAAAAAATAAGGAGATACAGGTGCTTTCTGTTGGTAACTTTATCTTTTACTTCATCTTAAAAAAATCCTCTCTGCACACGGGGGTGGGCCTAGACCCTATCACAAAGGATACGATAGACTCTGGTGACACCTTATGGAAGGCCTCACCATCCAGGGGGAGCAGAAAGGATATGTGATAGCTAGGGTTTTAGTTGGGGGGATGTTAGGGGAGGACGGGAGGGAGAGGGAACTGGTGGGATTGTCATGTAAAACAATCTTGTTTCTAATTAAAAAAATGAAAAAATCCTCTCTGAAAATCTCTGACTCCACACAACCACATATCTCCACACAGCCGTTGCTATACATCTCATTTAAATAGTTCTACCGTACAGTTCCCTCACACTCTCTCACACAGATCTTCACATAGGTCCTTTATGTAGCAGCAGCTCTTCCACATAGTCCTCCTTCTCTCTCTCTCTCTCTCTCACACACACAGACAGACAAACTTCCACATCATTCACTCACTTTATTCACTCACTCTGCTCACTCACTCTCTCACACTTCTCTCATGCTTGTTCTTCTTCATCTCTCACATTTCTCTCTCTGCCCATTCAGCTATATCCTTTTCTCGCGTGCGTGCGCGCGCACGCACGCACGCACGCACACACACACACACACACACACACACACACACACACACACACTCTGTGTGGTGATACCTTGCTTGTACACATAAAGCCTGTCTGAAGGTCAGAGAATGGAGCTTGCCACTAGCTGGGTGGAAACAGGATATAAGCAGGGAGAAACTGGAACCGCTCTCTTGTTTGCTAAGATGCTAAGGAGGTAAGGTGTGACATGGCTTGCTCCTTCTCTCTGATCTCTCAGCATCTTCCTCAATATCTGACTCCGGGTTTTTATTACTTAGACCAATTAAGAACTCTATTTATATCTCTGTAAGAGCTTTCTACACGGCTCTTACATGGCTCAATCTAGCTGCTTCTCACACCACCACTTCTCTCACAGCTAAAGTCTGGACGATTATATATTACATTTGCAGAAAGCCTGACCACATGATAAGTCACATAGTTTCTCTTAGGCTAGTGAGATCACATTGACCAGCCAGTGAGTAATGCTTGGCCATACATGTAGCTCTAAGTTAGTGAGGGTTTTCAGACAGAAAGTAAACAGTTAGTTGGCAGAACCTTGAGCCTGTAACATAAACTGAGACTGAGACTACATGCAAAAAGCCAACTTCTGAGAAAGTTAAGTCTACAAAAGTTGCTTCAAGCTGTAAATGGAGTTCTTAATTGGTCTAGATAATAAAAAGCTGGAATCAGATATTGAGGGAAATGCTAAGAGATTAGAGAGAAGGAGTGCAAGCCACAGCACACCTTAACTCCTTAGCATCTCAGCAGACAAGAGAGCGATCTCCTGTTTCTAGCAGCTTATATCCTTTTCTGCTTAGCTACCTCACTTCCTGTCTGTCTGTACAGACTTCCAGACCTCTATGGTTAGCTAGTGGCAAGCTCCATTCTCTCACCCCCAGACAGGCTTTATTTGTTCAAGTGAGATATTATCACATCAAGCTAACCTTGAATCAGCAATAAACAACTGGGAAAATGACTTTGTGTATTTGTCTTTAGGGGAAAGCAGATATTCATCTCCAGGGGCAACCAGCTTGTTTTGATTATGTTCTGAAGTCTAAAATTGGCTGTCTTGGTGACTGAGAAAACTATTACTTTCCTATGTCAATATTAACAGGGTCCTTTAGAGTGCCAGCCTCAATGCTCCCCCAGGATTCAGACAGGATGCTTCAGCAAGCACAGGATATAGGTAAAGGGATCTGAATGTGAAGGAATTAGCTCATACACATTCTCTTCTCATCATGGCTCTTTAATAATCTCTCATCCCACAAGGTTTTCAGTTTATATACCCACACACAGAGTTAGCAATTCTCTGGCAATAGCAAGGATACCAGGCATGCATTTCTTAGGGCCAAGAAGATAGATAAGGCTGACAAAGTGGGTACCTGTTATCTTACTTATGTCTCATAGGGGGCTTGTCTGTGAGACTCCCTGGTAAATACTGAAGTCTCATTTAAGGAGGGAGATTTAAATCAGTATAGAATTCTAAGAAGAGAAAAAGGATTGTGTGTGTGTGTGTGTGTGTGTGTGTGTGTGTGTGTGTGTGTGTGTGTGCTAAACTTACATTCTTAAGTGTAACTAGTTAAGCTAGAAGTTTTTAATTGGTAAATGTAGAAAAATGGGAAGAGATGCCATAGCGCTGTGCTTTCTAAGCACTCACTTTTGCTTTTGCAACAGCCAGAAACACAGCATCTTGACTAGCCATGGCAACTGGCTGCAGAAAGAAAATGGGTGGCATTTGATCTGAATTAGCATTTTTGTCAAATGTTAGCTGATTAAGGGAGACCTCTGAGCTCTAGAGATTACATCTACAGTGACTAGATTAAAGGGAAAAAACTAGGGCTATATATATTTTAAGTATAAAGGGATGAGAAATTTGTATCATTGGGTTCTTTTCTTATGTTATTAGTGTGACATGGTTTTTATGGCTTAACATAGCTATAAGAAGGTTCAGGAAATTGGATTTTGATGCAAGGAAGAAATAAGGAAATAGAAATGAAGATTGGGTTAGGTAATTTACATTGTCTGACATATTGTATACTTGCTGTAATATTTTTGCTACACCCTTAACTTTCTAAATTTGCTTACCTGTAGGGCAACCTGTATTAGTAGCACTTGTTACAATTTAATATAGTGGTCACTATCTAATAACCAAATAAAAATTCTTAGGAAAAGGACAATCCACACTCTGAGTTTACTACTGAAAGCTTGATGGCTACTGTGGCTGACGTGTTTGTAGCTGGATCAGAAACCACAAGTACTACCCTCAGATATGGACTGTTGCTCCTCATGAAGCACACAGAGGTCACAGGTATGACTCTGACATGTGTGAGGCAAAGCTAGTCTTCTTTAGACATCTCTGAAAGAAGTTTTAATATTGATGTTTTTTGTGTCACTAGATGACATTTGTACACATAAGATAAGATAAAAAAACAAGACCAATTTTGATAATAGAAAAAATGAGAAAGGGAAGAACAGTTACTCTGAGAAATAGTTAAACACCAAAGCTCTGAATTCAACAAAAAGATACTCTGGGTACTGTCTGGAGTGTTTATGTTTGTGTGTGTATGTGTGCATATATATGTATGAGTATATGTATGCATGTATTTATGTGTGTGTGTGTGTGTGTGTGTGTGTGAGTTTATATATTTTGCGTGAAGTGGTCATAGGAGTATAATGCATCTTTATTGAAAAACTGATCAGAAATAGTATTATAAAATAATAGAAATAGTTATTATTTATAAATGTAATCAGAAACTACAGACAAAACTAGGATGTCTCAAAGTAAATGTCTTTGGGAAATGTAAGGATGAAAAAGATACTAAGTTTCACATATGCATAAGTACACAATACATATATTAGTATTCAATTAAAATTTTTATTTATTGATTTTATGTTTATGGGTGTTTTGCCTACACATATGTCTGCAGACCCAGTGCATGCCTGGTGCCTACAGGGACCAGAAGGCATCAGATCTCCTGATATTGGAGTTGTAGACGATTGTGGGCCACCTGTGGGTACTAGGAATTAAATCTGGGTTGTCTGGGGGACAGGTCAGTGCTTTCAACCACCAAAATATACCTCCAGCTCCAGGGTTCCATTTTAAAGCCCCACTGTGATTTCGACATGAAATTAATTTTTGTTTTGTGCTTTTCATAAGAGTAATCATTAGAATTTATATATTGATGTGGGATGTCCTTCTCTACGCTGCGAATATGTGTTGCTTTTATTGACTGATGAATAAAGATATTTTAACCAATGGCTAGGTGGAACAGAGCCAGGGGGAAATTCAAACAGTTACAGAGAGAAAGGCCGTGTTGGCAAGACACCATGTAGCCACCAGGAAACAAGATGTGAGGTAACAAGCCACGAGCTTCCTGGTAAATTATAAAATGATAGAAATGAGTTAATTTAATCATGAGAGCTAGTTAGTAATATGCCTGAGCCATTAGCCAAACAATTATTATTATTATTAAGCTCCAGAGTATTATTTTATAAGCAGCTGTGGGACCAGGTGAGATACATAAAAGCTACCAACTACATAGTACATGAAATTTACATATTGAAACATTTCATTTCAGTATATTCATTAATCTGTACAATAATATATCTGTCTGCACAGTAATACCTAACTAGTGGGATAGTTTTGTGAATTATAGTAATTCTCTAATTGTAAGTGTGCAGATGGCCCAATGCCTTTAACATACTTCACATAGATGTGAATTGTTATGACAACTGTACCATTTCTCAATTGTTCCCTATCAGCTAAAGTCCAGAAAGAGATTGATCATGAGATTGGCAGAAACAGGAGTCCCTGCATGCAGGACAGGACCCGAATGCCCTACACAGATGCAATGGTGCATGAGGTCCAGAGATACGTTAACCTCATCCCCAACAATGTGCCCCATGCAGCTACCTGTAATGTTAAATTCAGAAATTATGTAATTCCCAAGGTAAGCTTGTTCCTCTGACCATGCCCTTCAGTTACCTTATAGTTTCTGAATTCAAAATATGATTCCAGTCCTCCACCAACACAAAACAAGAAAAGCAGGATTTCTGTAGGACTAGTAAGTTTTATGACTTCTTCTTCTTCTTCTTCTTCTTCTTCTTCTTCTTCTTCTTCTTCTTCTTCTTCTTCTTCTTCTTCTTCTTCTTCTTCTTTCTCCTCCTCCTCCTCTTTCTTCCTCCTCCTTCCTCTTCCTTTTTCTCTTCCTCTTCCTTCTTCTCTTTTGATGGGATCTCACTGTGTAGCTCTGACTACCCTGGAACTCACTGTGTAGCTCTGGCTAACCTTGAACTCATAGATCTGCTTGCTGTTTTATGAGACATCTTATTATCCAACGTCTTCCAAATACAGCCTTCATTAATATTTTTGGGGTTCTATTTATATTTCTAAGTAAATGTTAAACATTCCATTCATTGATTTTCCAAAATGCTTCTCTGAGGCTTTTTATTGGGGTGATTTTAAATGCAATAATTTATAAATTATTTATGCTTTAACATACTAAAACTTTCAATTTGGGGATTTGATTATGGTTCTAACTTATCTGACCTTTCCTTTATTTTCTCAATATTGTTTTGTTTTCAGTTCAATGGCTTACACATAGATTACCCTTTTCCAGAATGAATGAGATTTCTAAATAAAGTGTAAACTCTTTAAAACATTTAAAACACTGCTATTTTTGTTGACTAGCTGTGTGAGCTGTACACTACTGAAAGGGGTGTATATGTTGAAGGCCCCTGCTCTTACTATATTGGAGTCTATGTTTCCCTGTAATCCTAATATGTTAAGCTTTTATATTTAGGTGCTCTATGTTGTACCATGCATCACATTGGAGACACATATTATATATAATAACACATAATATATAATTGGAGTTATATAATATCACCTATGTGTATGGTTATATATTATAGTATATAACATATAATTTAATTGTATACATCCCTCTGGCTGAATTAACCCTTTTATTATTATATAATGACCTTCTTTGTCTCATTTTTCTGATTTTGGCTTAAAGTATATATTTTTAATTATGGATACTTCTGCCATAATCTATTTGGATTCCACTGCCTGCAGCATCTTATTGCATCTCTTTCAGTTTATATACATCCCTACAAGGGAAGTAAGCCAACAACATACTTTTTTAACATTAAGTTTCTTGTGGTGTGGTATTTAAATTTGAGAATTTCATCTATAATTAGGGTAATCATTGACAAGCAATGCCTTCCAATTATCTTTTGCTTTCTGGTTTAATTACATCTTCTTTATTTCTTCTCTGTCTTTTAAAATCCCCTTTTGTGGCAATGTAGTTTACTCAAAAAGTGTGTAAGTCTGTTTTGATTTCTTGCTTTGTGTGTGTGTGTCTACTATAGATTTTGCCTTGTATAAGAAAAATATTTTGATTTTATCTTGTTGTGTTGAAATTCAACTTAACATGCTGATGAAGTTTAAAAAGAGATAAACAAGCAAACCAACCAAAGGAAACAGAAAATAACCTAATAAAACTCTGTACCTATGCTCTATTCCTTCCTACATTTTGAACAGAACATTTTTAATATTCTAAGTTAGTGTCTCACTGTTTTGCTGATGCTGTCCCCAGTCTTTTGAGTTCAGATGATTCCACTATCTGCCTCTCAGTCCTAGGTTATGGGTGTGTTTCACCATGCTCATGTATGCCTTGAAACTTTATCCTTGCTACTTCCCTTTCTTTTCTTTGTAGTACAGTGCTGGTGATTGAGCCCAGGGCTTTGCACACGCTAGCCAAGTGTTGTTCCACTGAGCTATGGCCCCACAATTTGATTTGGATGCCACATCATTTATCTTCTTATATTACTTATATTTGAACATACTTGTATATTTATGATTTTTGACTTTTTGTCATTCAAAGTGAAGATATGATTTGTGTTTCATTCTTTTACAATGTTAGATCCTTTTGAATTTGTCTGTGATTTATTGTTACCTATGAATCCATACATTCTCATGTTTTTTCTTATAAACTGATATCTCTTTCACTTAAAGAACTCTGTTAAAATTTATTTAAGTCTAGTAAAGATATAGTCTCTTTTTTATGGAGCCTTTATTACACCTTCATTTTTTAGGACTGACTTTTATGCATATAGTGTTCTTTTTGCATTATTTCATGAATGAGGATATCTAAGAAAGTGGGGGGCAGGAGGAGGGGAGGGAGGGAGAACTGTGGTTGGTACATAAAATTAATACAAATTTAAAATAAGAAGAGCTGAACAATAATACTTTGTGAGCATTAATACATATAAAGACAGTGAACCACCAAGGAAAACAAAGAAAGACTACAGGAAAATAAGCCATGATAGCATTCTTGTTTCTTTCATTGTTAGTTTTTAAAATTGCATTTATTTATTGAGAGAGAGAGAGAGAAACAGTGTGTGTGTGTGTGTGTGTGTGTGTGTGTGTGTATGTGTGTATGTGTGTATGTGTGTATGTGTGTATGTGTGTATGTGTGTGTGTGGCTGTGTAGGTCAGAGGACCACTTGCATGAGTCAGTTCTCTCCTGTCACTTTCTGGGATCCAGGGTCAAATTTAGGCTTGCATGCAAGTGCCTCTATCTGCTGAGTCTCCTTGCCAGTCCTTCCACTCATTGAATTCTTCATGCCATATTTTTATTTGTTATTTTCAGGGCACAGACTTAATAACATCACTGACTTCTGTGCTACATGATGACAAAGAATTTCCCAACCCCAAAATATTTGACCCTGCCCATTTTCTGGATGAGAATGGAAACTTTAAGAAGAGTGACTACTTTATGCCTTTCTCCACAGGTAAATGAAATTTATTTCTATTGGTATTTCAGGTACAAGGTAAACTTTACTTTTGGCACAATGTTGTCTAGGCTGATCTTGAACTCCTGAACTCAAGCTTCTTGTCCAAGCTGTCTGAGTATTTGGCACTAGAGACATGTGCCACCAGGCCCGATTCTACAAGATGCAATTTGGAGATAAATTGGATCATCCACCATGTCCTCACAGACAAGTGGGTTTGCTCTTTGTGTCTCCTCAGGAGCAACACTTCCAAAGCCCATGCATGTTCCTCAACCATGGCACATCCTCATTGTTGCTCCACATTAGAGGGGCTTTGAGAATATCCAGCCTATATTTTAAATTGAGAAAACTAGAATGTAGGTCAGCAGCAGGTGAGTCAACAGGTCACTGTCATCCAGTTGCATTAGTGCTGTGAGAGAGGGAAGCTTGGGTTTTTAGCAAGGTCAGAGGGGAAGTTCTCATGTCACAGAGCATTCTAACAGGACAGAGGAAAGTTGGCTGGCTCCTAGGGAGGAAGGAAGTGAGGTAAGAAGAGGAGGCAGGGACCTGTACAGAGGAAATGAAGTACACGAGGGGACATTTTTGTAGATTCGGGACACAAGAACTTGACAAAAATGCAGGCCAAGAGAGACCTCGAAAACTCGGAAGGACACACGACAGTGATTCCAGAGCCCCTAGGGTTTCCTCGACTTATGAGCCTACACTATGGTTGTTCAATCTCAGTGCACATTATGTGTTCCAAGTCTCTGAACACAGAATCACATTCTTTTTTGGTCACATGTTTTTATGACTTTCCTGTGGGTCTGCCTTGTCCATTTTCATATGTGACAGACTGAGTCCTTCTTTTTAGGGAACTCATCTTTGGGCAGGGAGGCAGAAGATGACACAGCATAATGTTCAAACGGTCCATGCTGCTGTGAAAGCAGGGGCAGCAAGGAAGTCTGGGAGTCAGGGTCGCAGAGAATCATAGAGAAATGCCACAGATAGTGGGGGCTTCAGGAAAGTATCAGAGCAGCACTTCTTAGACCATGGTGAAGGCCGGAGTTTGGGGAAGGGAGTGGTAAAGTGGAGCTGAGAGGGATAGGATGGCATTGGGTATCAGACGGAAAAGAGAATGTGAATGTTCAGGCCACCCACTTGGATCTTGCCTCGTAGGGCAGATGCAGGACATGCATCTGAAGTAGGTGATTATAGACAGGTAAGCTTGAATAGGCACAAAGGGAAACTTGGTATCTCCTTGACACTGCTGCCTTCAGCCATTAGAGCAGTGAGGTGAATCTGTCACTAGAGGAAGATTGATGTCAACTTGAAAGGTCAAAGGATAATTTCTATTGTATGAATTGTTACTGAAGTTGTGACATAGAGCTCATAATAAATATTTAAAAATGAAGGGTGCCTACTAAAACCAGACATTAAGCAGATGACATTGTATCTAAAGTTGTGTGCATCTCTGTTCATTCTGTCATTCTGTAATGAATGAGCTTAGTAACTGGTGAGGTTAAGATATCCTTTATTAGCAAAGCTCCAGCCAAACGAAAGCCAGAGCATGCCAGGGGCAGCAAGGCAGGGAGGCCAGAGAGAAGGGGCTCCCATGTGCCTTGTCTGTACCTTTAAACCTTATCACGAGTCATCCTGACCTCACCTTGACCATGCCCTGATGGGCGTGGTTAGGCACACCTGTAGCCAGCTTCTAGCAGGTGTGGCTTACACTGTCCCCTACAATTCTGTTTGACCAACCCACCATTTAAGAATCAAATACTTAACTGACTGTCTTTATAACAGTTCATAACCCACTGTAAGGAGAGGATCCTCTGTGTTTGCTTTTGTTTTTCAGGAAAGCGAATGTGCGTGGGAGAGGCCCTGGCTCGCATGGAGCTCTTTCTGTTTCTGACCACCATTTTACAGAACTTCGATCTGAAATCTTTGGTTGATACAAAGGACATTGACACTACCCCAGTGGCCAGTACTTTCGGCTGTGTACCACCTTCATACCAGCTGTACTTTATTCCTCGATAACGGACAGATTGGCTGTTGTTATGCAGGTGTCCCTGACATAGTCCACGCCCTTCCCACTATTAGGGTTACCTCTCTCATTTATTTTCTCATATCTCTCCACTCCCCCACAATACAGTGAGCACCCATCCTCCTTTAAGAAGATTTTCATGAATTACCGCACATATTTTGCCCCCCCCTTCAAGTCTTAAACTTGACTGAGTTATTAGTATGTTAGAGTGTAATACAGAATAGTTCAACCAAGAGCCATCTCTTCTCTGCTTAGTTCAAAATAAAAGGAATTATTAACTGAAGGGTCATTTTTCAGGCTTCTTTGTGCATAATGCATATAAAGAATGAAAAAAGTAAAGTTAGTATCATAATGGGATATCATAATGGGATGAAATTAAAATGAAACAGAAAACGTATGAATTGGTAGCAATAAGTAGGAAGTAGAATTCTTTATTTTGTCAACTTTTTCAAAACTTGTGTTGCTATAGTTACATAGGCTTGTTTTTTTGGCCCTTTATATTAGTCTGTTGGTCTATGTGTCTGTTTCTTTGTCAGCATTTATACTGTTTTTGTTACCATGGCTTTGTAGTGTAATTTGAAATCAAGTATTTTTATAATTCCAACATTAATCTTTTTGTTAAGCATTGCTTTGGGTTTTCAGGGGCTTTTGTGCTTTCATATGAATTTTAGGATTTTTTTCAATCTCTGTGAAAACTCACAGTAGAGTTCTGATGAGGATTGTACCCAATTAGTGAAAGAGATCCACAGGTCTCTTTCACTAATATAGCCTTTTTCATATCAATTCTATTGACCCAGGAGTACAGGAGGTCTTTGCACCTCCATATGTCCCACTCAGTTTTCTTTTAGTGTTAAATTTTCACTGGGGAGGTTTTTGCTTCACTTGTAGGTCGGTTATGTTGTTAAAAACTATCAAGAATAGGATTGTTTCCCTGGCTTCTTTCTCATTGTTTTGAATGCCCAGGCCTGCGTGAGATAGAAACCAAAGTCACCCCCTGAACTCCCAGGTGCTCACAGGGGGATTCTGTAGATCTGTTCCAGTGTCAAGTAGAAACCTGTACTCTGATGAAACAGACTTCAGCTTCATTCTACATCATTGCCAGATGCACAGTGAGCCTGAGAACTCCCCTCAGACTGAGGGTACCAGTGACTTTGAGATTCTGGTACGACCTGGCTTAGCTATACCCTCTTGGAACTCCAAGAGACTGTATGTACAACATCCTATCTCCAGAGAGCATGACTATTATTGAGCCAGTGGTTGCAGATAGTGCTCTAGAATTCCTCCAACACTAGAGAGAAATCTGTACCTGGTGGGACCTATTTGTATTTTGGCTTGAATTACTGTCAGTTTTAGCACAGGTCAACACCAAACTGGGGCAGCATAGTATGCATGGGGTCTTGTTTGCTGGGATTGGGGTGGAGTAGAGCAAGGGAGTCAGCACATGGGTATTCTGGGACTTAGTGCCAGCTTGATGATACTCAGTCTGAGGAGATCCTACAACTCATACCCCTAGGCTTTCTTGTACCTGGAAGAAGCCTGGTGCCAGGGAAAAACATGTGATCTGTGTTATTAAACTCCTGTTCCAGCCAGCGTTGTTTGTGGCTGATACTGAGGTCTTAGGTCAGGAGTCTGCTTCAGCTCAATCATGAACCTTGTGCTATGGTTTTCAGGCTATGGGCTCAGAGCATGATACAGCTTAGTGGCATTTATTGCCATGTATGTGGTATAGGAACTTGGTCCACTAATGGTAGCTCCATCCAGTTTTAGGCAAAATTCTGCAGTGTCTGACCACAGCTCATGAACAGATGAATCATCTGGTTCTACTCCAGTCCCGGGGGGTGGGGGTGGGGAAGTAGTAAGGATGGATACCCTTTCTAGATATCATACTTGTTCATTTTGAACCACACACCACTGTCTGAGGCAAATCTGAGTCTTGATTGCTTTCTAGTTCTGAAAGAAGCTATATCATGCCTACACAGGAAAAAACAAACAAACAAACTGGGTTTGGATGCTGCCTATGCTGAGATGGTGGAAGTGACTACAGGTTGAAACCAGCTTGTTCCTGGAAAGACAGAGACTAACAAAACCAGATTGTGAAGACTGAAAGACCCAATCTTTCAGTTTTTAGATGATTTGGCACAGATAGGCACCGAACAGTTTTATGAAACCACAGTCTTTCCCAATGGTCAGAATTAGGTGTCAGAAATTGACAAGATAGAATCAGTATGACGTCTTATGACGTAACTATGATGAGAGGAACTCAGCGCCTTCAAGAACACACCCCGAGATGATCAGTATTCTGACAAAGAACCTCAACAAAGAGATGGAAAAACAACAGCAACAAAAACAAAAAACAAAACCCCCAAACCAGATGTGTTACTCAGGGTTCTCTAGAGGATCAGAATTTACAGAATGACTCCTTTTCTATATACAGAACAAGGATTTATTAGAATTTCTTACAGGCCATGGTCCAGCTAGTCTAACAATGGTTTTCTACCAAAAGAAGCTCCAAGAATCCAGAAGTTGCTCAGTCTAGGAGGTGGGTGTCTCAGCTGGGTTTTCAGTACATGCTGAAATCCCGAAGAAGTAGGTTCTAATGCCAGGGAAGGAATGGACTTTCTAGCAAGGCGAGAGTAAAAAGGCAAAGAGCAAAAGCTCCCTTCTTCCATGTTTTTATGAAGGTTTCCAGCAGAAGGCATGATCCACATTAGAAGTGGGTTTTTCCAGCTCAAAGGGTCTGGATTAAAGGTGTGTCTTCATACCTCATAGATGTAGATTATAAACAGAGCTTCCTACTTCAAGTTAAGCGAAAATCCCTCATAGAGATACCAGAAAATGGAAAGATCTCCTGTGCTCTTGATAGGTAGGATCAACATAGTAAAAATGGCAATCTTGCCAAAAGATTCAGTGCAATCCCCATCAAAATCCCAACACAATTCTTCACAGACCTTGAAAGAACAATTCGCAACTTTGTATGGAGAAACAAAAGACCCAGGATAGCCAAAACAACCCTGTACAATAAAGGAACTTCTGGAGGCATCACCATCCCTGACTTCAACCTCTATTACAGAGCTATAGTCCTAAAAACAGCTTGGTATTGGCACAAAAATAGACAGGTAGACCAATGGAATAGAGTTGAAAACCCTGACATTAACCCACACACCTACAAACACCTGATTTTTGACAAACAATCCAAATTTACATGCTGGAACAAAGAGAACATCTTCAACAAATGGTGCTGGCATAACTGGATGCGGACAGGTAGAAGACTACAGATAGTCATAAGCCTATCGCCATGCACAAAACTTAAGTCAAAATGAATCAAAGACCTCAACATAAACTCAGCCACACTAACCCTATTAGAAGACAAAGTGGGAAATACCCTTGAACTGCTTCCTGAACATTACACCAGTAGCACAGACACTGAGATCAACAATTAATCAATGGGACCTCCTGAAACTGAGAAGCTTCTGTAAGGCAAACACAGTCAGCAAGACAAAATGGCAGCCCACAGACTGGTAAAAGATATTCACCAACCCCACATCTGACAGAGGGCCGATCTCCAAAAATATACAAAGAACTCAAGAAGCTATTCTCGAAAACACCAAACAATCCAATTAAAAAGTGGGGTACAGAACTAAGTAGACAATTCTCAGCAGAGGAATCTAAAATGGCTGAAAGACACATAAGAAAGTGTTCAACATCCTTAGCCATCAGGGAAATGCAAATCAAAACAACACTGAGATACCATCTTACTTCTGTCAGAATGGCCAAAATCAAAAACACCAATGGCAGTTTATGCTGGAGAGGATGTGGAGAAAGGGGAACACGCCTCCACTGCTGGTGGGAGTACCAACTTGTACAGCCACTTAGGAAATCAGTATGGTGACTCCTCAAGAAAATTGGAATCAGTCTACCACAAGATCCGGCAATTCCACTCTTAGGCATATACCCAAAAGAAGCACATTCATACAACAAGGACATCTGTTCAACCATGTTCATAGCAGATTTATTTTTTGGCTTTGTTTAAGGGGTTTATTGATTTCCTCTTTAAGGACCTTTATCATCTTCATAAAGTTGGTTTTCAGGTCTTTTTCTTATGCTTCAGCTGTGTTGGAATATGCAGGGCTGTTGTGAGTGACCCTTCTCAGTCATCCCTTGGGGGAGGGGGTGAGAAGATGCAGCACCAAGGACTCAGGCACTGGGAGTCAGGGAGCAGCAGAGCATGCTACAGACTTGTTTATTAAGGAAGTTAGGCCTGCCTTTATACCCTCTCCCAAGGTCCCATTGACTCAGATGGCTGGCTCTGTGCTTCATCCTTTCCTGTTGTTGTCTCTGGTCAGGTGTCTCTTTGTCATCAGTCTTTGGGTATAGAGGCAGGCTTGGCTCAGGGAGGAAGTGCCTGCAACACATGCTCATGAGGGCTGGCTTGGGCACCTGGGAAGGCGACTGCAGCTTGGGTGGGCTGGCCGGCATTTTCTTCTACACAGGGTTATCTGTAGTAGGATAGCTGGGCTTTGGTGGTGACTCATTGCCTTGGCTGTTACTGATTATGTTCTTATGCTTGCATAAGAAGGCTTCTAGGCCTTGAACTGCAGCCCCAATCAATGCTGCCTGTGGCGATCATGGATGGACGGTACATTGCAAAGGTGTAATCTGTAGCACAGAGGGCCAAAAAGGTCTGGGTGTGCTTTTTGACCAAGACCTGTCGGTCACTGGGCAGAGAAAGGTAGTGCAGAATCAGAGCCAGGAAATTGTGTGCGATCACAGCAGCTGGGTTCCACTTGAGATTTCCCCAGGACCAGCACCTCCTATTCCCGCAACTGTCAAGGAGCCACACTTTGGTCCCTGTAGATGCAGAACTTCTCAATAGTTGCGGGGGGGGGGTGGTTTTGTGCTGTTTGAAGGCCAGCAACAGGCAGACGGTACTGAGGAGCTGAAATTGCGTCTTTTGGGTGAGGGACGGAGCTCAGGTAGTTCATGACCAGAGGAAAGACATCCTCCTCGCAGCTCTGCTCCTCACACGCCTCCAGCATCCAGTATGCCAGCATCTTCCGCATATGGCGTATGCCCCTTGATCTCCTTTTGTATGCACTGGAAGTAGGGGGCTCACTGCTCACACTGCTCACTGCTCACAGTGCTCCTTCAGGCCGAACAAGCTCTACATGATACGCTGGTTCCCTAGCAGCCTTGGATCAGTGATGCTCTTGCAACATAGCAACTCCATCTTGTGAAGGGCGAGAGCAGGAGTGCGGGCTGGCAAGTCCCTGGAGAGGCAACACAAAGAGGGAGAGCGCAGGTGAGGGCGCTTCTGGTGCTGGCTCTGGCGCTGACACTCTCCTTGGTATTTCTTACTCCTCCAAATCTTCATGGCACCGGAAGCATAAAGCAGACAGGAAGTGGAGCCATGTCATAAAACCTAAAGGCCAATTCCCAGGACCACAGGATTTTTTTTTTATCAAACCACAGGATTTATTTAAAAAACAAAATAAAACAATGATATAAAAACAGCAAGAAGGCCTGAATCCAAAGTTTTTCTTCTAATAGTGCCAAATACCACAAGTTACAGATTATTATACAAATGTGTACAAATTTTTAATACAAATACAACTGGGCCAGGTTTCAGAGGAAAACGAACATGAAAAAGCTGGTTCTCACCAGGAGTTCACTGCTGTCTGTAGCAATGACAACGGAGGACTGGCTGCTTCCTGCACTATGTGTGTCTTCGTGGCCTCTCCTTCATACCCTGCTTCTCAAAGGAAACTTCCAGAGGTTCAAATGAGGTTCTGACCTATTAGCTGAAATTTAAATTTCTGTTCTTCTTGATTTCAGTTCCCACATATTCCTGTTTCTTTCTCCAAGGACCCTAATTCTTACAGCAAGGCTCTACTTCCTAATAGACTCAACAGTATGCATGATACATTACAGGCCATCGTGAAGAGTAAGCCTATGGTGGAAGATAACTTCATGGAGGTCCAGCTGGGACTAGTCGGGTCTCTCCCAGTCTTATTTTGTTGGAACAAAAAGCAGACAGGAGGGGAATACAATCCATAAAACTGCAAAGTCTTCCCTTAGTCTCCCCTCCTTCAGCAAAGTTATCCCTCCAATGATTCTACAGTCTTTAAAACCATACTTCTAGTGGGGACCAATCATGGTGGTCAGTTCATGTTAAAAGTACAGCACCCATTTTTTTTTTCAATCTTTAAATGAACGTGCAAGGCTTGCCGATATTGTGCTTAACAAATTTGCTTTCTCATTGTGTTTTATTTAATCATTAATTTTGAACATGACAAACCCTAAGCAGCACTAACAGTTACCTGAGGGTGAGAGCTTACCAATCCCTTCCCAGTGACTTCACCAAAGTTCACTTTCCGTCAGTTATGGAAAAGTTTTATTTCTTTGGTGGTACCCACATTCAGAGTGCTTGTTGGGTTCAATGCTGTTTCCGCAGCTTTATGACTAAGGGTCTCTCCATGCTCTCACTAGGTCAGGTCAACTGTTTCTGGGAGTTTCTCCAACACTGTCTTGGCTCCTTTGCTCATCCCTCCTCCCTCTCTGCAACTGGATTCCAGGGGTATGGTTCAGTGCATAGCTCCCCCCCCCTTTTTTTTTGGTTTTTCAAGACAGGGTTTCTCTGTGGCTTTGGAGATTGTCCTGGAACTAGTTCTTGTAGACCAGGCTGGTCTTGAACTCACAGAGATCTACCTGCCTCTGCCTCCTGAGTGCTGGGACTAAAGGCATATGCCACTACTGCCTGGCACATAGCCCATTTTTTAATTGGGTCATTTTCCTGACTCTGTTCTTGAATTCTTTGTATGTTCTGGATATTAAACCTTAGTCAGATACAGATTCTTTCCCATTCTGTGGGCTTCTAGTCACTTGTTTGATTGCTTCTTTAACTGTGCAGAAGTCAATTATATTATCAATTGTCAATTGTTGGTCTTAATTCCTGGGCAGATGGAGTGGAGTCCTGTTCAGAAAGTCCTTTTTTACATTTATATCACGTAAGGTTCTGCCAATGTTTTCTTCTAGTAGTTTTAATGACATCCACTTTCCCCAGCACCATTTGCTGATGATACTGTCTTTTCTCTGGTGTATTTATTGACTCTTTATCAAATATTGTATAATTATGAATACTAATATTTGGGTCTTCTATTTTATTATCACATCTCTGTTCTTCTGCCAGTACTACATTGTTTTAATCACTATAGCTGAATAATACATCTTGAAATCTGGAATAGCAATCCATCCAGTATTCATATTGCTCAGGATTGCCTGGGCTCTCTGGGGTCTTTTGTGGTTCCATATGAACTTAGGAATATTGTGGTATTTTGATGGGGGTTGCATTAAAACTGCAAATTACTTTCAGTAGGATTTTTCTTTTCTTTTTTGTTTGGCATTATGGAGATATCTTTTAATACACTTGTTTAACAATGAGAAAAATCATCTGAAAATGAGAAGCACCATTAATAGTTCACAGGAAATGCAGCGAGGACCCAACAGAAGTAGTCAACAATTGATACTTTGTCTTTATGGCTCCAATCATACCAAAATGCTAGCAAGCAGTGCTTGCAAAGAATACGAACGGTGAGTGTTACCCAGCAGCTTTTTGGTAATTTAAACTGATTGCCAATAATGACTAGCAGCTTTGATGACACAGTAGGAGAACTTTTAATACCTAATGATGCTACAATCTGCTCCTAGGTGGTTTCATGAGTGTTAAGTATCTCATGCTTGGGGCTGAGGAGTGTAGCTCAGTGGTCAAATGCTCACCAAGCACATGCTAAGTTCTCAGTTTGATTCCCAGCACCACAAAAATGGGAAGGAGTCTCATGTTTTAATGGTAATACTGAATCAACTCTAAAAGCATAGGCAGCAGTTGGGGAAGGGGCAAGAAAAACAATAAAAACACAAGCTATACGGTTAGTGTCTTTAAACTCTAAATGTCTGGGCCAAGCATGGTGATCTCAGCACTTGGGAGGTAGAGGCAGGAAGATTAGGAATTCAAGACTAGCCTGTCACATAATGAGTTTGAGGCCAGCCCAAGCTACATAAAGACCCTGTCTCAAATGAAAGTCTAAAAATTGAAACAATTTAAAAACCTCACATATTTCACAGCCATTAGCCTACATGGTAAGCAATATCTGTGTGTAGTCAGAGCTTTTGCTTTAGAGTGGTTTTCGTAACTGTTTACATTACAAAGGACAGAGAGTAGTTGCTTTGACAAGGTCCCGTTCTTTCCTATGGAGTCAGCAGTCAGTGTCCAAAGTCTCTTGAATTTGAGGTTTTTACATTCAGTGGAGTCCAACCTCTGCCAGTCTCTGACCAGGAGAGGTGCTATTTCTCCAGTGTGTCAATGAGGAGTCCCTGGTGTTCTCACTCCTCAATGTCTCTCTCTTAAGAGAGGATGGCATTAGAGCGCTGAATACCAATGAAATTATCAGCGCTTAAAGATCTTCTCAGAGCAGCTCTACACAAAGTCTTTGTATTTGTCTTCCCACAACCTTGAAATGGCCTCTAGGTTCTGTGCTCTTTCTTTGCTGAGAGGAGCAAACAGAAAATTCGGGTTGTTGTCATCGGCTAAGGAGCGAAGGTCAAAGTAGTATTTGGCATAAACACTGGCAGGAACATTAATATTGACTTGGAGTAATGCCTTTCCATCCGAGATCTACGAAAGGCATTTCCAAGAAATGCCTTTCCATCTCATTCATGTCCTCAACTGTGATGTCCTTGAGGATCTGGCAGTAGTCCACATTCCATACAGCCTGATCATCCCAAACCTTGGAGGCAAGAAGAATGGCCCCCAAAACAATTCTTTTCCAGTTAGTAGGACGAATGTCGAGCTCAGCGTAAGTTAGAAGTCTCTCCTAGTAAACTAACGTTACTATTGCACATTCCGCTGTCAGTTGTGCAGCACTAAAAAGTGTGCGAACAAATCTGTAAATAAATTTGTGTTCGGGGTCATGCTTAAAGTACTCCTCTGGAACTTTCTCTCTTGTGAGTGGATGTGGTCGTCCATCAAAAATGTCCAGGGATCGATTTGCATCTCTGTTCTTTATGTGGTAATATATTGCTAAGGTCACAATGGTTTAAATGGTTGCTCTTCCTCTTTTCATGCACATCTGTCTAAGATTTGCTGAGGAAAACTGTGATTGCCCTGGGATGGTCAGAAGGGTTTGATTCCAAAGCTAAATCTTCGGGCATCTCTCGGTCGGTCGCTGATGTGCTGCAGGTGGTGGCCCTCGCCAGCTCCGAAATCCAACTCGGCAACCTCCACGGCCACAGCAGGCGCCGGCGCTACCCCCACCGCGTCCCCGGCCGCCGCCTCGTAGATCTCGGACTCGTAGTGGCTGGCATTGGGGGACACGCAACAGGTCAGCGTGTTCCCCATGGGGCGCGTCCGCTCCGCTCGGCAGCCGCCTGCGCCTCCGCTCGCCTGGGACTCCGCTCCCGACCCCTCCCCCGACAATGCCGCGGTCTGCGCCGGCAGCCCGGGACTGAGCGGGGCTGCGCCCGCTCGCACTCATCGCCGCGCCGGCTGCGCGCCCCGCGCCCGCCGCCCGGCCCGGGGGCAGGGCTCCGGCCTCAGCCGCACCCCCGCCGGCTCGCCGCCGCTGCTTCCCCACAGTGGACTAGTCTACCAGGATAGTTATTTTCATAATAACAATTCTACCAATCCACGAAACCAGGGTATATTTCCATGTTCTAGTTCTCAATTCTTTCTCCAGAGGTTTGAGATTTTCATTGTAGAGGTACGTCATCTTCTTAGATTTATTCCAATATATTTTGTTTTGATGATGATATTGTAAATGGGGGTTATCCATGATTTCTTTCTGAGTGTGTTTTTTGTTGTTGTTGTCTAGAAAGGCCACTGATACTTGTAAGTTGATTTTGTATCCTGTCACTTTGTTGAAATTATTATTTGTGTAGGTTTTCTGGTTGAATTTTTATGATTTCATATGTGTATTATCATATCACCTGCAAATAGGAATGATTTAAAATTTCAGATGTGACTGTAGTTCCTACCCCTCATCAAAGGAGCTTCTTTTTAGAGTCAATGGAGACCGTCACAGAAAACCACAACAGTGCGGAGATCAACAGATGGTGGTACCTGGGCCCCAATAGATATATCCACATCACAGCTCCTGCCTCCATGGCTCAAACATCACAGAAGAGGGGTGGAAAGATTGTTAAGAGAAAGAGTATCAGTCATGCTGCTGTGAAGGAGTTTCCCCTAGAAATAGTTGCATAAATAAGACTGGAATGATGCTCCTATCATAAAATATGGCAACATGGAAGGAAGAAAAAATTCATGGGGTCCCACCCTTCGATGGACTATGGGCAACTAATGACTACTGGGAGAGAATTAAAGACCAAGGATAAGCCCCCTATTGGTTATCCAATCCAAAGTTGTCAGAATGTATAACACACACACACACACACACACACACACACACACACACACACACACCCCTCCAACAGGTTATCAGGTTTTATTTATGTATTTGTGCATACATACGCATGCATTAATATGTATGAAACAATAATTATAAAGAGAAAGGCTATCAATTTGAGAGTTGTGGGGGATATGGAAGGAGTTGGAGGGAGAAAGGGAAGGAGAATAATATAATTCTATTTCAGTTAAAAATATAAAAATTTAAAGATAAAATGGAAAAAATAAGCAAGTTAGAATGAAAACAAAAGCATGCACATTAACTAATAACTTAATATACATTTGCCACCTAAAATTTATGAGTTATACTTAAAATTTTAAGTTCATGCATCTATGTAAGCAGAATATATGATTTGAAAGACTTCTTTTTGGGGATGCATGGATTTCCCTGGGAAGGGTAAACAGAAGAGATCTACTGGATAAGTTGGGCTGGGCTGTGGAAGGGGAGTGGGAGTGGAAACATGAGGAATTGGGTTGGGTGGGTTGGGGGTGGGGCAGAAGGAGAGAGAAAAAAAGGTGTGTCTTTATGGGGGGCATTTCGGCATTACGGAGAAACCTGGTGCCAGGGAAACCCAGGAATCCACAAGGATGACTTATGGTGGCCATGCCAGAGGGGCAACAGCTGGCAATTGAAGTTCAAGGTGTCATCCCACCAGGAGGCAAATCTTTGATGAGTGAATCTTGGATAGGCAAGGCCCAGAGACCACATTCTCCAGAATGTCTTTTGCTCTGCTGTGCCTTTACATGTTTGCTGCTGCCATCTTTCTCTGGTGTCCGACATGGTGTGAATGGATGTGGGGAGATCCTCATTGCCTGTAATGTACTGTGTTTATTTCATGGAAACATCTATTCATTCTACTGGGCATTTTAAACTGTGGATTATTGTGTTGATTTCTTCCTAAGCTGTACTGTCTAATTGATAATAATAATGCTGGTTTAAATAGAATTTTGGTGATTAAAAATAGATGTAAGGAAGCATTTCACATGAGGACTTATGAATTTCACCTAAGGAGCTGCATAGATTGTAGTTCAGGTTAAGGAATGATTAAGGAAAACAATTGAGTCCCCAGGAACCAGGGTGGCTTGAATTTTTTTTTTATTTTAATGTTGAAATGCATTGGCAGGTTTCAGTGTGCATTATAGCTGAAACAAAGCCTTAAAGTAACTTCAGGTTAGAGTACATGTTTTGATAATAGCTTTGAGATGAAAAACTCTAGAAAACAATCTAAAGTTCACAAGAACACATAGCTGAGTTAAAGATTGATTAGGTGAGGGTCAAAAATACAAAGCAGTCCAGTTGTTACTAGCTGATGTACTTTCCTTGCTACGGTTGGTTGATGATTAAAGATAATGATTAATTCTTTGTACCCATTTTTGCCCTCAGTCCTATTGATATATAAAAAAAAAACCTATTGATGAGTAAATAGCATCCTAAAGATTTAAAGTAGAGCTGACTGATTGTTTTTCACGTATAAATGTTTAGGTTTGTTATTCCTCTAAGATTCCTTACAATGCTACCTTTCACGATAAGTAATAAAGTGATTGATTCTTTGTAACTGCAATATGTAGCTTGCCAACGAAAGAAATGGCTAAGAAAAATATCCTGCTTGCTCATGCTCTGTTAATCTGTAACAAACGACTTGGATGTAAATGCATGTGGGTTCTTTGGATGGCTTTGTTTTAATCATGTAAGGGAGATGAAAAACATGGCTTCCTAAGCATTAGTGGAGAGGGTACCTGAACTGGCCTTTGTCTGTAATTAATTTGATGACTGCCTGAATTATCATCATAGAACCTTCATCCAGCAACTGGTGGAAGCAGATGCAGAGATCCATAGCTAAGCACTGGGTGGATATCCAGGGTCCAGTTGAAGAGAGGGATGAGTGATAATATGGGCAAACTGGTCAAGCCCATTTTGGGGACACTCACAGAAACAGCTGACCTGAGCCTGTGGACTGACAGTGGAGGAGCCTTCATATAAACAAACTATGCCCTCTGAATGTGGGTGACAGTGGTGTGGCTTGGGCAGTCTGGGGGGCCACTGACACTGGGACCAGGATTTCTCCATAGGGTTTGAATTGGCTTTTTCAGCCCACTGTCTTTGGAGGGAGACTTTGCTCAGCCCAGATGCGGGGGGCAGGCTTGGTCCTGGCTCAAAGTCAGAGTTTCTTGACTCCCCAGGGGAAGCCTTACCCTCTCTGAGGAGTGGATGGGGTGGGGTGGGGTGGGGGAAGGTGGAAGAGCAGGAGTATGAGAGGGAGTGGGAACTAGGATTGGTTTGTAAAATGAGAAAAGATTGTTTTAAAATAAAAAAGTGATTAAAAATTAAAAATAGAAAAACATGGTTTCACCTGTATTCATTATAATCATTCACTTGAGAAATAGAATATAACCACATTGTAATTTCTATATTGCCTGGAAGTTTTGTTGGAGTATACAAGCCCTAGAGAGAGAATGCAGAACCAGAATAATACAGAATAAAGAAGGAAGCCATTAAGAGACTATGCAAGTGTTTTTTCCTCTACCCCTTCAGACAAAAAAGTCCATGGATTTCCTTTCAAGCCCTGTGTTGCTGGAAGCTGGTCCCCAAGCAGCTGTACCTGGTGTCAGGAATAGGGACATTGAAGGGATAATCAAGAAGACTGTCCATCAGAGAGAGGCAGCTCTTCTTGGAGCTTGTCCAGTATAGGCAGAGTTTTTCCATCTCAGTCACCATTTTCTCAAATAACCACTCAGAGTCTTAAATGTTAATTATAAATGCTCAGCTCATAGCTCAGGCTTATTACTAACTAGCTCTTACATTTTAAATTAACCCATATTTTTTATTTGTGCTCTGCCACATGGTGGTATCCTTATTAGCATGCCATGTTCATCTGCACCCTCTGCCTCTAGCGGGAAAGTCCTCTCACTCCTGTGACTCTGCCTTTCTTCCTCTCAGCATCCTCTTAGCTTGGTTCTCCTACCCATACTCCTCCTACCCAGCTATAGGCTAGTCATCTCTTTATTAGCTGATGAGAGTAGTACATATTCATGTGTACAAAAAGATCATTCCACAGCAGTCCAGAGAGAGACATTCTCCTGGAGATTGTCCAAAAGGAAGAATCAATCCCCTAATCATTGCCATGGATAGGCTCTCACTAATGATGCTGCAGCCCCTTGACTACTGATGGTCAAGTAAAGATGGGTGAGTAATCCAATATTTACCTTCCCTTTTTTCCCCTTACATTTGCCTTGCTGTCAGAATGGGTCCAGGGGAGTCCAAAAAAAAAAACAAAAAAGAAAAACAATTCTTTATTGATATCACTAAACATACACTTGAGAAAAAAAGAATTGAGATCAGCACTGGTCAGGTGACTGATTTTCTTAAGTTTGTACCAACAGCCCCTGGTTTCCAGACCAGGGAGTTTTAGATGTAGAAACTTGGGATATAAAAGGGACAGATGGTGAGATGGCTCAATGGTTAAGAATATTAGCTTGTCTTCCATAGGTCTTGAGTTCAATTCCCATCAACCACATGATGGCTTACAACCATCTGTAATGAGATCTGATGCCCTCTTCTGGACTGCAGGGTTACATGTAGACAGAACACTGTATGCATTATACAAACATAAATCAATCAATCAATCTTTTATAAAAGGACTGGTATACAGAGAAAGGAGGAAAGGACATGCCTCTTACAGCATTTTCTATTGGGAGTGTGCTTAGACAGGCAATGGTAGGTGATAAGGAGCCCATATGCGCTCTGGAGCCTCCTGCTCTCCCTCTTTATAAGGGAACCCCTTCATTGTTATCTCATTCAGGGTATTAGAAAGAGGCAGCAAAGGATTATAATCCTGATTAGCCTCCCCTGCAATGCCTGACTGTAAATCACACCACATGACTCTTAAGAACATAAAAAGCTATCGATGGGATTTGTTGGTGCCACACTCATGCCCAACAGCAAGGTGAAAGAAAGAGTTAACTTGCATAATGCTTGTGGGTGTGGAAAATAGCTCGGAGTAGCTGCTCAACTGAAACTAACAAAGCAAGCTTTGCTGACAATGTCTGTGGCACTATGCCAGGCCCTGACACTAAATTGGAAATTCTAAAAGGTAATCTCCCATCTTTACCTTAATCTCAACGTGGGATAATTCTACTTACTCATCTCTCCAGCCTTTTCTCCCTCTCCTGCTCTGAGCATTTGCCTCTCCCTTCCATTTGGGTTAGTGTTACAACGGAGCCCCCTGTTGTTTACTTTTATTAGGAAAATGACATCAATGTGCCAGGAAGCTTCTTCTAGTTCTACTGGGCTCCTATCACATGGGAGGGACATTCTCCTCTGTGATTTGGGACATTTCTATCTGACAAGTCTTTCAGTCCATTTGAAGACATCCTGGATTGAAACTCTCTCTCTCTCTCTCTCTCTCTCTCTCTCTCTCTCTCTCTCTTTCTCTCTCTCTCTCTCTCTCCCTCTCTCTCTTTCTCTCTCTCTCGCACGCGCGTGCGGTTTTTCGAGACAGGGTTTCTCTGTGTAGCTTTGGAGCCTATCCTAGCACTTGCTCTGGAGACCAGGCTGGCCTAGAACTCACAGAGATCTGCCTGCCTCTGCCTCCCGAGTGCTGGGATTTAAGGCATGCACCACCAACGTCCAGCTAGATTGAAACAATTGTTACCAGGACACTTAACCTCTTTGCTTCCTCATAATTCCTCTTAGCCCCCTCTTTTAACTTCCTTACCTCAGCCTGAGAGCTGCCTGCATTCTCCAATTGTCATTTAACCATGAGACTATTTCCCCTTGACAATTTGGAATAAGCTTTTTCCTCTTTTACCCACAGAATAGCTAGTTTGGTTTCTTTTTTTTTTTGTAATTTTTTTTTATTAGTTCAAATTAGGAACAAGCTTGTTTCACATGTCATTCCCTTCTCCCTCTCCCTCCACTCCCCAATCCCTTCCCCCTCCCCACAACCATTCCCCCATCCCCCACCTAGCCCCCACCCCATCCACCCTCCACCCCCCAGGCAGGGTAGGGCCTTGATGATGGCTCCCCAAAGTCCACCACATGATCCTAGACCAGGCCTAGGCCCTCCCCCATGTGTACGGGCTGAGAGTGCATCCCTTCAAGTGGGATGGGCTCTTAAAGTCCCCTCTTACACCAGGGAAAAATACTAATCCACTACCAGGGGACCCCTAGAGTGCAGAGGCCACCTAATTGACATCCATATTCAGGGGTCTGGATCAGTCCTGTACTGGCCTCCCAGATAGCAGTCTGGGGTCCATGTGCCCTTGTTCAGCCCAGCTGTTTCTGTGGGTTTCAACAGCCTGGTACTGACCCCTTTGAAGTTCATTCCCCTCTCTCGGCAACTAAGTTCTAGAGTTCAGTTCAGTGTACATCTGTGGTGTCTGCCTCTGCTTCCATCAGCCACTGGATGAGGGCTCTAGGATGGCATAAAAGTAGTCATCAGTCTCATTATAGGGGAAGGGCATTTAGGTTATCCTCTCCACCATTGCCTAGATTTGTCAGTTCGTGTCATCCTTGTAGGTCTTTGGAAATCTCCCTGGTGCTAGATGTCTCCTCGGACCTATAATGGCTTCCTCTGATATGGTATCTCTCATTCTGTTCTCCTCCATTCTTCCCCCAACTCAACATTTCTGCTCCTCCATTTCCTCCTATCCTCTCCTCTTCTCCTCCTCTCATTCTGGCAGCTCCTTCTCCCCTACCCTCATGCTCCCAATTAGCTCAGGAGTTCCTGCCCCTTCCTATTCCTGGGGTCCATGCATTTTTCCATTAGAATCCTTTTTGTTTCCTAGTTTCTTTGGTGAAGAGGATTGTAGGCTGGTAATCCTTAGCTCTATATCTAAAATTCATATATGAGTGAGTACATACCATGTTTGTTTTTTTGTGTCTGGGTTACCTCACTCAGGATGGTTTCTTCTAGTTCCATCCATTTGCCTTTGAATTTCAAGATTCCATAGCTTTTTTCTGCTGAGTAGTACTCAATTGTATAAATGTACCACATTTTCTCTATGCATTCTTCAGTTGAGGGGCATTTAGGTTGCTTCCAGGTTCTGGCTATTACAAACAATGCTGCTATGAACATGGTTGAACATATGTCCTTGTTGTATGGACGTACATTGTTTGGGTATATGTCCAAGAGAGGAATTGCTGGATCTTGAGGTAGACTGATTCCCATTTTTCTGAGCAACCGCCATACTGATTTCCAAAGTGGTCTTACAAGTTTGCACTCCCACCAGCAATGGAGGAGTTTTCCTTTTTCTCCACATCCTCTCCAACATAGAATGTCATTGCTGTTTTTGATTTTAGCCATTCTGACAGGTGTGAGGTGGTATCTCAGAGTTGTTTTGAGTTGCATTTCTCTGATGAGCACTTTCTTAAGTGTCTTTCGGCCATTTCAGATTCCTCTGTTGAGAATTCTCTACTTAGTTCTGCACCCCACTTTTTGATTTCATTGTTTGTTGTTTTGGTGGCTAGCTTCTTGAGTTCATTGTATATTTTGGAAATCGGCCCTCTGTCAGATGTGGGGTTGGTGGTGAAGATCTTTTCCCATTGGGCTGTTATTTTGATTTCTTTACTGTACCTGTTTTCATTCATGGTGCATTATAAAAGGATTAACTAAATTGCTGGTCTCCCTATATATTGTATTTATGATTAAAATGTTTCATTTCAATACTGAAAGAACTTTAATTCAAAATAATTATTTTTAAGGCTAAACCCAACAGGGATGGAACACAACGTCCAAGGATTATAAAAGCTACTAACTTATTGTAAACTTAAGAATAATTAAAAATACATGTTAGGTAAGGTTAGTCACCTTATAAATGATTAAATTCTGACAAGTTTATTCAAAAACATTAGCCACTGTTGCTTGACCCTTTTCACATATTCTCTGTAGATGTGAGAAGAACAGTTGGTTAAAAATTAAGACAAGACCCCAGCTGTGTCAAGAGCTATGTTAAGATAATTTTAGACTTGAAAGCAAATCCCCTGTTAAGCTTTTACAAACACCTTCTTATCACAATTTGTACTACCAGTTGTAGGATGGTATCACAAGTTGTAAATTCCCAGAATGTTCTGTGACCCAGGGCTTAACTTCAAATCATAAAAATTCTTTTATTATATCACTCCTGACTCCTCTACTTGTGACTTTAGCTTTAAAAAGACCTGTTCTCTCTATTCAAAGCTATGGTGGCAGAACCTGACCTGCCCATGGCTCCTAGTTAGGAGTTCTGCTACCCCGTGGTGATGAAATAAGTTGCCTCTGCTTATCTAACTCTGGTGACCTCATCTTCAGTATTTGTGCAACTCCCAGACCCAACATTTTTTAATGTGTTCAGAACTATATTTGTAGTCATGCTAATGGTTAATGTAATAAATTCCTTACCTACCCTCCTGGCACTTAAAATGTTTAAGCTATTGCTTCTCACAATAGACAAAACTACCTCCTGCATTGCTTGCTGCCAGGGCTCAGTTCAAACTTTGAACACTTTTGGGTCAATTGGTCTGCTTTGGCTGGTTCAGGAGAGGTCAGTCTTCCAAGATGCCTCTTTAGAGAAAAATCTCAACCCTGGTTTTGACAGCCAAAAGCCTATGCTGCTTTGTATGACACCTGAAGACCTACAACAACTGTCCCCAACAAAACTATGGAGACCACCAGAGCCTAAGGTAACCTGTCTGGCCAATGAGTCTCATTTTAATTGATACATAGACCATTTAGACCACATTTCCAGTTATAACTCATCCTTTCCAGGTCTAAAAACTATCTGCCTAGCTACCAGAGTCCAAATAAGAAATAAGCTTATCAAACATGTTTCAAAGTAACTTTTTACTATTCCTTTGTTTAAAAGAACTTGTTTTAAAATGACTACTTCAGGAAACCACCTGTGTCTCCTGATAAATAACTAAAGAAAAAAAGGCATACATTTTAAAGTTTAAGCTATGAGGATTAAAAAAATACTTCAAGGTACCGAAAGGTGTTTTGAGATATATAAGCACAAGTTTATATAAGGGTTGAGGACATAAAACCTAAAGTTATGACAAAAATGATTTAAGGTACATAAAAATAATAAAAATTATTTGAAATATCATCTCCATCTCTATGCTATTTTAATATTGACTTCAAAAGTTCATAGTTTTGGCAGTGATCAATAGAACTTTGATAAGCTATTAATCTATGTCTGGTAAACACTGGCTGCTAATATCATAGTCACAAGTTCAAGATTTTAAATTCCCTTTGGTTATTTTCTAAGTATAGAGTTAAAAATGTTTCTCATTAGGGAAGAAGAGGAAGGATGCTGAGGTCATGAGGGAACAGAAAGGTTGAGTCAGGTGAAGAATAGAAGAAAGGATATGTGACAGGTAGGGTTTTAGTTGGGGGGGTGGTAGGGGAGGAAGGGAGAGAGAAGGGAACTGGGATTGTCATGTAAATCAATATTGTTTCTAATTCAAATAAAAAATGATAAAATGTTTCTCATTGTGCTATAAACATCTGCCTAATCTATATATACCCAAGCTTCTAGATAAAGAAAAAATGTTAATGCTTTTAACCAAAATCATTTTTTATAAGATTTTATTTATTATGTATACAACATTCTGCTTCCATGTATATCTGCACACCAGAAGAGGGCACCAGATCTCATAACGGATGGTTGTGAGCCACCATGCGGTTGCTGGGAATTGAACTCAGGACCTCTGGGAGAGCTCTTAACCTCTGAGCCATCTCTCCAGCCCCCCAAAATCATTTTTATGTTTCCAAACTTTACTATGACTCAAAGACACCATCTATTGCCTTTTCTATAATATGGATTTTGATACAGACTACAACCAATAATAATGCTACCATATCTGCAACTTTTGCCTCTTAAAAACATTCTTATCAGCATCAGGAAATCAACTTGGACCCACTACCTCTCACAGGTCAAAATGGACCTCAGATAAGTACTACCAATCAACAGTCTGTTTCCCCATCTCTCTAGTCTTCAGGGAGTGGGACCTCTTCCCCTTTCCCTGGTTTTAGGACACCTCTTTACCGTCTGTCAGGACTGTGGACCTGGAAATTTCAAATGTAAACCTAAGAGAAATCCCCCCCCTTAAAAATTCCTTAACTACATCTTCTCCCTGTTAATATACATTTGTTCCAGCAGATTTTTAATAAACGAAAGATTACAGATTGCTCCAACTGCTGTCTGCATGTTCCTAGCCCCAGATTGTCCTGAGACAATCTGGACAACAAGCAGAGCAGTCTGTTTTTCCTGAACTTGATCAACATTCCAGCCTTTTGGGTCCCCAACAATGCCCTAATGTCAGAGGAAGTAGTCAAGGACGATGTCAGCATCTCATTTATTATTCAACAAAAGACTGGCATGTTAAGTTCCAGGACACATGACTAAGGAGCCCATTCATCACATCAAAGCCAGCCTAGCTGCCAGGTTATCCCAGCTTCTCTCACATACCCCATCTCCAGCCCAGGGGCTAGTCTGCCCTTAAAATGTTTTTTTTTTTTTATCAAAATTGTATAATTTTTTCCCTATGATTCTGATGTGTACATTGTAATCAGTCTCCATATGCACTTTTGGCAGTTAATCTGGTATGAGTATCTTGCTATGTGTGCACTGAAACAAGTTGCTACTGCCTTCTCACAGTCAAAATGGATTTCCCTTCCATCCCTGTGTGCTAGAGGCTGCCCCCCAAGCAGCAGTAGATGACCCCAGATAAGACTCCTGGAAATAGTGTAGATGCCTGAACTGGCCATCTCCTGTGATCAAATTGGTGACTACCTGAATTGTCGTCAGAGAGCTTCCAGTAACTGATAGAAGCAGATGCAGAGATCTGCAGCCAAGCACTGGGCGGAGCTCTGGGAGTCCTTTTTAAGAAGGGAAGAAAGGATTTTATGAACCATGGGGGCCAATGTCATGATCGGGGGCAGAGACAGCTGATCTGATCTCCTGGGAGCTCAAGGACTCTGGACCACCAGCTAGGGAGCCTGCATGGGACTGACCTAGGCCCTTTGTATGTGTGTGTGACAGTTGTGTAGCTTGGTTTGTTTGTGGGGCTCCTAACAGTGGGATCAGGACCAGTTCTTGGTACTTGAGCTGACATTTGGGAACCTTTTCTCCATGCTATGTTACCTTGTCCAGCCTTGATACAGAGGGAGGAGCTTGGTCCTGCCTCAGCTTGATGCTATGCTTTGTTGATGCCCATGGGAGGCTTACCCCTTTCTGAATGGAGACCAGGAGCGGATGGGGAGGGCGGCTGATGGAAGGCAGGAGAAGGGGGTTGGGGCTAGAGGACAGGAGGAGAAAAGGGAGCGGAAACCATGGTGAGTATATAAAATGAATGAAAAAAAAAACAGAAAGGCTTTTTTAGTTATTAATGGAAAAATTAGAGTATTATGTAGCATAATATTTCTTTATAGTCAAGTTACATAAAAATTGGTAATCAATCTACCTCAACACCCAGCATTGTCACTGCTAGGTATATACCCAAAGGAAACTTGCTCAACTATATTCATAGCAGCATTATTCATAATAGTCAGAACCTGGAAACAACCTAGATACCCTTCAACCAAAGAATGGATAAAGAAAATGTGGTATACTTACACAATGGAGTATTACTCAAAGATAAAAAAAAAAAAAAACAATGACATCATGAAATTTGCGGGCAAATAGATGGAACAACAACAACAAAAAATAGTCCTGAGTGAGGTAACCCAGATCCAGAAAGACAAAGCTGGTAAGTACTCACTCATAAGTGGATAACCAGGCTACGATCCTCAGCCTCAGAGAAACTAGATAACAAGGAGTATCCCTCGAGATCGTCTTGCCGGCAAGAATGACACAGGACACTCGGATCCTTCTGCAGTAAAGCTTTAATGCGTCTTGAGAGAGAGAGCATAAGCTTACAGAGTGGAGACCCCGAGCCAAGAATCCCGTCCCCTAATAAAGGCTCATAAGCTCTGAGCTGTGCGTGTACAGCTGGGATAGGTGGATGACTCATCACCCTATATGACGCCATGGAATAGGCGGGGCTAGGCAAGTGGAAAAACACTGGGCACATGCATACCAATGTTGTTTACTTGATCCGGCAGCGGATGTCAGCGCCATCTTGTAATGGCGAATGTGAGTGTGGCTCCTCACAAAGGAGGACTAAGAGAGACACAAAGATCTCCCTAGGAAAAAGGAAATGGATGAGATCTCCTGGGTACAATGGGATGTTAGAGGGGAAAGGAAGGGGGTGAGAACACTAGGGAATGGGATAGTTGAGTTTAGTGAGGGGCAGAGAGGGAGAGCAATGAAAGAGATACCTTGATAGAGAGAGGCATTATGGGGTTAGGGAGAAACCCGGTGCTAGGGAAATTCCCAGGAATCCACATGGATGACCTCAGCCAAGACTCCTAGCAATAGTGGAGAGGGTGCCTGAACTGGCTTTCTCCTGAAATCATATTGGTGACTACCCTTAATTGTCATCATAGAGCCTTCATCCAGTGACTGATGGACGCAGATGCAGAGATTCACAGCCAAGCACTGGGTCAAGCTCTGGAAGTCCAGTCAAAGAGTTATATGAGCAATAGGGGGACAGGATCATGGTGGGGACACCCACAGAGACAGCTGACCAAGCTCATTGTGTAACATGAATAAATAAAAGACCCAGAGACAGATACTTGGGTTCAAGCTGAAGATCAGGGAAGCAAAGTAGCCAGCCACTATCTCTCACCTCTAGCTCAGGCTGAAGGGGCTGATCCACTGCTGCTTCTCCTCAGTGTTGGGGAGAACAAATGCCTCTCTGAGACCTTGCTTCTGTCTTATATGCTTCCTAATGTTGGGATTAAAGGTGTGAGCTATATTTTCTTTTTAGACTGATTCACTCTTGTGCAGATCTGGGTGGCCTTGGACTCAGATCTGTCTACCTCTTAATCCCGAGTACTAGGATTAAAGGTGTATACTATCACCTCCAAGTTTCTGGCTGCTGGGATTAAAGGTATGTGCCTGGCTTCTATAGCTTGTGGCTGACTTTGCTTTCTGAATCCTCAAGCAAGCTTTAGTAAATCATAAATATCACTACATCGTGGGAGCTCATGGACTCTGAACCCACAGCAAGGGAGCCTGCTTGGGAACGAACTAGGCCTCTGAATGTGTGTAACAGTTGTATGGCTTGGTCTGTTTGTGGGGCCCCTGGCAGTGGGACTAGGATCTATCCCTGGTACATGAGCTGGTGGGATGCCTTGCTCAGCCTTGATGCAGGGATGGGGCTTGGTCCTGCCTCAACTTGATGTGCCAAGCTTTGTAAACTCCCCTTGGGAGGCCTTATCCTTTCTGAGGAGTGGATGGGGGTGGTTGGGCTGGGGAGAGATGGTGGGGTATTGCCAGGAGGGGGAACTCTAGTTGGTATGCAAAATGAATAAAAAATTAAAAAATACTGAATTCCTTCAATACATTCTAAATGAACATTAACCTGGGAATCCAGAAATTTGAAAACTTTCCCGGTTTTCTAGGATGAAATCATGTTTCCACTTTTCTTTTCAATTATGACTACACATTCGAACAACAGTTTCCCCAAAGTTAAAGGCTTCAGTCCAACAAAATGAAAACACGGTCCTCCATAGTAGGACCTGAAAATGAAAGAAAACAAAGCTAAGAGACTTTTTGCTGTGATTGCCAAGTGGGCACAAAGTCCACTGGGAGGAGATTAAATGTTGTACTTGGTTGGTCTGTTTTGGATCAGGGACTCACATGTGTATTAGCAGACTTCATTATGTAAGCTTCATGTGGTAAGCATGCATTCATGTCAGTAAGAAGAGAGGGCAGCTATGGTTCTAGGTGTGTTTCTGGGACTTGTTCTCTCATGTCTGCTTCTCCTTTCACTATGGAGGCAGAGCTCTCAGAGAAGAAAGCTTCCTCCTGGCCCCACTCCTCTCCCAATCATTGGAAATATTCTTCAGGTGGATCTTAAGAACATCAGCAAATCACTGAGGGATGTAAGTACATGTTTGGTTTTTTGAAAGGGAGGCAGATGGACCATTGTTTAAGTGAGACATGGCTGGGCATGCCCTGTGTAATACATGATTGGAAGTTTGTTTGCTGAACTTTGAGATGCCAGCTGCATTTCCCATCATGCCATTGTCAGAAATCATAGATGTGCATAGGGGAATGTTAGTGGGTGTTTGGTAGTGTGGCAGAGTTGTAAACTTTTGTTGTTTTTCTTTGCACAACTTTGATTTTTTTTAATGGAATTTCTCTGTGTAGCTGTGGCTGCCCTGCAACTCACTCTGTAGATCATGCTGGCCTCGGACTCAGATCTGCCTGCCTCTGCCTCCTGAGTACTGGGATAAAGGTGTGCATCACCACCACCTGGCACAGTTGTTCTTAATAGTTGTTTGCTGTGATTTTAGGCTGAAGATAAGCAAGAAAAGTGATTATTATGGAAATTTCCTTCACATATCTTAGCCATGCATTTTATTTAGATTGGCTGAACAAATAGAACTTCTGTGAAGAATCAACCTCTATATGGTGCCCAGGAAATAGTTAGGGGTCTGAGCAACACAAGAACAAGCAGTCAGTCAGGGCCCAATAGTTGGTTTTAGAACTTTGGACACACCTCCTTTCTGGGGACAAGAAGGCTGTTTGAAGAATTTGTTTTTCTAGGAAATGCTGGTGTCCTGGCATTCTATGTAGAGCTTGTTTGTAATTGTAATAGCCTGAAAACTAGGTTAGACAATAGAATGGTCTTGAAATCATTTGAAAGTCACTTGTGCTAATCATAGAGCTTCTTAATCAGGATTTCTGTGAAAAAAAATGTTAAAATAGCATTAGATGTCCGGTAAGGGAAAACTATTCCTATAGTCTAGGTGGAGATCTAACATTCCAAGCATCTCAAATCGTGACTCAATTCATTTATGCTTGTTAATCATCTGGTTAATAGACTGCACCTCAGGAAGGCTGATTCACCTTGTCTGCCATGTGGTTGCTTGCCCACTCTGTGTCTAACTCAAAAGCTTGGCTTTCAATGTCTTCTCTGCTGCCTGGAGGTTTTTTTTTTTTTTTTTTTTTTTTTTTTTCTCACCAGCCCTGTGGCTTTTCTTTTAAATGCTAATAAAATTGTTCTCAGTTTTCTTCAGGGTATGCTCTTGAATTCATTTATTAACAGTTCTCAATTTATCAAATTGAGAACTCTGAGAGGGGATCACCCTTTTCTATGACAAGACCCTTGTAGATGATGTTGGTATATTGACCTGAGGATTAATTTCAAGCTGAGATAGGCAGATGATAAATTGCCCAAGTATCAAGCACTGAATAGATAGATGTTCAAATTTTGGTTCTCTGAGGCAATAGACAATAACATGGAATTTTCTGCCTGTTTTGTTTCTTTTGTAAACCAGAATAAATGCTAAATATGTTGATTTTATGATTAACTGAAACTGATGACCAAGTACTTGATCATTGTAGCCAAACTGAGAGCTCTAACCATTATGATATTTATGTATAAAATTACAAAATCTTGAATCATTTTGTGATAAGAAAAATATACATTTATAATAACAATCATTACATTTGAGCATACTATATAAAAAAATCATACTGACCCCTTTTGCTACATTAAAAAAAATCACCATTTAATTTTTCAGCTTTCAAAAGTCTATGGTCCTGTGTTCACTTTGTACCTGGGCAGCAAGCCTGCTGTGGTGTTGCATGGGTATGAAGTTGTGAAGGAAGCTTTGATAGACCATGGAGAAGAGTTTTCTGGAAGAGGAAGCCTCCCAGCGGTTGACAAAATTAAGAAAGGCCTTGGTAAGTGTGCATGTACCTGTGTGCCCACATGCCTGTGTGTCCTTATGCCTCTGGGTACATGCTCTTCTGTATTCATGTGCCTGTGTGTCCATGTACGTATATTGGGCTGTGGTGGTAGGACTAAGTGGATGGAAGGCAGTCTTGCTCAGATCCAGCTTGGCCTTCTGTGTGGCAGTCACTCATCAGCCCCTCCCTTCTTCTATCTGGGATCTCCCAATAACTTCGGCTCTCTGATTGTTTAGGAATTATTTTTAGCAATGGAAAGAACTGGAAAGAGACAAGACGCTTCTCACTCATGACTCTGAGGAACTTTGGGATGGGGAAGAGAAGCATTGAGGAGCGTGTTCAAGAGGAAGCTCGCTGTCTCGTAGAGGAGCTGAGGAAAACCAACGGTGGGTATCACCTCACGTCGTCAATCTTGACAGACCCTGTCTTCTATAATGAGGCCTTTTCCTGGCTTTCTTCCTTAGTTGTCCTGAGATTCCACAAGGAGGACAGGTGATTTGTAGCAAAGAGTAGAGTTTGTGTATCCATGACTTTTATAAATAAGTATGATTGTATCATTTTTGCAGATTCCAACCCACAATTTTATTTGGAAACTAACTTTTTAGTTTTCAAATGAGAATATGAATATAGTTGTTATTCAATATAGGCTTTCAGTTCTCTTGCTGATGAACTGAGGAGTGTTTACCTTTAGCATAATTGCGTGTCATTTTTGCAGTTAATTTTACTAGAGAACACTCGGCATTTAACATGGTGGCAATGATCATACCATACTCTTATGGAGCTAGGATTATGTCCATTTAACTATGTCCATTTATCTAGGAGAGTCCTCTAACTGACTATCTTGGAGAACAGACATACCTCAGTGTTTCATACAGGTCTAGTATTAAGTTTTTACAAATATGTTGCTATGTAATGTTTCTAATTACTAGGTTATATCTTAAAAATTATTAATTTGTGTCCAGTACAGTAATACAATCCATATAAAACAAAAATATTTTTAGTAGCTGGGCTACTAGTAGCTTTTAATCCCAGTATTTGGGAGGCAGGGGCAGGAGGATTTCTGTGACTTTGAGGCCAGCCTGGTCTACTGAGCAAGTTCTAGGACAGTCAAAACTACACAGAGAAACCAAAAAAATATTTCTTGTTATCTAATTCTTCATTGATTTATACTTTTGAATAAATATATACAATTACACGATGAAATTAAACATCTCTTTTTTGTAGTAAATTTTTAATATAAATGTTTATTTAAATTAAAAACAATCTTACTTTACATACCAATCTCAGTTCCCCTTCCCTCCCATCCTCCCATGCCCCCACCAACTCCCCATCCCACCCACCACCCACTCCTCAGGGAATGTGAGGCCTCCCATGGGGAATCATCAAAGTCTGTCACATCATTTGGGGCAGGACCTAGGCCATCCCCCATGTATTTAGGCTGAGAGAATATCCCTCCATAAGGAATGGGCTCCCAAAGTCCATTGGTGCACTATGGATAAATATTGGTTCCACTGCCAGAGGCCCCAACTAACACCCACATTAGGTCCTCTGCTGTTTCCTCAGCTGTCAGACTGGGGTCCCTGAGCTCCCACTTGCTCAGGTCAGCTGTTTCTGTGGGTTTCCCCAGCATGGTCTTGACCCCTTTGCTCATCATTCCTCCCTCTGTACAACTGGATTCCAGGAGTCGGCTCAATGCTTAGCTGTGGGTCTCTGCTTCCACTTCCATCAGCTATTTGATGAAGGCTCTAGGATGGCATTTAAGGCAGTCATCAATCTCATTGTAGGGGAAGGACATTTAAGGTAGCGTCTCAGCTGGGAGGTGGTGGCACATGCCTTCAATCTCAGTATTTGGGAGGTACAGGCAGGCAGATCTCTGTGAGTTTGAGGCCAGCCTGGTCTACAGAGTGAGTTCCAGGGCAGGTTTTTACAGCTATAGAGAGAAACCCTGTCTTAAAAACCAAACTAAACCAAACAGAAAACTACAAAGTAAGGTAGCCTCTCCACTATTGCTTAGATTCTTAGCTGGGGTCACCCTTGTGGATCCCTGGATATTTCCCTAGTGCCAGGTTTCTCTTTAAACCTATAATGGCTCCCTCTATGAAGGTATCTCTCAAAGCAAACATTTTTAAACGATGTATATAGCTAGATTTTTCTACTATGTCATCTTTGTTTTTTCATATCCTCCTATTTATTCTACTTTGGGATGAAATTTATGGCAGTAATTTTCTCTTCATACTACTAAGTAAGCAAACCTTTAATAGTGCTTGTCACAGTAAATTTGATTATCAGCATATCTTCTGTGTGACCATGTTTTTTTAATTAAATGAAAATGGAATAAGAAATTAGGTCTCCTTCTGAATTGCACACATAACTCACACTCACATCCCACAATCATGTACATATTCATGTTTCCTAAATCTATCTCTGTCTCCTTTCATATGATACAATATTTCCAGATCACCCAGAATGGTACTATGGTTAAAAGAATTTGCAATTCCCAAGGGTTGTTTCTTTGAGCTAAATGTTCTTACCTTAACTTTACTCACAGAAATCCATCTTGTGTTTAATTTTCACTTGGAAAATTTCCCATCTCGGATAGCATCAGCGGGTTTTCCTTTCCAGGTTAGCTTTTCCATACACAACCTCTGTCTTTGTAGTGGTGTTTCATTCAACTACTTGTTATGTATCAAAGCTTTTTGGTATCCATCATTTTTTCTTTCCCTTCGTTTTTTAGCACTGTTTTGTCAAGAGGCTTTACAACTGGTAAGTCTTCTCTGGAGGCTTGAATTATTAAAGTTTTAAAAAGTCTTTTTTCCCCCATTTCAAACAAAACAATAAATAATTAGGGTGAAAAGCCAATCAAAAAGGCACTGGATGAAAACTGGATGTATGCAAATCTGTTATTCAGCTAGTTAACTAGATCATGAACTCAACTAGTACACATGGAATAATGACTTATAGGCAATGTGTAGGTATGATTAAAATGTTTTAACTTCCTTTATTTATTAACAGATACATTTTTATACATATATACACACATATATTTACATGCACATCTATACTTAATACAATTTTACAATTGCTCCCAACTCTTCAGGTGCACCATGCGATCCCACCTTCATCCTGGGCTGTGCTCCCTGCAATGTCATCTGCTCCATTATTTTCCAGAATCGTTTTAATTATAAAGATCAGGATTTTCTTAACTTGATCAACATTTTAAATGAAAATGCCAATATTTTGAGTTCCCCTTGGATGCAGGTGAGTCCATGTTCCTTTCTGTCACAAAAACAAAACAAAGCAAAACATCAAGAACATCAGGAAAATGAAACCACTTGGAGATAATTGTTTCCTGAAACCTCCACAGTTCTCTAATGACCATGCAGGGAAGTAAATTTGTGGACACCACAGTGATACTCAGAGAGTTGCTGGTGAACATTTAAGAAAGATGCCTGAACCCTTAATTTTGAATCCAGAAAAATGAAGGCTAAGATATGGGGCTTACTCTTTTAGTCCTGCAGACTCTGTGTCCATTAATTTTTCTATTAAATCCCAAGTCACTTTCTCTACAGATCATTATGATCAAATATTCAGAAGATGCTCACATGACTGTGGACATCTATTTCATTGTTTAACCTTCTGTTAGCCACAGGCTTCTTTAGCAATACTCTCATAAAAAATTTACCTAAATGTTACAATTCATTAAGAGAATATTGTCTTTGCAGTGGGAGAATGTTTGGGGTCATTGAAACTACCTGGCTGTAGCAGGCTTTCTTCGATTGCCAGCTCCCAAATCATGACATGATGATATAATATTAGTTATGAATGCTCAGCCTTATCTTCTGCTCATTTCTTGCTAGCCCTACTCTTGAACTTAGCCAAAAGGCCGAGAAGTGATCTTGCTAGCTCTTATAACTTTATCTGCATCAATGTTTTGCCTTGGGGCTTTTTTACCTTTCTTTCATTCTGTATGTCCTACTTTTCTGCTTCCACTGTGTCTGTGTTTCTGGCAGCTGCCCGGCTGGCCCCAGTGGTCTCTCTTTTTTCCTCTCTCAGTCTTTTCTTTTTTTCTTGTGCCTAGATTCCTCCTCCTACTTATTCTCTTTGCCTACCAGACCTTCCTATTCCCTACTGCCTAGCTATTGACAATTTAGCTTTTTATTAGACCAACCAGGTGCTTTAGACAGGAAAGGTGAAACAAATGCAACACATCTTTACATCAATAAACAAATAACCATCAATAAACTCCATTACATAGCTAAAGTAACACAAACAAATGTATCTTTACATAGTTAAAGTAATACTATGTAACAAAAGCAAATGTATCTTTACATAGCTAAAGTAATACTATGTAACACAAACAAATGTATCTTTACATAGTTAAAGTAATACTACACAATATCAGGCACCATGAAATGTGGTAGCAGTGTTTGATAAAGGGTTGACATCCTAACTGACAAAATAGCTGGGATGGGAGTGACAAAAAATTGGCTGAGTGGTATCTAGATCTCATCAAATTTCCTCTGGGCCAATTTGGCATGCTTTACAATATGCCTAAATGATATTTATGTGAGAAATCACCCAAATAGTTTTGTGCAGACTTTTCTTGAGACTCACATTTCTAAGTTTCTTATTCTGTGTTTGAAGGTAGTTGTAGAAATCAATTAGTAGGGACTATGTTTCAATCAGCATACCCCATGTCCCTCAATGTCCGTTGCAGTCTATAAAATGTAAATCACATTAACTTAGGTCATCCTTAGTCCAAGGTTAAAGTGAACTGGTAATGTAGAAATGAATGAATTGATATAAAATACACATATGTAATAAAGATCATATAAGAGCTTAAGAAGTGAATTATTATATTTTACCCCATCTTCATGAAAGACTCCCATAGACATTTCTACAAGCAAAGAGAATTGCTATATACCTGTGATAAAAAATCACCCACCGTCAGGACCAGGCTGGTGAATCCCACAGAAACAGCTGGCCTGAACAAAGGGGAGCACATGGACCCCAGACTGCTGTCTGGGAGGCCAGCACGGGACTGATTCAGACCCCTGAAAGTGGATGTCAACAAGGAGGCCTCAGCACTCTATGGGGCCTCTGGTAGTGGATCAGTATTTTTCCCTGGTGTAAGAAGGGACTTTGAGAGCCCATCCCACATGGGGGAGGGCCTAACCGGCCCAGGATGATGTTATGGAATTTGGGGAGGCCCCATGGAGATCCTTACCTTTCCTGGGGAGCAGAGGGAGGAGGGAGTGGGAGGCTGGGGGGTTGGGAGGAGAGGAGGGAGAAGGAGAAGGGACATGTGAAGCAAGCTTGTTCCTAATTTGAACTAATAAAAAAAATCACCCATCAAAATGAATAGCATATGTTATTTATTCTATATTTCTGCTTTCTACCAAAATATCCTGACATGATACACATGTCTACATTACATGTTTTAAAAATAATTTATCATTACTTGTAGGTTTGCAATAATTTTCCTGTTATCACTGATTATCTACCAGGGAGCCATGCTAAATTACTTAAAAATTTCACATTCTTAAAACATTATTGTTTGGAAAAAGTTAAAGAACACCAAGAATCACTGGATATTAATAATCCTCGGGACTTCATTGATTGTTTCCTGATCAAAATGGAGCAGGTAAAGTATTTATCTAACTTTGAATGCTTTGAATCCCATGAAGTGTTTTTGCTTTAAAAATAATTTATTATTATGACTTTAGGTGTATTGGTATTTTGCCTACATGTGTGTCTGTGTACCACATGTGTGCCTAGCATTCACAGAGGGCAGAAGAGAACATTGAGTTACAGATGGTTGTGAGCCTCCATGTAAGTGCTGGGAATCAAACCTGCCTCTTCTGGAAGTGTGGTCACTACTCTTAACTGAGTAGCCATTTCTTTAGCCCTTGTCTCTGTTATTATAGAGATGCTTGCATGATCAGACCTATAATATTTGGCAAGCACTTTGAGTGTCTAACTTTGGGCATGAATTTAGACTTAGAATCCCAGATAACATAAACTTAAAGTGTTAAATAATTGGACTACATCGACTGTGTGTGTTTTATTTTTATGTATATGGTGTCTTTCTGGCATGTATATCTGTTTACCATGCATGTTCAGTGCCTGCAGAGGTTAGAAAAGGGTATCAGATCCCCTGGAACTGGAGTTAAAACCGGTTATTAGCCACAATGTGGGAACTGAACCCTAGTCCTCTGTAAGTGCAACGAGTGCTCTTAATCACTGAGGCACCTCTGTGGCCCTCAATCTTAGATTTTAGAAAGAGAAAACTCTAACTGAAGAGAAACAGAATTCACAAAGCAGGTGAAGTGCAAAGACTCCTTAAAAAATTAGAAAAACAAAGTATCCAGCATAGTGTGAAGAGGGTGTCATCTTTGCAGGCAGTCTATGAAACATGGCAAGTAGTTTAAGCTAGCCAGATTTCCTATATGTTGCACAGATTGAATGAACTCTTAAAAATATTTTCAGTTTTTGGGTGATGGCACATGCCTGCCATCTGAGCATAGAGGAGGCAGAGGCAGGGAGATTTCTGTGATTTCAAATCCAGCCTTGTCTACAGATCAAGTCCTAAGGTAGCTGGGACTTCACTCCCAGGGAGACCCTGTTTCAAAACAAAAATATTTGCAGTAGTGGACAGGTAAACAAATTTCAAGTAAACTGTAAGAGGTAGGATATGGTGTGTGGGTGGAAATGGTTAGCAGGAAAAAAAAAAGCACCTTAACTGAATGTAACTTCAAGTGAGTTTGAGGTTGGTGTCTATCAGACCTATTAGGAATAAAGTATTTCATTACTGAACTATTTGTTGAAAGGTCACATACTTCTCTTGAATTTCCTTGACATCTGTGTCAAAAAAGTAAGATTCTTTTTGTGAGTTCTCAATTCTGCTGCCCTGAGCTGTGCCCTATGCTATCTGTAAACTCTTATTCTTACTCATGCAGTATACTTACCCCAGGAGAGGCAGGGTCTTCCACTTTTCTTCACCATATTTACAGTTGGCGCCATTGTCTTCATGGCTGGCCTCCACATTACATGCCATCAGCTTTTTCTCTTCGTTCTTTTGTGTGTTTTGAGTAAAGAAGAGAAAATAGGAAATGGAGCAGCTATTCTTTTGTTTATGTACCTTTGGGAACATGGTACATTGCATGATTCATCTGGCTAAAGAGTTTCATGAAAGGAGATATTTTCCAGGCAAGGAGCTGGATGTAGGATGTGAAAATGAGTTGGGGGTGGGCGTCTGCCTGTTTTTCAAGCTCCTCTGTCAGGTTAAATTTGTTACATGTAAGTTATCTTTTCACTGTGATAAGTACGCTGGCAAATAACTTGTTAGAAAACACAGTCAAACTATTCCTAGGAAAAACACAACTCAAACGTCGAGTGCACTTACGATAACTTTGCAGTCACCACATCTGATCTGTTTGCTGCTGGGACAGAGACGACAAGCACAACACTGAGGTACTCTTTGCTGCTCCTGCTCAAGCACCCAGAAGTCACAGGTAAGGACACAGGTGGGAAGCAAGTGAGTATCAGAAAGGAATCTTGGTTGTTTCAGAGAAGCCTCTGCTTTTAACCTTTTGTGCCTCTAACTGTACTCTGTGAAGTGGGTTGTCTCAAGGCACGCAGAGGAGGGTGCTTCTGAAGTGAAGACAGTATGGCAGTAACGTAACCAATAGAGCACTGTCCCAGAGTGTGGGCTTCATCGGAGGCTAGTGTGTCAGCACAAGGTGTAAGAGGAAAAGGTACTCTGGGGGAGAAAGAAGACTCAGTTGTTAAAAAGATGCCCTACTCTAGGAGAGGACACTGGCGTTTGGTTCCTATTACCAATGCTTCTCAGTTCACAACCATCTGAAACTCCAGCTGCCGTCAATCAAATTTCCATGTCTGGCCTCCCCGGCTTCCTGCACTCATGTGCAAATTCCCCCACAAGACATAAACATACACTCACTTAAAAATATAAAATCAATATTAAAAAATTAAATTGACAATTTTCTCTTCTTAATTTTGGCTCATCTTTCTCCTTCAACCATTGTATGTATTCTTCACAGAGTGAACCACTATAGACTACACACCTCTATACATTATCAGCTTCATAGAAAATTCTGGACAAGTGTCTGTTATAATGAAAAATTAAGTTATTGACTCAAGAACTACTGAAACTTTCATGGTGTCTTGATTTGACTGATAAAGTTTTGTGATGCTTTAAGGAGAGGAGGTAGCTTGATCTTGATTATTCCTGTACTTTCTTCCCCTATATTACCAACAATCCCCCCTAAGTTCAGTTGGGTACACACATGTACATACATTGTACACACACACACACACACACACACACACACACACACACACACACAACATTGATGACAGACTTGCCCAACATGGCAGGTATGACTGTTCCCAATACACAGAGGTAAACACTGAGGTTCCAAACTTCAAATATAGCAGAGCTGGTAGCAACAGAGCTTCAAAACTAAGGCCGACCTCCCTTTTCCAGGAGGAACAAGGAAGCACCCAGTATCCTGTGTTTTTGGAAGCCTCACCGTGTTGTCTGGCACATGGACATAGCCAGACTGCTTTAAATAATTATTGACCCCAAAGATTGGGCTTTGCAATTTCAGTTGTGACCAGTGTGCCATTTCCCTCTTCTGTCATTTTTCTCTATGTTGAACCAGCCAAAGTCCAGGAAGAGATTGACCATGTGATTGGTAGAAACAGAAGCCCCTGCATGCAGGACAGGACTCACATGCCCTACACTGATGCTGTGTTGCATGAGATTCAGAGATACATTGACCTCGTTCCTACCAGCCTGCCCCATGCAACGACCTCTGAAATTAAGTTCAGAAATTATCTCATTCCCAAGGTAAGCTCCCTTTTTCTACATACCTTAACACTACGTACCTTCTTCTAGCATACCTTAATCTTGATCTCAATTCACAGTGTGATTGATTCCAGTTTTCTTCTCACACAAGATCAGAGAAGTCTAAACACCTCACATCTGGCAGCTGGGTGTTGTGCTGTTTCTTTTAAGAGCCTATAAATCTTTAGAACATGTCTCTGAATGTGGCACTGTATGTCTTTCCAATTTGCTCTTCTTTAAAAATAATTCCTAGCCACTCTTAGCCTAGGTTTTAAAAAGATTATTCAGAGAAATCCAGTTTGCCAATCTTAGGAGTCTTTATCAGGGTGACAAGGAGTGTATAGGGGTATTTGGAAGAAACAGCACATTGCCCCATTAACTCTTTCAATTCAGATATTTGTATTCCCATTGTAATTTAGCTTTGTTTTATATTCTCAATTATGTTTTGTTTTTTTCAGTGCAGTGGCTCCTAAGTATTTTACTAAGTATTTCCTGGGAAGTAAATAATTTTGTTGCTTTTGAGTTTATCATTCCTTTTCCATTTCTCTGCACTTGCTTCTTGAGCATGCACTTGATTTTATCATGTGATGACCTTGTATCTAGTAACCTTGACAAAGTGACTACTCATTACCAATGACTTTATATCTAGGTTCATTTGCAAGTTTGAGATGCCTTTTACTGCCAGGTGAATTAACATATTAACCTATCTTATATTCCTTAATTCTTATATTCCTAATTTCTAATAACAACATTGCAAAGACTAGAATTTCCAGGAGAGAGCTGAGTTGAACGCAGTTGGTGCTAGACACATGTTTTTCATTTCTACTATGTAGACAGATGTTGAAGCTTAATATTCCATTTCTGAGAATGATGCTTTAAGTAATTTTTAGTGGATTATCAAATAAGGAAAATTTCTCTGTTCTCTAACCTATATAGGAGTTTCTTGGTGAACATTTCCAGAATTTTATCAAATTCATTTACTTTATCCATATGTGACTGTATTTATTCAATATTTTTCTCACAAATGTCCATATTTTACTTTTACACACAGTTGGATTTTCTCTGATGTATGCTATTCATGGCTCCTCTTTCTACTGCTTAGAGAATTTGTTGTATTGTTTTTATTCATCAGTATTTTGTTTGATTATTTTTAAATATGGGGATGATGCTTTTCCAGGAAGTGGTGTAAACCCTTCCATGAAAAGCATCTGTTTGTATTGCCTTCCTCACTCTTCTTGTGATCACTTAGTCATACCCTTGCAATTTTGAGCAACACTTAGTAAAATACAAATGTTCTGTTTGAAAACACAACAACATTTCAGAGGATGTTTATCTTCTTCCAGAAAGAGTTCCTTTTCCACTAGGAAGTCAGAATTAAGTAACACCTTTGACAATGACTCAGAATTGATATAAATAGAAGTGGTGGTTAACTCTAGGCATTAACTGGCCTTCTGATGTTCTTTTGTCCTTCAAGTACCAAGAATAATCCAATCCAATGCTCACAGCTTTGTAAAGCTTGCTAACACACTTTCACCATTTATCTAGACATTCTGGTTATAAAGTTATGAGCTATATTTTCCATGTAAATCCTGGTCTCTTTGTTCCAATAATGTTTTCTAACATGGTTTCTGAATATATATGTACTCTTTTCATGTGAAGTCAGGACATTTCTTGTTAAGGATGCAATAAAACAGAATTATATTGTTACCAGGAACTGAGTACTGAAGTTGGTAAGGCTGCAATTACTAGTGCTATCCCATGAAAAATAAGGAATTGGTAACTTTTACAATAGATTTGACATAAAGGTTAGGGCTTCAATCAGCTCTCAGCTCTCCTTTCATCAAAAGGCATAAACAGCAGTAAACATGTTTTTCTTGACTGGGAACTGAGAGTAATATTAAGGAAAGTAATATTTATCCACCATGAGTCAATAGAAAACAGATTGAGGAAACAATGGAGTTTCCAACATCCCCCACTGATAACACCAGCTTTCAGGATCTGATAGACAAAAGTCTAGGGATCTCCCAAATTGAAATCCGTTGGTGGTTCATTCTGTATTGTTGCCTTTGAGTACAAAAAGGAAAAGAAAAAGAAAAAGGAAAAGAAAAAGAAAAAAGTCCTTGTAAATAACCTGTTCATGCTTTTCAGGTGTAAGACTAGAAGGGAAATGATAAACATTTTGTAGGTAATTCTACCATGTTCAAACAAGGTAAATGACATAATCTTCTGTAGACTAAAGTCACTGATTTCAGAGGAGAAAACTAAGAGATGATTTAAGAAACATTTACTTTAACTGGCTGTATTTCAGAATTTCTCAGCCACAAGGATTCTGTTGTGTGTCTACAGTTTGCTATTGAAATAGGAAAGCAGTTACCAGCAGCTTGTAAACTCTGTCTATAATGGTTATGACTACTGGCAATGGAAACAGAGATTTAAACTCTATAGATTTTGAGATATGAAAAATATTTTTTAAAATTTCTTTTCGATTAAACATCCTCAGATCTTGAGCTAGTCAAAGGAGGTAGAAGGCTGAATTTGCACAACGAATATTTGTCTATACCTGGAATGACTGTCTTATTCTGTTAGACTGTCTATTCTATTAGAATGACTGAATATTCTATTAGAATATTCCATACTTACTTAAAGCATATCTGTACATTTTATCCTATCTGAGGTAGGGTTACCAACTTCCGTATAAACTTCAAAAAAGCTTAAAAAGGGATTTTAGCAGCAAAAGAACAGAGACAAGCACGACTTCTTGGTAGCAGCATTTTCTCGGGTGATCTCTGTTTGCTAGAGACAAGCAGAGACTTGAGTGGTTTCCTTAGGACAGGTTTCCTGACTCATCCTAACGGGGGGGGGGGAACGCAGGGCCTCTTTTTAGGAGGCCTGGATAGCTCAGCAGGTAGAGTTTGAGACTTTTGATGTGGGTTCATGCCCCACACAGCTGGCAGTGGCAGTGACCAGCTGGCGGCATGCTCCTTGGAAGACAGTGGCTAAGAAAGCTACCACTTTAATTTTGGTGGTGTCATTTAACAGTTAAAAGACTGCGTGGCCATAAAAAGGTAAAGATTTACAATAAAGACTGATTCAGTTGAAGAAAAACCTCTAAAGGTTTACAGTGTGTTTAAAAATATATGTAGGCTTGTGTGAGAAAAAAATAACAGGAAATAGAGTAGCTGGGTGTGATGGCACATGCCTTTAATCCCAGCACTCAGGAGGCAGAGGCAAGGAGATCTCTGTGGCTTTAAGGCCGGGTGTTGGTGGCACATGCCTTTAATTCCACCACTCCAAAAGCAGAGGCAGGCAGATTTCCACAGAGAAACCCTGTCTCAGGAAAAAAGAAACAAAAGGAAGTAAAAATAGAGTAATAGAAAAGCTTTGTAAAGATGGAAAATACACAGAGAGTTTGAAAACTATATGTCATATTGCTGTCTTTAAATTGTTTGATTGCCAAGGAAAGAGTTATTATTGCTAAAATACATTTGATTATAAATGCTGCTGAAAAATCCAACTTATACATTTTAAAAATGCTTTGACTTCAAAATTTAAGTTTAATGACAGACTATTTGGGAAAAGATTTCTTGCTTATGTTTTCACAGAAAGTGATAAGCTGTGGGTTCCTTCCAGACTACCATGGTTCAATGAAGCAAGACCCCCTGAAGCAGTGTCCTAGGTGATCCAGCATCTAAGACAGCTAGCACAAGGCAGCCTTGCAGACCACTCCAGCCAGGATCTCTGTGTTTTATCATGATCCCTATGGTATAGACATCGCCCCCAACCAGCAGGAAGCAGTTTGGAATGAACGGCGCCCAAATTCCCAAATATTGTTTATAAATGTTTGTTTTCATTTAAATGGGGTTGGTTATAAATGGTAATGATCATAGTCAATCTCTCTTTTTTTTTTAAAGGGGGAATAGGATATGGAGATGATTACTTTAGATTGGTATAGATTTTCATTTATTGATACAACTTTAAGGTCAATTTTGTGATATGTATATCTTTCCTCTTGTTTGGTTATTGTCTTTATACATATCTTTTAAAATGATATGCATAATTAAATAAGATTATATAGTCACCTATAATAGTCAAAAAGAAACCTTTGCTGGGTATATTAGTCTGGGCTGGCATCTGTGTTCTCTTAGTGTTGGTATAATATCTATCCAGGACTTTCTGGCTTTCAGAGTTTCCATGGATAAGTCAGGTGTAATTCTGATATATTTGCCTTTATATGTTACTTGACCTTTTTCCTTAGTTGCTCTTAATATTCTTTCTTTATTCTGTATGTTTGGAGTTTTCATTATTATGTGGCAAGGGGACTTTTTTTGAGGTCTACTCTATTTGCTGTTCTGTAAGCTTCTTGTACCTTCATTGGCAGGTTTTTCTTTAGGTTGGGAAAGTTTTCTTCTGTTATTTTGTTGAATATATTTTCTGCACCTTTGAGGTGGGTTTCTTCACCTTTTTCTATACCTATTCTTAGGTTTGGTCTTTTCACGGTGTCCCACAATTCTTGGATATTTTGTGCTAGGAATTTGTTGGACTTAAGATTTTCTTTGGACGATGAATCTATTTCTCCTAGTGTATCTTCAACACTGGAGATTCTCTCTTCCATATCTTGTGTTCTGTTGGTTATGCTTGTATCTGCAGTTCCTGATCATTTACTCAGCTTTTCTATTTCCAGCATTCCCTCAGTTTGTGTTTTCTTTATTGTTTCTATTTCAGTTTTCAGGACTTGAACTGTTTCTTTCATCTATTTGATTGCTTTTTTGTTGGCTTTCTTAAAGAGATTTGTTGATCTCTTGTATTTTTGGTTTGTTTTTTCTTCCATTTTTCTAAGGTATTTTCCTCATATCCTCTTTAAGGGCCTCTATCATTTTCATGAAGTTGTTTCTAAGTCCTTCTCTTCTGCTTCATCTGCTTTGGGATGTTCAGGTCTTGCTGGTGTAGAGTCCCTGGCCTCCAGTGGTGTCCTATTGGTCTTTCTGTTGTTAAATGTGTTTTTATATTGTCTTCTTCCCATGCCTTCTTCTAGAGGGTGCAGGAGGAGTCTCTTCCTCTCCTGGTGAGTACGGGACCAAAGTTCCCTTCTGGAGGGTGCAATCAGGTCCAATACTCTGATGGCTCTCTTCTTCCTAGTTCCATGGGCAGAGAAAGGGACCAGGATGCTTTCTGGCAGTCTCTGGCTGGGCTGGTCGCTGCTGGGATGGCATCTGCAGTGTGCAGTCTCCAGACCTCCAGTGGCTCAGAGCAGAGCATTGGAAGGCACATCAGAAATAGCTGTTTTCAGTTTTTATACTTCTAAACTGATGGTCCTGACCTGAAACACAAAATGATTCTATTTCTATATTGTCATCCTTTTATTTTTCAAGTTGCTCTAAATGTAATAAAACCTCCATATTTTTAATTAAGTCAAGCTTGCCAGTGAAAGCACTGAATAATGTTTTTATTACTTTAGGGTCCTGTTATTCCAGAAGACAATTTTAAACTATACCAGACATGCATATGAAACCTTCCTATGATGTTTTCTATACAAAAACAAACTTCCAAGTGAAGCATGCAAAAACAGCAGTGGTGAAGGAGAGCAGGTAGTGATAGAAACCAGTGTTAACAGGGCAAGGGTAGACACACATCCAACTGAACAGTTAATACAGATGTTATTCTGGCTACATTGATAACCAGGTTCCTCTTTGTCTTTCTCTAGAAGGAACAGGTTAAAAAACAGGCTTTTCTTAATCCTAATTATAAGGGTCTTTTTGAGGTGAAGTGTCCATTCTCCTTGGGCACTGTTCTTGGCAGCCTTTTTTTTTTTTATTTAGGTGTAATATGTCCAACCTCTTTCACCTGTCTGAACCATGCTTCTGGTAGTTAACATTATCATAAAAGGATCCTTCCTGGGCCAGTTCCAACTTATCTTCCTTTCAGACGTAAAAAAAAAGAATCAAAAAGATGTATTTATTGTTTTCTTAAAAAGAAACCAGTGCTAAACTTGTTGATAATGAAAACAGAATCAGAAATGTTGGGACCAAATATCCCACTATTTAGTACTTCAAATGCTATTAGAAGACACTGAATCAAGATCACTGCCCCTGGACTTCAGCTGCTTATTCCATGTTTGTTACAGGATCTTTCTGGTTATCAATCAGCTCTTGTTTGGTAATAGTTTCCTTATCTCTAGGTCAAAACCTTAAAACTATGTGATACCAGTTGTTCCTTTTTAGTTCCATACCTTTTATGAAACTTGTCTATGTCTCTTATTTCTAGGGTACCACTGTAATAACATCACTGACATCTGTGCTGAATGATGACAAAGAATTCCCCAACCCAGAAAGGTTTGATCCTGGTCACTTTCTGGATGAGAATGGCAAGTTTAAGAAAAGTGACTACTTTTTTCCTTTCTCAGCAGGTAATAATTTCTTTTCAGTGCCACAAGGCATCCCTTGAAGCTTACATTGTGTTTTCTCTTGGGACTGTAGACAAACTCTTTAGACATGATCAGATCACTACTCCCAATGCCCATGCCCTTTCTCTGAGACAAAGCATTATTGTTGATGAGCCACATTAGTAGGACTTTAGAATATTCACCCATCCTTTCTAAATTCACAAATCTACCTCACAGTGTGGTTGGATTGTGGTCTAGATATATCACAAAGCAACTGTTGAAGTCTTTCTAGACAGTAAGATATATTGCCCTTCTCTGAGGAAGGCAACTAAGTCTATGACACAATTCAGTGTCTTCTCTGTGATGGTTCTCAGCTCATGACTTCTAGGGAGATGCAAGTTTCCCCAAGTACAGAATGAAAGCATCATACTCAGGAAGGGTAGGAGAAAGGCAGACAGCTTATTATACTTCCAAAGGAATGTGTTGTGATTGGGAAACACAAGCTGCCAGTGGAAGTTATGGGGAATAATTTGCTCGTCTCTTACTTATTTTGCCCTACTGCAAAATATGAGATGGTGAAGACAACATGGTAATCCAGAGAACACATGTGAGATGCCTGAAAAGGCAATGAGCAAAGGAGAATAGGTGAGGTACTGTATTGTAAGGAGGCAATGAAAAGCAACAGTGGGACTTTTCCTTCTTGTGTCAGAAAAATCTTCCATATAACTCTTCCTAGAATGGCAAGGTGCACTGGATTGTTCACAGAACACTCTTCTCTAATCATGACCCAGTGTGTAAACTCTTCGATTTCTACACCTGATGTGTGCTAAATTTCCAACCATGGAACATCCCTTGTTGATACTGTGACTTTGAATGCCTGCTTTTTATCTCTTACTATAGACACCATGATGACAAAGACCAAAACTTCTCTTTAAGAATGCATATTTTGGCACAATTGTGAAAAAAATCTTAGAAAATCGTTTTTTCCAGAATTTTTTGCAGAGGGTGATATTTTATTTATTTTGAAGATAAGAAAGAAAATTATATTTGGCTACATCCTGGGTGTAGTATAGGCATTTAACCAATAAAATTACAAAATTTGAACACTTATGGTCCTTGGATATCACTGGAGCTGACAGTAGAGGCTTTGAAGGCTGGAAGAAAAGCTTGTAAAACTCAGACTTGGAATAGAAAGATAAACAATGTGGATGTCTCTAATTCTAAGGATGGTAACATACATTATAAAAGGACAGCTCTTATGTGGGATGGCAATACTTAATTCGGTGCTTTTAATGAAGTCAATATTCACTATTTTTGTTAGTTTTTTATTAATTTTTAAAAATTTAAAGAAAAAACAATCTTGTTTTACACACCAATCCCAGTTCTCTCTCCCTCCCATCCTCACACTCCCCCCACCATCTCCCCATCCCACATCCTATCTACTCCTCAGAGACGGTGAGGCTTCCCATAGAGGATCATCAAAGTGTGTCACATCATTTGGGCCAGGACTGAGTTCTTCCCCTCTGTATCAAGGCTGAAAGAGTATCCCTCCATAGTTAATGGGCTCCCAAAAACCAGGAAGATGTTATGGGCTTAAGGTGAAATCTGACACTAGGGAAATTCCCAGGAATCCACAAGGATGACCCAACTAAGAATCTAAGCAATAGTGGAGAGGCTAACTTAAATGCTGTTCCCCTATAATAAGATTGATGACTACCTTAAACGCCATCCTAGAGCCTTCCTCCAGTAGCTGATGGAAACAGAAGCAGAGACTCACAGCTAAGCACTGAGCTGAACTCCTGGAATTCAGTTGTACAAAGGGAGGATTGATGAGCAAAGGGATCAGTACTTTATTTTTATAAATATGATTAATTATACAAATTAATGAGTTTCATGTTGACTCAGATCTTGGCCTGAAGTTTTCTAGTAGATGTTCCAAGGATCTGGCATATTCAATTATCCTTCACTTTCCAGCTCCATGCTGGGGTTCATTGGAGTCTCTTTTTAGGGAGATATTGTCACATAATATCACAAATCATGCCTGGTTTGAACAGGTTTCTGGACTCTTTGGCCATGTTTTCACTTTCATCTCTCTCTCTCTCTCTCTCTCTCTCTCTCTCTCTCTCTCACTTTTATCAATTCTTTTTGTGTATTTCACATCATGCATTTTGATCCCACTTATCTTCTCCCCTTGCATCTGTCCTTGCAACCTTCCCCCAAACAAAACCAAATTTAAAAGACAAACAAAAAACCCAAACAAAACTCAGAACCAAGACCAAAAAAACAAACAAAAATAATCTTGTGGAAGCTGTTGTATGACCCATTGGTCTGGTTGGAGGGCTCTGGTTTCTGTTATACCCACCGATCATGGGCTTTCATGGGACTCCTCTTGGATATCTGGTTGTTATCTGGTGTCATGGAGATCCTGCTGTTTTGGATCTGTAGGTTTGTCCCTTTCTCCAACAGTTCACAGATGGGTGGATGTTGGGGTGGGCCAACTCATAGTCCTGGTAGGAGCCTTAGTGGTAGCTAGGTTAGTCAGTTCCCTAGCTTTCCCTCATTGTCCCTACCAAGATGAGCTGTACAGTGTTGCCTTGGCTAGTTCACCCAAATGCAGCTTATAGTAAGGAGCAGGGCCAGTTCTCCTGATCTTGGGTGCTCAGGTCTGGGAAGCAGAGGCTGCTTTTTCCCACACTGCAGCTGGTGAAGATCAGGGCTAGTTCTCCTACCTTGTGATGCCAGGGCCAGCTCTCTCACCTGCTGCAGGTGGTAACGGGTATGGGGAAGGACATCTTTCTCTCATCCATGCCACCCCATGGTAGATGGGGAGGGCAGGGTCAACTTTCCTGCTCTCATGCCCTCAGGGATATCACACCTGTGTCCCTCACCACAGAGTCAACTCTAGTGTGCTTCCCAGGTGAGGTGCAGGCCTGGGAATGGGTTCATCTTTCCCGGGTTATGTGGGGGAAGAGGGAGGTGAGTTCTCCTCTGAGGGGTAGAACCAGCCATCCAAAGGCCAGTGAAGGGTTCCAATGATCCCAGAGCTAACACTGGCCATGGAGACCCCCACTTTCTGGCATCATTCATGTCTACCAAACGAGTACCAGACAGGTCATAATGTCAGGTTCTTCCTAGAGTTCCCTGTGGATCAAGAATATAGTGACTTCTGACTTTAGACTTCATAGAAACATTTCCCTAGACTATCGCTTTGGAGCTGGCAATTCTTGTGGTGGCATTCTCAGTTCTGATTTTCTCCTTTCAAATGAATTTGCATTTTTATGAATTAGAGCCCTAAATGGGTTGGGTGCTGTCCTCAGGCAGATCATAAGGTGACTTTTTAATGTCACTAGTCTCTTCCACAGCCACAGAAGCATTGTCCGTACCCTTTTTGTCTGCTTTGTTAGACTCCCTGGTGCTCCTGTTCCCCATGTTTTCTCCCACTGTGGACCTTGATAAGAAGTGTAATCAGTAACCATGATGAAGCCTAAATGCTATCCTGTCTTGAAGATTCTTCCACCAAGCAAACTAGTTTATTGCAAATAACCCAACCTCATGCAATTCTTAGAGCACAGATGCTCAGCTCAAATGTGACATGAATGGCTTTAGGCCATTTCTAACAGAGTTCTCGAAACTTCCAACAGGATAGCATATTGAACTCTGCCTAATGGACATCACTAACCTACAGTTACAGACTCTTCCATGTTCCTCCCACAAGGCAATTCCTAAGAAGCATGTGCTGAGATTTATCATAGAAATAGACCTACTTCTCCATATCAGTTTTCTGTACAAGTTAATTTTCTTGTTCTTACAACCAAATATTTGTCAAGAACCAACTTAAAGGCTTGCATTTGGAAAGAATATAGTGTGTTAGAGTAGAGAAAGCATGGTATTAGGTGTCTTCCTTGAGGTTGGAGAGTACAGCCAAGACCCCTCACATTCTCCCATCATGATGGAACAGGAAGAAGGGAGCAGGTGAGAAGTGGGGGCAGACTATAAAACTTGAAGGAATACATCTAGCCACTGATCTTCATTGAGGCCTCACTCCTTAAGGGCCCATTAGCACTGTAGAACAGTATTAGCAACTGGGAACCAACCATTCGATCTTATTTTTTAAATAGATGGGCTCCTGAAGTTTGTACAGAGAAATCTGGAACTAGGAAATTGTACAGAGTATCAAAAGGATGGCCCCAACTAAGAATCTAAGCAATAGTTGAGAGGCTACCTTAAATGCCCTTCCCCTACAATGAGAATGATTACTACCTTAAATGCCATCCTAGAGCCTTCATCTAGTAGCCGATGGAAGCAACAGCAGAGATCCACAGCTAATCACTTAGCTAAACTCCTGGAATCCAGTTTCAGAGAGGGAGGAGTAGTGAACAAAGGGGTCAGTCCCAATTTTCTTTAGAGGCTATTTCATATTCATATTGAAACCACGACAAGGTTTATGTCAAAGAAAGACTCTCTCTAAGCAACTATCTCGGGTGGCCACTGGCTACCCAGTCCCAGTGGAGGGGTATCTATGGGGACTCTGCTTGATTATATCAGATTTCTTAACTTCAAGAGTAGTTTAATTCCTATGATGAGAACTTGTCTGTTATGATAAATCTTTTTGCCAAAAGCCGCCTGAGCCCCACCATCACGTGTGAGCTTTACGCAAGCCGCCCGCCCGAGTTATGCCCAAATGAATACACAGAAACTTGTATTAGGTTCAAAGCTGCTTGGCCAATGACTAGGATTCCTCATCTGTTAGCTCAGTCTTAATTATCATAAATCTATATATTTTATAAGACTTATCTTATCGGATGCCTTATTGGCATCCCTCCTTGCCGGTGGTTCACATCCTGCCGCTGGAGGAGGCGAACGGGATAAAGGACCTACTTCCTGTTTCCTCGCTTAGATATGAGTCTCCTTGCCGTGTCACTTCCTGCCTGGATCATCACTTCTCTACTACATTTCCCAGAATCCTCTTTGACTCCTAGTCCTTGCTTGCCATTGGCCAAACAGTATTTTATTCAGCAATTAATAAGATAAACATACAAAGAAGTACATTCCCCATCACTTGTCTGTTAAGATAGTTGTGGGCTAGAGTGTTTACTGTGAGACACATGAGGGATTTTGATAGAGTTTTCTGATCATGAAGGCTGCTGGCCATCTGTTTAAGATATTTTGTATGGTGCAGTTTTCAGTACAAAGCTATGTCTCTTTTTCTTTCACCTTTATCACTTTGAGGCAGGAATTTCTTCCTTATTCAGGTGTTGGTCCTGGGAGCAGTGGCACTCTGCTTATATTTCTTTTATTCTCTGTATTTTCTGAAGTACTCAGCTTTCCTTCACACCATCACTTCCCATGCCCCACCAAGTTCACAGTTACTCATGTTTTCCATCCCGTGGATGAGACTTGTAGTATTCAGTGTTGCTCCTCCACCATCTTGAAATTATTATCTAAATATTTTAAAGTTATATTTTTCTAATATTAAATATGGAGAACAGTCTCCACCTTTTCTTAATTTATCCACTCAGTGGTTCATTTCTCCATCCCTCTAATTATTTATCAAATAATTATGATTCCATCTAGGGCTACAGGGAAGGATTTGATGTCTTTGCCAACTTAAAGGATTAAAAAGCACAAAAGACATAGTGACAGCATCCAACCAAATTTTATTGAAAGGGGAAACCCACACACACCATACAGCAGAACACAGAAAGAAACCAACTCCCTGCATGGGGAGGGGAACCTGAGTTGGTTTCCAAGTCAGCTTGAAGGGTCTGGGTTCTTATATGTTTGGAGCATGGGATGGATTATCTTTCTCTAAACCAGAATAGGCTGGTTTAGGACACAGTGGAGGATTGAATAACTTGTACAAAGACAGGAAAGCTAAGTAATAGTTCTACCAAAGAGGCATGTTGGCAGGAGATTTGAAAGTCTACCCTAACAGTTTCACAAATGGGTAAGAGCCTGCCAATTCTTTGTCTTGGAAGAGAAGAACTCAGAAGTCCACCTTCTTAAGTGGAAGTAGATTCATCTACCTAGGATCTCTTTACTTTATTTGCCTGCTTCCTGGGGAAATGTCTGAGTATGAAAGTCCTTGATTGAGATGTATTCTTTAGATATTCTCTTTCTTATTTGCAGGAAAACGGATTTGTGTAGGAGAGGGCCTGGCCCGAATGGAGCTATTTTTATTCCTGACCACCATTTTGCAGAACTTTCATCTGGAATCTCCAGTTGACCCAAAAGACCTTGATACCACCCCAGTTGTCAGTGGTCTTATTGCTGTGCCACCCAAGTTCCAGATTTGCTTCATCCCAGTCTGAATGAACAACATGTGCTTCTTTCTACAGCCTCTTCCTCGGGGGCACGATTGATCTCTTCTGTTAGGCATGTCTCTCTGGCCTCCCATCTCACATTGCCTCATCTCCTTAAGATCCAGGGAATTTATATCTTCCATTCTGGACAATTTTCAGGGTCACACCCAAACACATCTGCAATTTCCTATGCTGTCCAATGATTTATTGTCTCTAGCATTGCTAACTCTTATCTAATGGCAAACTATTAATATATTTTACTGTAAAGCTAAAACTGAAAAATTATTGTAATGTGAGATAAAATTCAGCATCACTTAGTCCTTGTGTGTTTTAAATAAAAGCATGATACTTCTGGTCAGTTTGTGAAGTTTACTTCTCTTTTTTGATATGGTCTCATGGTATCCAGGCTGGACTCAGACTCTATGCAGCTGAATAAGACCTTAAATTTCACATCATTCTGCTTCTGCCTGCCACATTCTGGGATTCCATGCATGTTCCATCACACCCTGATTACCTGTCCTTCTTTTGTTTATAAAGCAGGTAAAAATGGATTAAGACAATGTTCCAAGGTGCCTTTGTTTCTTCATCATGCTATGTACTGAGTAAGAGCAAGCAATGGAGGCTCTTCAGCTCGGTGTCACCAATAATTACTTCAGGTTTGAATCCAGATTAAGAAAATTTTTGTTCAAAAGGGAAATATAAGGTCAAACATTAGGAGGATTCCGCATTGATATGACTCCTTTCCCTTTGCTAACGTTACCATGAACATGGCACTTGGGAATGCCTTTTATGAAAAATACTTCTTTGGTGAAACCACAAAATCATTAAGACATTTAAAAATTTCTTCCTGAATCTTGGATCCATTTATTTTATATAAAAGAACTTGGGGGTTGTGCTTCTACATGATTAACTTGAATTTATTCAGATACATTCATAAACAATCTTATGAATGACTTAAAATTTTATTAGAATTACTTTGAGGAAACAAAAATCAAAACAAAAACTTTTCCTGTATATTCTCAATAACTATCATTTTTAAAAATGTTTTGTCTTAGTTTCAACCTTTTATTACCAGGCACAATGCAGGTAAGAAAGAGAGTCCCCAAAGTACATGCAAGTATACCCAATGATCAGCACAGTGACCATGAGGAGGAAGAGAAGGAGGAGGAGGTAGAAAGCTTCCTGTATTCAGTATTACCTCGTGTTAAAGGAGGCATAGATTTGAAGCAGAGAAGAGTTGAGGCTCAGCTCAGCCTATAGAGGTAGAATATAAGGGTCAGAAAGAAGAGGGAATTGGCATTAGGGTTGGAACTCATGTCCCAGTTTTGTTATTACTGAGAACAACAACAAAATTGTAATTTCAAATATTCTTTGTCCTCAACTTAGATGCAAGTATAAATATATGCTATCACATCAACAATCTCATGTTCCGAATATCATTATCCTCTCCCAACATATTGTGCTTTTTCTTCTTATGCTTTTACTTTCTACATGTTTCATACCCAATATAAATGTGACAGGAATTTGATACCACATGCTATTACCCTCATTTCATCATCAGAATGCATGCAATTAAAGATTTAACATAAGTTCATAAATGTATTAAGCGAGAAGTGATAATCCTCATTACCTTTCTGATCTTGTCTCCCAGGTAGGCTCTTTGTCAGTCATTTTAAGCTTAGACCTTGTGTTTTCATGCAATCTGCATCTGCACATGCATGAGTATAAAGCTGTTCAGTCAAACATATGCAATATATGACTATGTGTGGGATGTAGTATGCTTCAATACAAAATTAAACTTCAAGTGCATGTTGGCTTTGCCTGTGGCCTGAAACTGTGGGTGGACAGTACTGAGTCATACTCTTTAAGAACTCAAGAGTTTTAGCTCCTGTCTTGGCTTGGGAGGCAATCCCGAGGCTAAATTACATTGTCTGAAAGGTCTAATTAAAACAAGTTAAATGTTCTAAGAATTTCTCTTTGTGAGCTGCAAGTTGGATTGATGAGGGGTATTGCTTAGGTTTCTGAATGACGGAGAAGTGTTACCTCTCAGGGTTATAAATGATTTGGGCCCTAAGTAGGAACAATTTATTAATCATCTTTAGCACTTTTTGTTTTGTTTTGTTTTTCGAGACAGGGTTTCTCCATGTATCCTTGGAGTCTCTCCTGGCACTCACTCTGTAGATCAGGCTGGTGTTGAACTCACGGAGATTGGCCTGGCTTTGCCTCCCAAGTGGCAGGACTAAAGGCGTGAGCCACCACTGCCCAGTGTTTTTGAGATGCCATTAGGAAAACAGGTATGTCTCTGCAGGCTATTTCAGTTTTATCAGCAGTGTCTAAGGTTTCCTGGCTGTGGCCCGAAAGGTACAATAAAAGTACCCTAGGCAGCTTGACTATGGAAAACATGGCTCTGGAACACCTTGCCATTTCTCCCATTTTTTTCTACCTTAGATTATATTTCTGCCCTTAGATTATATTTCTAAAGGTATTCCCTTATTTGGCCATGTCTTCCTCCTGATTGCAAAGGTCCAGCTATTAAAGTATTGAAGTCCAACAATCAAAAGCCCCCTTTGGTTCACCTAATTAACATGCCTTATTAAAATTAAACACCCCATCCTAACCTGAGGATTCCCCTTTACCTTTATAAACTGCCATTTTCCTATGGGCTAAATTTGATTCCTTTTCATCCAGAGGCAATCCTTCGTTTCCTTGGGACAAATACCCCTTCCTCATCTTCCTTGTTCCTTTTCCCTTCTCTCTTGTCTTCTATCTCCTGCCTTTGTCTCTTATTCCCTGCCCTTTGTCCTTCTAGGGCAAATAAATCTCCTTTATGTTGAGAACTTGGTCTTGGGGTTCCTGAATTGATACTGTTCCCTTTCATATGGTTTCATGACTCAGGTCAGCCTTCAGGAACACTCCCTCCCTTAGCTAGTTCTCGAATATTCAGACCGTCAGGCACCAGCCTTCTCCATCCAACAGTGGATAATTGGTGAGTTTTCCCCTGAACTCAGTGAATTCCTATACTTTTGGTAAGCACATTCTGTTCAGTTTTCTGTGATGCCAAGCTTTCCTTTCACTTTTAGTGTTGGAACCCAGTGTCTGCTATTAACTGTCTGGAAACCTGGTCAACAGGTACCAGGTTCTGTCTTGGATCCACTGGGGTTGCTACTCTTGATGATGGAGTCTGGGTGATGACCCCTCTGTCCCAGAGATATCTGTTTTTGAGCTCTCAAGAGATGTGGGGATGCTGGTCTCTCAACTTTGGCTCACTGACCTTAACTGGGTCATGGAAATACTCTCTCCATCTAAAAAACTCATATTAAGGGTGCACTTTATGGCAGGATACAAGATTAACTCAAAAAAATCTGTAGCCCTACTATATACAGATGACACATTGGTGAAGAAAGAAATCAGAGAAACATCACCCTTTACAATTGCCACAAACAACATAAAATACATTGCGGTAATGCTAATCAAAAATGTGAAAGACCTGTATTACAAGAACTTTGAGTCTTTAAAGAAAGAAATTAAAGAAGATACTAGAAAATGGAAAGATCTCCCATGTTCTTGGATAGATAGGATCAACATAGTAAAAATGGCAATCTTGCCAAAAGCAATCTACAAATTCAATGCAATCCCCATCAAAATCCCAACACAACTCTTCACAGACCTTGAAAGAACAATTCTCAACTTTATATCGAAAAACAAAAGACCCAGGATAGCCAAAACAACTCTGTACAATAAAGGATCTTCTGGAGGCATCACCATCCATGGCTTTAAGCTCTATTACAGAGCTACAGTCTTGAAAACAGCTTGGTATTGGCACAAAAATAAACAGGTAACCAATGGAATAGAATTGAAAACCCTGATATTAACCCACACACCTATGAACACTTGATTTTTGACAAAGAAGCTAAATTTCTATGATGAATAAAGAAAGCATCTTGAACAAATGGTGCTGGCATAACTGGATGCGGACATGTAGAAGACTGCAGATAGATCCATGTCTATTGCCATGCACAAAATTTAAGTCCAAATGGATCAAATTCCTCAACATAAATCCAGCCACACTGAACCTATTAGAAGACAAAGTGGGAAATACCCTTGAACTGCTTTCTGAACATAACACCAGTCGCACAGACACTGAGATCAACAATTGATTAATGGGACCTCCTGAAACTGAGAAGCTTTTGTAAGGCAAAGGACACAGTCAGCAAGACAAAACGGCAGCCTGCAGACTGGGAAAAGATATTCACCAACCCCACATCTGACAGAGGGCTGATCTCCAAAATATAAAAAGAACTCAAGGAGCTAGTCTCCAAAACACCAAACATTCTAATTAAAAAGTGGGGTACAGAACTAAATAGACAGTTCTCAATAGAGAAATCTAAAATGGCTGAGAGACACATAAGAAAGTGTTCAACATCCTTAGCCATCAGGGAAATGCAAATCAAAACAACTCTGAGATACCATCTTACTCCTGTCAGAATGGCTAAAATCAAAAACACCAATGACAGTTTATGCTGGAGAGGATGTGGAGAAAGGGGAACACTCCTCCACTGCTGGTGGGAGTGTCAACTTGTACAGCCACTTAGGAAATCAGTATGGTGACTCCTCAAGAAAATGGGAATCAGTCTACCACAAGATCCAGCAATTCCACTCTTAGGTATATACTCAAAAAATGCACATTCATACAAGGACATCTGTTCAACAATGTTCATAGCAGCACTATTTGTAATAGCCAGAAACTGGAAGCAGCCTAGATGCCCCTCAGCTGAAGAATGGATAGAGAAAATGTGGTACATATACAATGGAGTACTACTCAGCTGAAAAAAAAAACAATGGAATCTTGAAATTCGCAGAAAAGTGGATGGACCTAGAAGAAACCATTCTGAGCAAGGTTAACCAAATCACAGAAAGACAAACATGGTATGTACTCACTCATATGTGGATTTTAGACATAGAGTAAATGTTTACCAGCCTACAATCCACACTGCCAGAGAAGCTAGTAAACAAGGAGGACCCTAAGAGAGACATACATGGTCCCCTGGAGAAGGGGAAAGGGACAAGATCTCCTGAGCAAATTGGGAGCACGAGAAGAGGGGGAGGAAGCTAGGAGAATGAGAAGGGGAGAAGAGGAGGGGTGAAGAGGACATGAGGGAGCAGAAAGTTTGAGTCGGGGGAAGAATAGAAGAAAACAAGAATGGAGATACCATAATAGAGGGAGACATTTTTGGTTTACAGAGAAATCAGGCACTAGGGAAATGTCTGGAGATCTACAAAGATGACACCAGCTAACAATCTAAGCAACAGAGGAGAGGCTACCTTAAATACCCTCCACTGATAATGAGATTGATGACTGACTTATATGCCATTCTATAGCCTTCATCCAGCAGCTAGTGGAAGTAGAAGCCGACACCCACAACTGATCATTGAACTGAACTGGAATCCAGTTGCAGAGAAGGATGAGTGATGAGCAAAGGGTTCCAGACCAGGCTGGTGAAACCCACAGAAACAGCTGACCTGAACATCGGGGAGCTCTTGGTCTCCAGACTGATAGCTGGGATACCAGCATGAGATTGATCCAGGCCCCAGGAACATGGGTTTTAGTGAGGAAACCTCAGAAATCTACGGGACCTCCTGTAGTAGTTCAGTACTTATCTCTAGCATAGGTGTGGACTTTGGGAGCCCATTCCACATAGAGGGATACTCCCTGAGCCAAGACACATGGGGGTGGGCCTAGGCCCTATTCCAAAGATACCATAGATTCTGATGACACCCTATGGAAGTTCTCACCCTCCAGGGGGAGTAGAACAGATATGTGATAGGTAGGGTCTTAGTTGAGGAGGGTGGTAGGGGAGGAGGGGAGGGAGAGGGAACTTGGATTGACATATAAAACAATCTTGTTTCCAATTAAAAAAATCTGCAAAAAGGGTGCACTTTAGCACCTAAGAATAACTTTGGCACCTGAACATGTCTCTGCTTTCTTTTCTGTCTGCTCCAAGCCATTTGTGTAACTCTTACATTCTCTGAACTTTTCTATATGCTATTGTAACCATATTGCCATGTCCTATCTAACCCTGTGAAGGCTGAAGGAATACTGTCTGCCAGGCCCTCTGTTCCTAAATGCTGCTACACTGCCCATGCAGCCCGCCCTGACCCCCTGCTGGACAGCCCATGCTGTTGTAGAGCCCACCCAAACTCTCAGCTTTAGTCTCCGCATGGATACCACAGTTCATGGCCCCCAGGCCTCTACTACAGACCTCACCTCCTGCAGCTGCCAGAGTCCCCTTCCTTGCAGCCTGCCTGAGTTCCACTAACACTGCAACAGCCTCCTCTCCCCCTAACCCATCTGACACAGAGACACACCCACCCCTGTGTTAGTCCTGTCCATTCTGCATGGCCCAGTTCAACCTGGTCTGTTAGGAAGTCTATGCTCACAGAGCACAAGCAAAACCATATCATCCTCTCCAATGCTCCTTAACAGGTAACCTAAACAAACAACATCTGTACTCTTCCTGAAAACTGCAGCATCCTTAGGCCCATTTCCGGGTCACAAAAATCCTTTCAATGATTGTTTCTTAAATACCTCCCCAAAGAGTGGTCTGCTAAGTCCAGCAACTTCTTTAGGTCCTTCTGGGCATCTGTGGTGCCCCTCTGGTAAGTTAGCTTCCTCCTGGAAGTTCTGCAGCTTTCTTAGACCGGTGTCTGGGCTGCTGAGATCCTTCCTTCTTCCACTGTGACTCTCGGAGCTTTTTCCAGATGTGCTGCTTCCTCCTCACTTGCATCACTCCAAAAATCCCCATCCTTCCAGCTGGAGGTCTAGCCTGTTCTAAAGCTGCATTCCCTGCCACCCTTGCTCCAGTGTCTGCTCCACCTCTCTTGTTATACTGTTATAGCCGCTGCCTACAGTTTATGGCCTTGGCTTTGTTATCTCACTTCTCCCTCTGCCAAGGTCCTTGCCACTTTCCCACCTGAACCATCTCCTGTCCTGACACTGCCTACAGCTTAAACTGAGTCATAGAAAAAGAACTGTAATATCCTATTACGACAAAAGATTACCACACTTAGAGTTTGTTTACATGCTTAAAATCTCCAATTAAATCTTCAGCTCACGCTGTAAGGTTCAAGGTTAACAGGCATAAAGCTGCAAGTACTAACATTATAAAGCTTATATTGACTTACTATAAATGGTTAAAAATAATTAAAACATACAAGTTAACAATCAATTACCTTATAAAAAATGAAATTCTATCAGTTACTAGATGAAGGTTCTATGATGACAGGGTAGTCACCAATATGATTACAGGAGAAGGCTAGTTCAGGCACTCTCCCTACTGTTGCTGGGGGTCTTAGCTGGGGTCCTCCTTGTGGATTCCTGACAATTTCCCTGGCACCAGGTTTCTTCCTAACCCCATAATGGCTCTCTCTATTAAGATATCTCTTTCATTGCTCTTCCTCTCCATCTGTCCCTAAATTTGACCTTCTCATTCTCTCCTGTTCTCATACTCCACCTCCCCTCTACCACCCTCCCTTCCAGTTTACCCAGGAGATCTCATCTATTTAACTTTCCCAGGGTGATCCATGCATCCCTCTTAGTGTCCTCCTTGTTACCTAGCTTCTCTGGAGCTGGGATTGTAGTCTGGTTATCCTTTGCTTTACATCTAATATCTGCTTTTGAGTGAATACATACTGTGTTTGTCTTTCTGGGTCTGGGTTACCTCACTTAGGATTATTTTTTCATCTTTTTTGTTTGAATTAGAAACAGGGTTGATTTACATGGCAATGCCAGTTCCCTTCTCCACCCGTCCTCCCCTACCACCACCACCCGAACTAAAACCCTACCTATCACATATCCTTTCTGTTCCCCCTGGGTGGTGAGGCCTTCCATAGGGTGTCATCAGAGTCTATAGTATCCTTTGGGATAGGGCCTAGGCCTACCTCCGTGTGTGTTGGCTCAGGGTGTATTCTCTATATGGAATGGGCTCCCAAAGTCCACACCTTTGCTAGGGATAAGTATTGAACTTCTACAGGAGGTCCCATAGATTGCTGAGGTTTCATTACAGAAACCCATGTTCCTGAGGTCTGGATCAGTCCCATGCTGGTATTCCAGCTATTTCCATCCATTTGTGTCTGCAAATTTCATGATGTTATTGTGTTTCACAGCTGAGTAGTACTCCATTGTACAAATGCAACATGTTTTCTTTGTCCATTCTTCGGTTGAGGGTTTCTAGGTTGTTTCCAGGTCTGACTATTACAAATAAATAATGCTGCTATGAACATTGTTGAACAAATGTCCTTTTGGTATGATTGAGCATCCTTTGGGTATATGCCTGAGGGTGGTAATGCTGGGTCTTGAGGTAGGTTGATTCCCAATTTTCTGAGAAATCGCCATACTGATTTCTAAATTGGGCCATTCAGTTTGCACTCCTACCAGCAGTAGAGGAATATTCTCTTACTTTACATCCTCTCCAACATAAGCTGTCATCAGTGTTTTTGATCTGATAGGTGTAGGATGACATTTCAGAGTTAAATGTCTTTCTGCTATTTGAGATTCTTCTGTTGAGAATTCTCTGTTGAGATTTGTTCCCTACTTTAAAATTGGATTATTTGGTAATTTGGTGTCTAGTTTCTTGAGTTCTTTTTATAATTTGGAGATCAGTCCTTTGTCAGATTCGGTGAAGATCTTTTCCCATTCTTCAGGCTGGCATTTCTTCTTATTTACCATGTCCTTTGCCTTACAGAAGCTTCTCAGCTTCAGGAGGTCCCATTTATTGGTTGTTGTTCTCAGAGTCTATGCTATTGGTGCTATATTTAGGGAGTGGTCTACTGTGCCTATGAGTTCAAGGATACTATTGATTTTCAAATAATCCAATTAAAAATGGAGTACAGATCTAAACAAAGAATACTCAACATAGGAAACCAAAATGGTTGAGAAACTCAAATAAATGTTCAACATCCTTAGCCACCAGGGAAATGCTAATTAGAACTAGTTCTAGATTCCATCTTACCTCTGTAATAATGGCTAATATCAAAAGCACAAGTGACAGCTCATTCTCTTGAGGATGTGGAGCAAGAGGAATACTCCTCCACTGCTGGTGGGAATGCAAACTTGTACAGCCGCTTTTGTAACCAATAGGGTGGTTTCTCAGAAAACTGGGAATATAAGTACAAGACCCAGCTCTATTTCTCTTGGGCATATACCCAAAGGAGACTCCATTCTATCATCACAAAGACACTTTTTTAAAAACTATGTTCATTGTGGCTTTACTCATAATAGCCAGAAACTGGAAACAGCCTAAATGTCTCTCAACTGAAGAATGGATAAGGAAAATGTGGTACATTTACACAACGCATAGTAGTACTCAGATGTTAAAAACAATGACATCATGAAATTTGTAGGCAAATGGATGAAACTACTAAAAATCACCCTGAGTGAGGTAACCCAGACCCAGAAAGACAAATGTGGTATGTATTCATTTATAAGTGGATATTAGCTGTAAAGCAAAAAATAATCATGCTGTAATCCACAGATCCAGACAGACTATGCAACAAGGAGGGCGTAAGTGGGGTGGGGGAGGAAGTATCTCCCTGGATAAACTGGGGGTGGGGACAGGAGGGATAAAGTGGGGGGTGGGTGGGAAAGTGAAAATACTGAGAGAAATGACTTGAATTTTAGTTGGGGGTATTTCAAGCATGAGATGGAAACCTAGTGCTATGGAGACTCCATGGAATTTATGAGAGTAACCTTAGCAAAGACTCCCAGTAATGGGGGATATAGACCTTGAAGCAGCCATCTTCTGTAACCAGGCAAGGCCTCAAATGGAGGGATTTGGACACCAACCTAGCCACAAAACCTAAAGAAAACCTACATAAAACCTTTGACTTACAGTTTGCCCTGCATGCAGAGTGTTCTGGAACTGGAGCCTAGCAGAATTGCTATCAAAGAGACCAGAGAGACTTCATTCAGCAACTGATGAGAGCAGTTTCAGAACCCCACATCAAACATTAGGTGGAGTTCAGGGAGTCCTGCAAAAAAGTGGAAGAAATATGGGAGAAACCAGAGGAGGCAGGGTCACCATGAGAAGAGTGTCTATAAGATCAACTGACTGAGACTCATGAGAACTCACAGAGATCAGGGAGCCTGTAAGACTCCAATCTAGATTCTCTACATATATGTTAAGGCTGAGTAGCTTGGTGTTTTTTTGTGGGACTCCTAACAGTGGGAGAGGGGATTGTCTCTGATTCTTTTGTCTGTTTTTGGAACCCTTTTCCTCCTACTGTGTTGTCTCATCCAGCTTTGATATGATGACATGTGTCTGATCTTATTGCAGCCTATAATTCTATTATGCCATGTTTGCTTGATGTCCCTTGGAGGCCTACTCTTTTCTGAGAGAAGAGGAGGGAGAGGAAACTGGTTGGGACGTAATATATGATAGAAGAATAAATAAAAATAAAAATATGGGTCTGAAGTTATGACAGTCCCAAAAATGTGTTAAGGTCTGAAGATGTGAAAGCTTAAGTAAGTCATAAAGGTCTGTGAAAGTCATTTATGGATCCAAAAAAGTAATTTAAGGTATATTCAAACTTGTTTCAGATTTCTTTCCTTCTCTCTATGCTGTTTGGGTCCCACTCACCCCTCTACTTCACGCATAGTCAAAATACACTCCTGAGTCTCTTCTCTTCCTTTCCTCAGCCTCCATTTGTATACTCTCTCATTCTCCCAAATCCCAAATCCCCTCTTATCTTCTGTCTAGTTCTTTAGTTAAACCTATTTTGTGGGATGCCACCTTCCTTTCTCTCACTGCATGTCATACTCAACGACCCTGCTGCCTACATTTCCAAAACCCAATACTCTCCACCCTTAACCAGCCTCTGCCTAAGCCTCAAACCTATCATTTCTATGCTCTGCCTGTTCACCCTACAATACTTCCGTATTAGTAATCAAAAACCTAATGGAACCTTCCACCTAGTCCAAGACCTTTGCTCCATTGATACTGCTGTTGTTCCCTTCATACCCTTAAGTCTCTAACCCTTAGGCTATTCTTCCCATTATCCCTGACAATACAACTTGCTTTTCAGTCCTAATCCTTCAAGATGTTTTTTTTTTCCCTCAATACTCCTAGGTACTAATTTTCAAGATCTTTTTGCCTTTACTTGGACAGATCCTGATACTCAACAGTCCTGACAAATGACTTGGATTGTTTTTCCCTAGGGTTCAGAGACAGTCCCCACATTTTCCACCAGGCACTTGCTATGGACATGGCCTGCCTTCCCTTTTTTCCCTCCTGCCTATTTCAGTGTATAGATGACCCCCTCCTTTGCAGCCCTTCCCTTCCTGATAGACAACTTGATACTGCCTCAATTCTTAATTTCCTCAGTTCCAGAGGCACCCAGCTCTCACCTTTCAAAGCTAAACTCTCCTCTCCCCATGTCAACTAAATTCTCTGTTACACCAACCTATAGATACCCACTTTAAACCATCTTGTTCATCCTCACTCCTTATCTCTGCCCTCATGAACAATATCCTGCATTCATGTGTCCCTGGGTACCCCATCCTTGTACATTCCCTATACCAAGATCCTTCTTCCTTCCATCAACAAACAATTCCTTAAACTTAAAATGTTCCACAGCTGGCATCCCTCTCTACAAGCCCTTGCCACAGTCCCTCTGATTGACTCTAAATCTAACAAACTCTGGGATCCCCTCTCACAACCTATTGATCCCCTCTCACAATCTATTCCCACCATTCTATCTCCCCAACTCCTAATTTACAAAGAACTCCAATGGTCCTACTGTTTCAGATTCTATTTCTCCAAACTTCTCTCTTATCAAAAACTTGTCACTTTTCTTACACGCACTCCCCTCAGTCCCTCCATACTTAACCCTTTACCTCAACAACAGTCCCCAGATCTTCACACCTGTCTGAATCTTTCAAAAACCTCCTACCTCATCCCTCTCATACACAAGAGGGTCCTCTAACTACTGCTTACACTCTTATTCTGATGACAGCTCTTTCCTGCCAGGTGGCCACGCCAGACTGTCTCCTCCATTATCACTAAAGACAATAATTGTGCCAACATGACATCCTGTCAAGCCACCCTTTTACCCTACTTTTATGACTCACTTTAATCACTCATTCCACTTCCTTACACACTACCCTATTGCATAACCCAGATAAGCACATATTTGACCTTCCTTCAACACAGGTATTTCCTAGCCTTCACTTTGCATACTCATTCTCACCCTCTGTTGCCTGCTCCCTCAAGAATACCCATCCCCCACACATCTCATCTCTTTTTTCACACTCAAACTGTTTCCTCTGCCCAGATGATTGCCATACCTCCATCACCAACTGACTCTCTAAATGTTACACTCCCAATTACAAGACATAACCACATCCATCTCCTCTCCAACACACACACACTCTCATAGCCAAGCCCTCACTTGGTTCAAGGCCAACCAACAAACTCTTTGCTAAGCTTCACTGATACTTCCTTCAGTGCCTTCCACTACTTTCTTTGCGCCTCTCTTCAAAGCCCTCCATTATTAGCTACAGACCCTTTAGCTGCTGGTATCTCAGTTGCCAATGGCCCACCCTCATAACTGATTGTTCATCCCCTTGACAATTCAAGTCCTCCTTTTCGAACCAAAGTCAAGTTCTCTCAACCTTTCCACACCAACCTTCAAAACCTGTTACAGATCATTCTTCTCATCATTTGCAAGTACCTCCCCAATCATCCATGTTCCTAAAAGATTTCAATTGTAGAACCTATGTAAGCACTGCAGGAAAGACTATTCTGATACAACAAAGCCTCTTAAATTATGTTCTTCCCAACACAACCAGATCCTGCTTTCAGGCAGTTGTTCCACAATTAACTTTATATGCTAATCTATTTTTCCCTGACTATTCTCAAGAACTCTCAACGGACTCCAGATAAGTGCTCCTGTCAACCAATAGTCTAAGTTTTCCTGCCTTTGACTATTCCGAAGGGTGGGATCTCCTCCCACTCCCCTTACCCCCAATTCCCCAGTCTTGGTCCTCTTCCCAACTGCCAGGACCATAAACTAAAGTTTCAAATTGAAACCCTAAAGAAAATTTCTTTTCTAAACTCCTTAGCTTTCCCTGTCTCTAGACTATCTGTCCCAACAGATTTTATAGCAGCTACAGACTGCTTCAGCAACTCCGGCATCAGCCCCAGCTGTTTCCTATGAATCCACATTCAGGTCTAGCCGCACAGACCAGACTTCCTTAGCCTCAGATTGTACTGCAGAACCTGGACGTTGACTGAAGCAGCCTGCTCCTCCTGACCTTGACTACCAACCCAGCTTCCTTGGGTGTCAACTCTTTAGTCAACCTATACAGATCTTTGTCTCCTGGAATCTGAGGACCTGAGAGAATGGGGTGGACTACAGTCTAAAGCTGTAGACAATCTTCCTTCAGTTTCAGTGTGTTTTATACATGAATGAAACAAAGAAAGCAGTGATTTAAGGAAGGTTGTTTGAATTCAGAAAAACATGATCAGAAAAAACATGTAAACACAAACACATACTAAAAATTAGCAGAGCATCCCCTCCACAGAACTTTCTTAGGACACAACAATTTAACTGCAATTGCCTGGCATGTATTATATGTCATATCTGGAAAAGCATGAAAGCAAGACAGAAGGCCATATCTAGATTCAGGGTACACTGACCAGATAGGGTTCTATAGCTATGTTCTGACACACACAACAAGAATAAACAGGTCTTATAAATTAAATGTAAATGTTTGTCACAGAAGGCACAAAATCATGTCCAATAATAATCCAGTAAACGAAATGCTCCTGAGGTAAAAGGCCCTCTGACTTCTTTTGTGGAGCTTCTCTCACAGTTCCTCAAGACATTGTTCACCATGGATCATTCTTTTCATCATATTCTGACACTTGTGTCTTAACAATGATGCCCCATTGTCATCAGGAATCAGACAGAGAGAATGATGCCCACTTACCCAACACTTAGTGACCCAGTAATAAAACAAAAAGGTGGGAATAAAGGAATTCCAGCCAGCGCAAACATGGAAAACGTGGCTCTGGCAGCCTTGTCTTTCTCCCTCACTCCTTGTGCCTTGCTAAAAACTGATAGATAACATTCCTAAAGCTAGTCACCAAGGTTCATTCCCTTGTTTGGGCTCTTCCTTCTCCTGAGGCTGACTACCAAGGACTGGCTATAAAAGTATGGAAGTCCAGGATTCAGAAGCTCCGTTAAGGTCATTAATTAACATTCTTAACTGAAATTAAACACCTTCATAAACCACCACTTTCATATGGGCCACATCTTTCTTCTCTTTATACAGGGGCAATCCGTTATCTTCCCTGTTATGATATGTGACACAAGGGGGATCTTGGCACATCTCATGGTGGGATGAACATGCCAGCCAGCCAGAGGTTACTTGGGAAGCTTTATTGGGAAAGGGAAGGGAGTAAGGGAAGGGAAGAGGAGAGAGAGAGAGAAGGGGGAGAGAGAAAGAAAAAGATAGATAGATAGATAGATAGATAGATAGATAGATTGACAGACAGACAGACCTGCCTTCTCAGAGAAATGGCAGAAAGAGTGAGGGAGTAGGTGGAGCTTGTCTCTTAAATGGGTCTTTGCTCCTGTGTAGAGCTAGGGTACTGCTTGCCATGTACAGAGGGGTGATGCACTGTGCCAGGTTCCCAAGGGGCAGGACTAGGTTTGCCTGATGACAACATCCTTTCCCCAGGTAAACACCCATTCCTCTTTTCCCCTTCTTTTTCTCCCTCATCTTGCATCTCCTGTCTTTGTCTCTTATTCTCTGCCCTTTGTCCCTCTGGGGCAAATAAATCTCCTTTGTGCTGAGAAATTGATCTTTGATCTTCTGAGCCAATATCATTCATTCCCTTCGAATGCCAGAAACACGGGTAAGGGGGGTCTGTTTTCTTTTCCATGGGTCTCATTTCCGAGTCTCCGTAATTCTCTGCCTTCATAGCCTGCCTCATTAGGGTTTTCACTCTCCTGTTACTAATGTTTTCTGTACTCACTGGCTAACCTGATTGTGCCCTTAATTTATCCATATCCACAAAGGCCAGGATTGAAGTTGTGAATTGTTCTTAACTTCTGTGAGTGTTGTTTTTCTGCTTATCCATGCTGTTTAGTTTTCTAGTCACCCCCTTTATTAGTTTCTTATTCCTCTTTCTTCCCCTAGAAAGTAGTTTTGCCTTTTTGTCCTGGAACTTCTCACTCAGAGTGGATTGAAAGCGCCTTCCACTCTACCATATTGCCTTCTAAGTCTACCCATGCAATGCTAACACTTAGCATGAAATGATATATTGTATGCTAGCTCAAAATTAATAACATAGGTTCAAACTAACACAAAAACATGAAATTCTTAGTTTTCAGCCTTAGTTATACCTTAAAATATATACAAAATAACTTAGTAAATACAATAAAATTTTAAAGAAGATGTATAAGGTGTAGATTAACAAAAGATTTCCTTTTATGTGAATAAAAAGGCTCATTTCATTATCACTATTTCTCATTCAATCTATAGGCATATACACTCCAGTCAAACTTCAAATAAATTCTCATTCAGTTTTCTTCCAAAAACCAAAAAGTTTGTGTTGGGAGGAAAAAAAAGAAAATACAAACAAAAGCAAAACCAAAATAATATTGAAGGAGGACAACATCATAGGACTACAGTATCTGACTTGACTTTAAGACTTATTACAGAGCCATCAGCAATTAAGACAGTATGATATTAGTAAAAATGCAGTGCGATGAATGGAAATATTAGAAAAGTAAAAGTAGATTTACAGTAATAATCAGTTGACCTTTGACCAGAGAGCAAAGGCAATTAAGTGGAGAAGAGATAGCCTTTTGAAGAACTATTGCTACTGTAAATTCACATGCAAAAAGGTGGCTATAAAAGTAACCATTACACCCATTACAGAAGTTAACCCAGACTAGTTCAAGATCAATAGATACACATGCTTACTTGCTTACCACTAGATTCTCTGTTAACTTCCATTGGGCTATGTCTTTTAATTCTTTGTTTTTGATTGATTATTTATTTTTAAAGAGATACCATGTTGCTTTTACTTCTGTAACTTTAAAGCATGCCTTTAGGTTATGTAATATATGTATCCTGCTTTGTAATTTTTACCTCAGTTTGCTTGGGATATTTGCAGTTTGTTTTGTGATTCCATATAATTTTGGTAAATTCTTTTTTCTAATTCTGGGAATAAGTCACTGGTAATTTTTTTGTTATGTTTCGGACTGCTCATATATATAGAAATGAGCTCAAGCTGGACTATAGAAGGATTTCTGATGATTAGATAAAAGCCAGCATTCCACAGGGACTTGTGAAATGGACTTTCAGTCTCCCAAAGGAATCTGAGCCCCAGATTCTTGTCCTTATAACTCACATGGTTTGTCTACCCAGCACAATCTTGACTCTCACTATGCTCTGTCCCTTGCAGTCTCCATTCTTCCCCATCTCTTGCCTGCTTTTCCAGCCCTAGCCATATCCAGTGTTGTTCTTTTTCTTTCTGCTCTAGACTCTTCCAGATGCCTCTGGATATTTTCTCTCTTTTATTCACTATCAAATCCTTCCCCCTAATGAAGCAGTCATATTGGCAGTTTCTTTACTGCACTCTGCCCTCAATTTTGATATGAATTTCTAGGAATTATTAAATCTATTTAGATATGGACATTTATTAATTGTTTTTCAGTCTTTTTTAAAAATTTAAGTTAGAAACAAGCTTGTTTTACATGTCAATCCCTGTTCCCTCTCTCTCCCTTTCTCCCCTGCCCTCCACTGACCCCCTATCTCATCCCCTTCCTGTTCCCCAGGGAGGGTGAGGCCTTCCATGGGGGATCTTCAAAGACTGTCAGTAGACATGGACATTTAAAAAATATTGATCACTACCCATGAGCACAGAATATGCTTTTAGTTCTTCCTTCTTCAATTTATTACCTAAGTGATTTATAAAATCAATCATGGAAATATTTACCTTCTTTGATTCAGTTAATTCCCAAGTATTTTGATCATTGCACTGCATTATGAATTGCTCTTTTCTTAATTTCAGATTAAATTTTGGACTAGTTGTTCTGGGACCTGTTCTATCTTCAGGTTATTTCTGATTCTGTCATTCTACCAGAGGTGACAGCCAGTCTGAAGCATCACCCTGGTGGAAAGGAGGAAAAGCAGAAGAAAGAGAAGCATCTCTGAAGAAATAAAATTATTGCTTTCAAAACATTGCAGAGTATGATACTGATATTCTTTAAAAATTTAGAGCTCTGTGAGGCCTGAAGATCATGTACCCCCACCTGTGCTGGAATTTTGCAGGTCTTATGCTGGTAACCACAAATGCTGTTGTTCATGAGTGTACTAACCATACTATGTCCAGAAGAAGGCAGCTTCCCACAGCTCTCCTTTCCAACTTCCATGATGCTTCCTAAGCCTTGGGGAGGGGGTTGACATGAATGACTTATTTGAGGCTAAGCATTCACTTTCTGCGTTGGTTGATGCCCTATGCAAAAGGAAGCTGCTCTGACCAAGGCTGAGACTCTCATGTCTCCTCTTCTTTGAGGATGTAGCCATTGGTTTGAGTCCCAAGTTCTAGTGGAAGGCCTTATAACCATGCATATATGGGTAACATAATTGGATGTAGTGGCTTATATACATTAAAAACACCCTTGAAGTTGGCAGAATGATTTCTTCAAGAGGATATGATGGAATTAGAGGGGGGACAATGAAGGCTAATATAATGGTATTTCATATATGTATTAAAATTCAAATGAAAATTCAAAGAAGAATTTCTTGCTATGTGAGCCATGTAGCAAATCTTTGCCTTTCTCTGCTGTACATAAAGCTTTTACCAAAATGCTGATGCAATCAAATTCTCAATGTCATTCACTCCTATCAACCAACATGTGCTATAAATGTTATCTAATTAACATTTATATTCAAAGACAATGTGGTGAAAAATAAAGAATTATGGTCCACAATAAATAGTACTGAATCCCATCAAAGTGAATGACTTGCTAAAAGGAAAGGTTGGAAGACTGAGTTGATATTATTTTTGATTCAGATCTATGATGAGAAGTCTGTGTGTCATTGACCAAAAGACTGAATCTCCAAGGTCTTATTTATAAGCCTTAAAATGGGAATAGTTTTATTTTAGGAGATGGTAATTGGGAGAATCCTAAACAATATTATATGTGTGAAAATTCCCTTTAAATTGTCAGAATCCCCATTAAGATGATTGTTAAAACATTTATATCTGCATCTTGACAAGATTTAATTTTTATTTTTTAAAAAGTATGAGTTGAGTACCTGGAAATAAATGAATTGATTGATGTGTACCACATCTAATAATATCTTTATAAAGTTCTATTTTTTTTCTAAGCATTGCCATTGGTGATGTGGAAATTTGTTTCAGAGAGATACTGAGAACATGTCCACTAAATATTTTTCCTCACCTGTGTGTGAATATTATGGTGACTCCAAGCTTCTGTGCAGTGAATAATTTACTTATTTCTTCATTGCATTGGCTGCTTTTGTTGGTGTGTGACTAATTATCTGACAAGAAGCAACTTAAGGGAGGTGGGGCTTATTTTGAGTTACAATTTGAGAGAATAGTGTTCATCTTGGAGGAGAGGGTGTGAGGATCCCTGAATCTCAGTAGAACAGGTTGCATAGAACAGACAGGAAATAAGGGCCAGGCACAAAATCACAACAGCTCAGCTAACCCACAGTTCTCTACTTCTTTCAGGAACGTTCTACCTCTGCTTCCCACAGAATTCTAAACCAGTGCCACAAGTGATGGACAAGGGTTCAAACACATAGTCCTATGAAAGACCTTTCTCATTCAAACCACATTTCCTACCATGGTCCTACAATGAGACAGTCCCTTGGCTGTCTCATAATTCAAAATGCATTTATTGCAACTCAAACAGTTCCCATAGATTTCAATAGTCCATACACTACTCAATAGTCGAAAGTCTAAAATTCCTTCATAGCATTAAGGCAATCTGTTAGCAGAAACTCTGTAAGATAAAAACCTAGTTACCACTTCTGATATGGGATGGAGTAAATATTTCCACACTAAAAGGGAGAAATGGCAGCAGAGAAAGGAAAGAGCAGAACAAAGCAAGAATGAAACCCAGTAGGGAATAAAAAATCCCTGCAACTCAGTCTCCAGCATCTGGGCCTCATAATGGAATCAGTTAAGTTCTGATACCTTAGGGTAGCCTCAACCCTTGATGTCTGTCCTCCATAGTTTATATGACCACTCTCTTGACTCAGCTACATCCTATGTCTAGAGCCTTCTTCAGAAAGTGTCCCATAGTACTGGCATTTCCAACAGCGTGAGGTCTTCCTTGCTACATATGGTTCAGCTTCATGTAATGGCCTGTTAGTTATTTCATATATGGAATTCCATTCCGACACACAATTTCTTGGTCTCAGAAGTTGTTTTGAGCCTTGGGGGCAAGCCTCCATGACTCTCTAAGTCTGTCTTTTATGCCTACAAGGCTAGTGGCATGTAGACAATGCCACCAGGATCTACTCCAAATCAAGACAAATTATAGGCCCTATCGGGCCACATATGCAGTGTCCTCAGTGTTCTTTTGAGCTTCCCCATAGGGAAATGTTTGAAAGGCAAGGCTTTTTGAGATTAAAACTGTTGTGACACTCTCACTTTAGTTTTTCTTCTTTAAAATGAATTTGCATTCCTATAAATTACAACCTACCATGGATGGGGTCTTGTTGCCAAGGAATAAATCATCTCAATGCTCACCTTCTCATTTCTAATTTGTGGTGGTAATATCTTTTCCAATTACAGTTTTTTAGTACCTTCATCCATCAAATACAGGCTACATTAGGTATCCTTTTCTTTTGAAACTATATGTTTTCATATAGATCTATAACATTTGTTGTTATTTCTTATAACCTGGGCAAGAGAAGCGATCAGCAAGCATGTCACAACTAAAATGCTACCTTGTCTTGACTTTTCCTCTACTAAGTAAATTCATTACTTTTGAATCCAGACTTACTCAAGTTCTCACGACAGAATGCAGCCAGATTCTTTGTACAAATGAAGCATGAATAACCTCCAGTCCAGTTCGTAAAGAGTAATTTCCCATTAGAAACCTTGTGAAATAGTCTTCCATGGCCCACATTCCATTGGGTATTCTAGTCCTCCAAACTCCTAAGACAGTTCCCCATTAAGCTCTGTCATAATACTCTAAAAATTCCTACTTCTCATCTTCAAACTCTCATGCAACTTTATAGCAGACTAGTTCCAAAGCTCAATACTTTCATAGGTGAATCAGAATGGCCCCACTTTTCTGTATGAATTTTCTGTACTGGTTACTTTTCTAATTGCTATGATCAATATCTGACAGGAAGCCATTTGAGGGTTGAAGAGTTATTTTGGCTCATAGTATGAGGTGCTACAGTTAACCATGTGGATTCAGGCTGTAAAACCTAAGCACCCTCAAGTATCCCAAAGACATTAACCTTTTCTTTGGACAAAGTTCTATTTCTTAAAGAATCCAAATTCTTTCAAAACCATGTCTCCAAGTGTTCAAACACAGGAGTCAGTGGGGTCATATTGTGTGACCACAATAGACGATCCACAGTCTGTAAGGTCAAGATATCTTTATTGAGATAAATAAACCAGCCAAACGCAAGCCAGAGTGTGCCCAGGGCAGTCGAGCAACGAGGCCAGGGAAAAGGGCTCCCATGTGCTTTGCCGCCCGCCCCTTAAGAACCAATCCCTAGTCATTCTGACCTCACCTTGGCCATGCCTTGACAGGCATGGTCAGGCACACGTGTGTGGCTTACTGTCCCCTACAATTCCCCTTTTAGTCTAAAAGAGGATTAAAACTTAACAGTGTAAGTATCCAAAATTAACAATCATAAAGGTGAAATACAAGAAATCTGCTATTGCATATTATAACCATGTCTATTTCAGCTAAACCCTAAAGTCATCTGAAAGAGGTGTCCAAACCTGAACACCTCCTTCCAATCCCAACCCTAAACAATAGGAACGTCATTCCTAACTAGGCTTACACTATCCTAACAGACAATAATGGGGAGCGGGGGCGTAGCATCCTCCAAGTTACTTCCTGCTGAAATAGGACAATGGTAGCCTCGTGGGGTCCCATGGGAAGAAAATGTTAGTATAGTGAAAGTCTCTAATGGATTAGATCCAGTCCATGTTAGATGGGATTTGCTTGATTGAAGATCGAGGTTGAAATCTTCAACTTAAGTGAACATTTTGAGGTCGACAATTTCCCAAGTTGTCATCAACAAATTCTCTGAGATTTAGTCTTTCTTAGTTGTGGAGAGCAAGATTCATTTTTATTTTCCATTTGTTTGTAAGAATATCCTAGTCAAAGGAGGTATTCATATTTAATGTGAAACTTCTGACTTTACTACAAGGGCAGAGTAAGGTAATTCCTATTGTGAGATTTTTTTGCTTGATGTAATTATTCTGAGTTGTAAGCAATGGTGATTATCAGATCTAATTTTAAATATACTTGACATATAGGACCTGTGCTAGAATGACAGGTTTCCTGACAAAAAAGTTCTGTTGAAAGACCCCTGCCCCTTAGCCCTTTCTTTCTCAAGTTTGCCTCCTCCTCCGGTCGGCGGCTTCCCTGATCCCTACCCCCCCGCCGGCCTCCACTTCCCCCGCTGCCCCTTAGCCCGCCCGGCCCGAGAACGCACACCAGGTGGGCCGGCACGAGGGCGAGCACCAGGTGGGCCGGCACGAGAACAAACACCAAATGAGCCGGCCTGGAGCCCTGCCCCTGAGCCCCCGCCCGATGAGAAACACTCCATCCCAAGGTCTCCGCCCCCATCAGGAAGCGGAGGGGGGGAATTGAGTCTGTTGTACCAGACACCAGACACCAGACCTTGAGAATATGCTGATCTGGAATGGCTCTGTGTCTCATTTGAACCATCCAATAGAAATGATTCTGTATTTCGCCTCATTTGAAAGACTCTGTGTTTCACCTCATTTGAATAACTCTGTACTGCGCCTCATTTGAATAACCCTGTATAGCGCCTCATTTACATTGACCAATGGGAATAGCTCTGTACAATGCCTCATTAGAATTATCCAATAGAATCCCTGCTCCTAGCTTGTGCCTTTTTCCCTATATAAGGACCCCTTTCCCTTGGCTCGGGGCGCTTAGCCACACAGAAGCTAAGTCGCCCGGGTACCCGTATCTCCAATAAAGCCTCTTGCGGTTTTGCATCCAAGTTCGTGGTCTCGCTGATTCCTGGGTGCGGGTCTCCCTCTACGAAAGTACCTCTTCGGGGGTCTTTCACTGTCACACATTTAAAATATAAAATGTTAGCATCTATGTTTCCATCTTAAAATTTATCTCATAGTAAAAATTATGCACATTAGTTTAATTAAAATTTGATATATTGTCATTCAAAATCCGTTATGTTTGATATTTTACATTTGTGTCTTTGTAACAATAGTATATTATTAGAAACACAGTATTGTTGGGGAAGGAGATTTAGTTTATATAACAACATTTTATATAACATTTCTATTTATTTGGAGGTTATATAAAGTATTAAATTTCTACACTATAATAAGTTCAAGTGGTCATTAACTTGAGAATCCATAATTTTGCACAACTTCTCAATTTTCTATTGTGAAATAGCTTCATTTTTTTCTTTTTCAGTTATGGTTACATATAAGAAAACCCTTTCACCCAAGTTCTTGGAACCCAGCCCATTACAATTAAGCTACAATCTGCTATGGTATAAACGAGAGCAAAGGACTCAGTATTTTACTTTAATCAGTATGTTGGAACAAAGTCCACTGGGAGGAAAGATTAAATCTTGTCCCTGGTTGGTCTGTTTTGGATCCAGGACTCACATGTGTATTAGCAGACTTCATTATATAAGCTTCATGTGGTAAGCACGCATTCATGTCAGTAAGAAGAGAGGGCAGCTATGGTTCTAGGTGTGTTTCTGGGGCTTGTTCTCGCATGTCTGCTTCTCCTTTCACTATGGAGGCAGAACTCTCAGAGAAGAAAGCTTCCTCCTGGCCCCACTCCTCTCCCAATCATTGGAAATATTCTTCAGGTGGATCTTAAGAACATCAGCAAATCACTGAGGGATGTAAGTACATGTTTGGTTTTCTGAAAGGGAAGCAAATGGACCATTGCCTAAGTGAAATATATGGCTAGGTATTCCCTGTGTAATACACAATTTTACATTTATCTCCTAAGCTTGAGCTACCAGCTGCATTTCCATTATATAGTTGTCAAAAATCATAGACTGAGGTAATGTAATGTGGCTAGTTAAATATTAGAGGGTGTTTTAGTAGAATAAAATCAGTGCGGCATTAGTTGTAAATGTTTTTTCCCCTTGTTAAAATCTTTGACTGCTAGCTGAAGGTAAAACAAGAGAAGTAATTAGACAGAGATTTTCTTCAAATATCTTAGACATGGATTGTATGTAGAATGGGCAAACAAATAGAACTTCTGTGACAAATTTAAACTCTGTTCAATGTCCAGGAAAGTTATGGGTATGGCCAACATAAATGACAGGAATAACTAGTCAGCCAGGACTCAGTAGTTGCTATTAGAATTCTTTTGAGTCTGAATACACCTTTGTTCTGAGGATAAGAATGTGGCATGATGTTAGAACTTGTTTCTGGGAAATGATGCACCCTCTGGAGAGTTTTTTTGGTAATGTTTTCAGAAAGCAAAGCAGCTTGGATGATGAACACATTTTAACATCACTTGAAAAATACAAAGTATTCTAGCTAATGCTGGGGATCGTAATTCAGGACCTCTCTGAAAAGGGCTTGTAGGTTATGCTGAAGCAGTCCCCTGAGCATTGATTTCAAGCTGAGCATCAGCAGATGATAAATTAATTGCTCAAGTATGAAACAGAATAGATAAGGGTTTGAAACTGTGATTTCTGCAGTCTTAAATTTGGGAGACTGGAAGATAAATTGTGATATTTCTGCTTTTTTATTGTAATATGGGATACATGTAAATGCTAAATATGTAGATTTAAGTTAACTGAAACCTGTTTACCAATTGGGTGGGCAATTATAGGCCATTTATAAATGAAAGTTATTACTATTATTCAAATACTTATGAATAAAATTAAAATATTGTTGTACATGTGGTAGAAAATATAAAATTATAGTGATAATATCTGTAACAATTGAGCATATTGCTGTGGTCATGGCACATGCCTTTGATTCCAATACTTGGGAGGCAGAGGCAGGTGGATCTCTGAGTTTGAGACCATCTTGGTCTATAGAGTGAGCTACTGGAGAGCCAGGGATGTTCAGAGGAACTATATCTCAAAAAACAAAACAAAACAAAACAAAACAATTGAGCATATTGTATAGAAAAAACACTGACATCTCTCTCTCTCTTTTTCCTCTGAAGAAGAGACTGCATTTAATTTTTCATTGGGATTTAAATTACTTCCTATTTACATAGGACATGTATTTGTATTCTTTTTTAAAAAAGATTTATTTATTACATATACAGTGTTCTGTCTGCATGTATGTCTGCATGCCAGAAGAGGTAGCCAGCTCTCCTTACAGATGGTTGTGAGCCACCATGTGGTTGCTGGGAATTGAACTTAGGACCTCTGGAAGAACAGCCAGAGCTCTTAGCCTCTGATCCATCTCTCCAGTCCCCCACAAATATATTCTTGAGTGACAGAGACCAGTTTTCTAGCTGTATATATGTATAGGAAGTTCAAAAGCAGGCAAGACAAAGTGATGATGTCAAAAGCTAGTATTGTTTAGGGGTTACCTTGCTGGGGCAGTGGATGGCAACTGACCAGAGCACCATGCAACATTCCAAGATGCTACTCAAGAGTCTTTTGCTTGAGCTAAGTGTGATGGAGCACACCTGTAATCCCAAAGCTCAGAAAGTGGAGCCAGGAGAGTCAGGAGTTCAAGGCCAGCCTCAATATTTGTATTCTTCTTAAAGGCAAATATGGGCTTACATTCTACAAGATCCATAATTATTAATCATATAGGTTTCTTTTAAAAAAATGCTACTCTTCTCTCATGCAATACATCCTGACCACAGTTTCTCATCCCTCCACATCTCCCAGTTCCTTGCTACCTTCCCTCTTCCCCAGATCCACTTCACCTTCATTTGTCTTCAGAAAAGAGAAGGCATCCCACAGACAACAACCAAACATGTCAAAACAAGATACAGTAAGACAAGGTGAGAGGTCTGATATTCTGGCCGGACAAGGCAACTCAATAGGAGGAAAAGAGGTCCAAGGGCAGGCAAATGAGTCAGATATACACCTACTACCACCTTTAGAAGTCCCACAAAACGGCAAGCAAACAACCATAACATAGATGGAAGAACTGGTGTTGACCCATGCAGTCCACATGCTGTAGCAACCTTTCTCTGTACTGCCAGTTCCTAAATCATGACACAAAGACTCATTGTTAACTATGAAACATTGGTCTTAGCTTAGACCTGTTTCTAACTAGCCTTTATAACTTAAATTAGCTCATGTCTATTAATCCACATGCTGTCATGTAGCTTGTGGCTTTTAACTCTACTCCTGTATGTTCTGCTTCCTCTGTGTCTGGCTAATGGCTCCCTCTTTCTTCTTCCTAGAGCTCTCTCTGTCTCAAAGTTCTGCCTATACCACCTGCCTAGCTACGTCTGTTTAGCTTTTTATTAAGTCAATTACAGTGACTTATGCTTACACAGTGTAATAAAATATCTCCCAACACTTCCCTTGTTCTGTCTAAATAAAAAGGAAAGGTTTTTTAACTCTAACATAGTAAAGCTACATATGATTAAGAACAATTATCAGGTAAGAATTACATTTACAATGTTCATCTCATTTATATTTGGCAAATTCAGAGAAAATACTCCATTTTCTATCTTCTCTTGATGAGTCCAAAATTTTGTACCTAATTTACTTTCTATCATGACTAAGTAAAACTGAAATATAACTATCTAGTCTTCAACCCCATCAGAGACCCAAGAAGGATTAATATTATCTGAGTAAACAGAAAGTGCAGAGCAAGAAACTTCAATACTATAAGAAATGATAGAAGCAGCTGGCTGCTTAGACAGTCACCAAAGGTTACTCTGCAATGTTTCAACATCCATCTTTTGCCCAATGCCAAGAATATTTGACAGACTTTTCTGTGAAGCAGGAATTTTAAAGGACTGGCCTACCTTGTCTTGGAAAAGTTCAGCAGTCACATTTTGTGTCCTGCTTTTCCAGTTTGGACAGCATACTGTCAGCAGTCAAGGCAAGGGCAGTTTCTTTGCCCAGTGGCTAACTTTGCTACATTGAAAGCAAACTCCATGTGGAGGTTCTTCAATGCCTATTATCCTTTTTGTGAAGCAGATTAGTGCTGCCAGGAGCAGATGTGTCTCACTGCCATGAAAAGCCTTATGTTATTAAAACATTTTACATGCAAAATTCTGTTGGTTTTTGAAGTGTTTGAAGGTCACCTATCTATATAAAATATATCTCTGTATGACCTTGAAAACATACCTGACTACAAGTTTGATTGTTATAGATGATTCATTACTTACCAGTATTTTTTAATTATCCTAAATAGTTGTCAAGGACTAGAAATTTACATTGCATTGTTAATTGAGGCAAACATGTATAATACCTTAAACAAGAGTGGAAATTTATGTACAATATAACAAAATAGCTTTAAATTTGTATCAACATACAAAAATTCATAGAAACTTAAAATATTTGGGAGTAGTCATTAATCAAAGTAGACTCAACAGTCCACCCTTGATCCCATCATTTCTATACTATATCTTCCCCTTTCCCTTCAGAAAGAGGACCCTGAATCTAATCTCCTTTGCTCAGCTTTTTTCTTGACCATTACCACTAACAATTTGTAACCAACCTCCTTAAACAATGACAAACATCCATAAACCCAATGAATGAAAAATAATCATTTACCCTACTACTGGGAATGTGGGCATCATGTTCTCTGGATTGCTTCCTGTTGTCTAGGAGTGATGGCATCTTTAGGGGACCCTGAAAAATTGGGATAATGGTCCAGTCCTGGGAGAGATAGCTGCATCATTTGTTGTCCTGTCACTGTGTAATGGGAAAGTGCAGGGTTTATTAGAAGTCCTGGCTTCTGTATGGCATAGGGACAAGGTATGTTCATTGTATGTAGCCTGACTATTTATATCAGCATAACTATTTACATCACTAAGTATTTGGTATTGGGAAGTCTTAAATCCTCTACTCTTACCTTGTTGTTAAACAGTCCTAGCTTCTTCTCTCAAATAGATTTTTCATTGTAATTGAGGAGCACATTCAAATACTGCTGATTGATTCCAGTCATTTGGAGTAATTATATTCCTAGGAGACCATGTATTTGACATCTGTCTCACATATGCTGAATGCATACCGTAAGAAACTATTGATTCCTTGATATTTTAAAAATCTTTCATATTGACAGTCTGCATATCCTATGGGGCAATTGTTATTTGCTGGCCTTTCATAAATAATAACAGGATAAATTATGGCAGGTGAGCTAACAACCTAGGCCTCTTATCTCTAATTCTATGAAGTAATGGTGAAGTCGACTCTCCTCTAACTTCCTTCATCTGTGTCTGAATATTCTTTCTATAAATCTTAATAAGTTCTTCTAAGGCTTGGAATCTATTAGTAGTTGCCTTTTGTAAGGCCGTCTTGTCTTTCTTAGTGACTATCTGTATGGCAAAAAAATCACTTACCCTTTTTTTTCTAAATAAGAAGGTCTTTTTAATGACAAACATAGGAGAATTACAAAGATTGGCCAATTCTTCAGTATGTTGAGCACCTGGCTGCTCCTGTACCAGTTGTTCTAGTGCCTATAAATTTTCTGATGTCAAAGGCCACTGTTCCACCCAGTTTTGTCAGTTAACTATTTCAAAGGTTGGGCTGTTGGTACCTGAGAAAGATCACCAGCTGCTGTGCCCTGGTTATGTACAATCTGAACAATCTGTGACTGTCCTTGAAAGTATCTTTCAATATTTCTCTCAGAAGTATTCTTTATTTACAGTTTGTTTCTGAGATTGGAGGGATGTTAATCTGTGTTTTCATTGCTGCAACAAATCATATCCCCATAAATTCATTGCTATGTTGGACACATATGGTTTTAACTTTCCCTCTTACCCTTCTGGCCCTATGCATTTGACCTATCTTGTACTTTGTTTTACCTGAGATAAAGTTTCATCCCAAGAAGTTGAACATTTACCTCTTGAAGAGCCAATCTGGATGCCAAGATTTTGGTGAAATTATTGTTACATCTTTACCTATGTCTATCAAACCTTCAGTTTCAAAGCTTTGGTTTCATTATAGCAGTTTGCCAAAATACTTTTTTCTGATCTCTCTTGAGCCTTAAGTTGTATCTATGGAAGTTCTGTCTTTGGTCATATCCAGAGCAGTGTGGTTTTTGACAATAGGCATTAAGTCTTTGAGTTACTCTGTTGGTGAGTTTCTCCCATGCTGACAGGGAATGAGTGAGCCATATTTGATATTGGGGCCTGTGGGAAGACCCCTCAGAGTGTTTACTGATGGAAAAGCCTTATCTTGCTTGTCCCTACTTGATCTGCATACATCAGTCCAATGTTAGCCTTTGCTACACTTTCTGCATACTCCAGAAGGCTGGGGCCATCTGTTTGGATTATCTCTTGAAAAAAAACAACAACATTGTTTTAGGAACATCTTGCCTACAATTCCTTTCCAAATGACCTGTTTTACCACAATTAAAATATCTGATATTTTGATTTTTCTTAAAATTTCTAGAAATTACTTCTCCTATGAAAGCAGCATCATAAGCATGAGATCCAATATCATCTGTATTTTGGATCCATTCATATATGGGTGCCAATCTTGCTTTTAAAGACCTAATCATCATTTTGCATTCTGAATTAACATTCTCAAATGCCAAAGATCCAATAAATGTTTGTCTAACTTCTGGATCTGCTATCATTTTATTTATAGCTGAAGTTAATCTTTGTTAAAAAATCAGGGGAGGCTTCTTTTGGGCCTTGTATAATTTTAGTAAATGACTCAGGCCACTTTTCTGATTCTTCAACCTTATCCCAAGCATTCAAAGCTGCTAAATGACATAGGGCCAAGTTGTATCATCAAATCTAGACTGTTTTTGCAAATCTACATATTCACCCTCATTGAGAAGCTCGTCTTGGGAAATTTCAATACCTCTAGCCCTATTTCACTGTTTTATCACCCTAGCTTACTCTCTCCACCATAATTTTCATTATAATTGAGGGCAAGCTTTCAGTATTGCTTTAGCTAAATTTTTCCAGTCTTGTGGAATAATTCTGTTGCCAGTTGTCTATGCATTTAATATCTGCTTCACAAAGAGTGAATGCATATAATATGAAATGACCACTTCCTTAAATATCTTCTAATATTTCTACAGGATCCCAGGTAACTTCTGCATAGCTTTGAGGGTACCTGTCATCTGGTTGCTGTTCTTGTATAGTAACTGTATAAATTAAGGTTGGTTTGCTAATAATCCTTGACTGCTTATATCCAGTTTCATAATGCAATGGTGTGGTAGGTTCTGCTCGAAACTCCTCTGTCTGTGTCTGAGGATTTTTATTATTTTTATTAGAAGGCCTTTCTGAGGCTTGCATCATGTCTGTAGTAAGTCTTTCTAAAGTTTGATCTTACTACAATAAGTTCTTCTAAGGCTTGTACCTTATCAGTCACTTTTTCTTATTTTCATTAGTAAGGCTTTCTAATTATCATTTGGCACAGTTATCAAGCCACCTTTTTAAGGGATAAAATACGAGTTACCAAACTAATTGTCATATTGCCAACAATATGACACTTTCAGCTCCCTCATTCGTTTTTTTCCATTTGTAAGCCATCCATAGTAGTAGTAAACAGGGGCTTAACTCCCTGCATTGTGATATTTCTTAATCTTAACAAGGGTGCCACCTTCTCCCCCTTAAAAAAAAGAATTCCCCATATAAAAATTCCCAAGTATCTTACCACATCCAATGATGCTGACAGCACAGGCAGAGATGTGCAGGGGTGGGGATGGGTATCCAGCTACAGTAGCAGTGCTTTAGGGGGTACAGTGTGGTGCCCAGGTAGCCAGTCTAGCATAGCAGGTCCTGGAGTCACAGTGGTTGCTACTGTGCTACATGGGCCTAGATGATGGCACCTGCAGCTGCTTGCATGTAGAGTGTACAGTGGGGTTCCCTGAGTCATGATGATTGCATGCTTGGGCTGGGGGCCAATGTGGCTGCTCACATGATATGTGGGAAGGGGGTGAGCTGTCTTAAGAGCCAATGTAAGGAAACTTGTAGGGGAAATACACACAGCTATGATGCATTGAGGGATAGGACTGGCCTGTCTTCTGTTCCTGCAGTGTGGGAGAAAACCAAGATGCCTGTTGGGAGTGGAATGGATTGGTAGTGTACTCTACTGTCTACTGCTGTACAGCCAGGGAAGACAGAGCCGGCTGTTGGGGCAGAGGAGGGGGGAGTGTGGTGTGAGTGGTGGTTTTGTCACCTGGGGCATGATCTAAAGTCCTGAGTTGGATGCCAGATGTATCACCAACCCCCAAATCATAACACAGACACTTATTAATTATGAAACCTTGGCCTTAGCTTAAGCTATTAACTTAAATTCACCCATTTCTATTAATCTAAGTGTTGCCACAAGGTTTGTGGCTTTTACCTGTCTTCCTGGACATCCTGTTTCCTCTGCATCTGCCTGGCAATTCCCATTCTTTTCTTCCCAGAGCTCTTGTCTGGAAGTCCTGTCTATACCTCCTGCCTAGCTATTGGCCATTTAGCTTTTTATTAAATCAATTACAGTGACATATGTTTACACAATACAATAAAATGCCTTTCAACACTGCTGATTCAGTCTCTGTGAGCCCAGATAAGCCCTGACTAACTGACTCTGTGGGCCATGTTCTCTTGGTGTCTTTCATTGCCTGATTCTTACAGTCTTTACTCCCCCTCTTCCATGGGGTTTGGTCTCTGAGGGGAGTTGTTTAGATAATTTGGCAGTTAGAGTAACTAAGTGTGCTATGGCTCTTGTGCCTAAGATGCCATCAGGGCTGAAGACAAGATGCCCATCATTGCTGGGAGAAACTGCATAGGTTTCCAGCCTAAATCAGGCTTAAAAGATGAAGGGGAAATCATGGCAAACTTAGCTTGTCTCTACAGTGTTAACTGAAGGACCAGTGTCAAAAGAAGGCTCACGGACATGAATGGAGAGATTGTGGTTGAGATATTTTTCTTATACCCTTAGAACTTAGACCTTATATGATTTATCAGAGTCACAGACATTTATTTGAGAACAATCATAGCAAAGCAAGTTTATTTAGTGGAAATTTACACCTGAAACCTGTTTATCCTTTAATATGAACTCTACAATCAAGGTAAACCTGTTTGCTTTTTTTTTTAAAGCCAAGGGACCTAGTAGCATTAACTAACTAATGAACTACCAAGGTGGTTGTAGCCTTGGGGGAGAGAGGGAGGAGCTGGTTAACTGACAAAGCTACAGTTAACCTAGCTGTCAATGTGATCAGAGAATTGAGAAGGACAAACCAAAATTATAGAGACTAATCCATAGTTGTTTACTTAGACAGTTATCCCAGGCTCCTATGGCCTCCATGGCATTGGATGTAGGGGTGCCAGGACAGCAGCCTTGGCTGCCAGGCCCAGAGGCTTTTCTGTGGAAGAATAAGGGAGGGATTGACTTTACTTTGTCTAGGCAAAGTGAGGCAATCAACTCTCCAGTGCCCTATTTGTTTACAATTTGGGCTGAGCCCTGGCAGGTGAGGCATTAGGGCAGTCTTGTTTAGTGGTTAGCATTATCACAGTCCAGGTTGAGTCATCCATTGTTGTGTCCATTGTCTTTCTGGAGACCTTAGGGTTCACTGCTAGGATTTGGGAGTCTCTGTCTGTCATGTAAGTTTAAGTATCTTAAATGCCATATTCAGCAACTCTTTGACAGTTTGAGGACCATTATCTATTAAGTATAGCTCCAAACATCTCAAGGATTAATCCTTAATCACCTTTAAAAGTTTATAATACAAGTAACAATTGATTGGGTGCCCTTCTGTATGCTTCAAATATGCGTTGCCTTTATTGGTTGATGAGTAAAGCTGTTTTGTCCTATATAGCTAGGCCAAATATAGGCTATAGCTAGGCAGGAAATCCAAGCAGAGATACAGGAAAAAGAAGGAGGAGTCTGAGAGACACCAGCAGCCACCAGGTGAACAAGATGTGAGGTAACCTGCCACGAGCTTTGTGGTAAAATACAGGATAATAGAAATGGGTTAATTTAAGTTGTAAGAGCTAGTTAATAAGTCTGAGTTAATAGGCCAAACAGTTTGTAATTAATGTTAAGCCTCTGAGTGATTTTTTTATAAGTGACTTTGGGGGACCAGAAACCGGTCCAGTGGGACTGAGTAGGGCAGAGAAAAGCTTCAGGCTACAAACAATTTTTGACTTAAAAACAAAGCCCACAAGAGGTTGGGAACTTTTAAAATACTTACATAGTGTACCATTATAGTTCCCTGTATAACTTAGTTTAGCAAATTAGCTACAGCTTAGCAATGCTAGCAAAAACAAGGAGGTTAGTCATATGTGTTTTAATTTATCTTAGCTTGAATAGACCTTAAGTAGGGTGAGAGACTCTGTGGATACAAGGTTTTCTTTTTTCCCCCAGACTGCTTTGGTTACCATCTTACTATATCTTAAGTTAGGAATATCTTAGTCTCTGGTGTCTATCAGTGGTCCTAAGATTTAGCCTTTTATTTTTGTTTTTTTTATTTTTAGCCTTTTATTTATTTATCAAGATTATATATTAACAAAGACATTATAATAAAATATCTTGTAAAATTTAAAATGTCTCATAGCCTTATAAATTTAATCATTTTAAAACAGTTTCTTGAAAAATCCAGTTTACTTAAACCTTCTATAAAACTCTAAAAATCCCTTTTAAAGAAGTTTAAGATCTTTTAACTGTGTGTTCTGGAAACATTAAATGAAAGTACTTTTTTTTCCTTCAAAAATGAAGACATCGAGCACAACCGTAATTTGCAGAAGACAAAACCAAGTTTTAACAGTGTAAATCCAGTGTCTCTAAAATCAATACCTAGTGGATTGCTCTTACATTACAAAGTTTGGCTGCCTGCAAGATATGTTGTATGAACACACAGAGATGCAGCTTTAATACCCTATTAAACAAGCATTGTTTTAAATACTATCTTTTATAAGTTTGGCTTTTAAGACAGAACAGGAATTAGACAAAATCTTATCCCAATTTAAAAGTATCCCTGGAGATCTGTTGTCTCCTTGATTGGCCCATTCCTTGTGGCTGCCCTCAGTCAAGGTGGCAGTGAAGCCATGACATCCGCCTTATCCAACCCTAGTCAAAAGGGCAACTGCCTTTAGTTAAGATGGTAGCAAACCAATTTATTCTCAGAATAGCTCCAACTCTAAGTTAAGAGTTTTAAGTTAATCTTGTTACAGATATTTCAGATTTGTAACCATATCCAATAACTTATAAGCTAACAATCCCTTAGCTGGTCAGCTCTTGTTCTTTCTTGCTAGCAGTTTTTGACCTCAGACACAGAGACTTTAAAAACCATGCCTGGGTCTGAAAAAGGCTGAGCCATAACTCAGTTCCAGACCCAGCTTTTTATTAAAGTGGAATAGCATAAAAACAACTTTAGTATTATTTATACATGAATGATGCGCAAATTACTGTTATTACATTAGGTTCAGTGGCCAGAAAGCCCAGAGGTAAATTCTGAGCCCAGGCAATTAGTTGCAACAGAAACAGTTGATCGATCACCAAGACACATGGAACATAGCAAACTTACACATTCAAGACCAGGGAAACAAACATGCAATGTCCATATACTTTTATATATTTAACTGAGTTTGATGCAATTCTGTGTTGCTCCATGTTTGCAACAAAATTTACAGGCACAGATCCATTTATACATACAAAATAGACAAAACTTTTCCTACCTCCTCTAGTGTTGGAATTTCAGGGGAGGAGTAACTTGTGAGCAATTTAATTTTTGTTTGTTTGTTTTTTTGTGGGCCCAGAGGTGTTGCAGCAGGACTGCCTGCAGGCTTCCCTACTGGAGAAAGCTGTCTACTGGCCCCACATACTGTATTCTGTGAATCCTATGCTCCAAAAACTCCACCATTCCCATTGCTTTTTGATTTGGGATAGATTCTGGAGGGAGAAAGGGACATGCAGCCGGGCATCTCTCAGAGGGGCCAGAGGAGAACAGGGATCCCCAGGATCGTGCATGAGAAGCCACAGGGGAGGTCCCCCCTGGGGGGGGGGCGGCCAGTGTGTGGATGGGGACCAGGGTGTAGGTTGTGGCTTTGTAGAAGTGGAGAGGGCCAGAGAAGGCCAGGAGATGGGAGGGAGATGGGGAGCAAGTGGAGATAGCGGATGGGGTTGACCATTAGGTGGAGCTTGTGTTGGTAGAGAGGATGGGAGGGCAGTAGGAAGAGGGAGAAGAGAGAGAGGTGTTTCGGGGGGAAGGTTGATATTTGTCACGGAGAGGGAGAAGGAAGGGGTGGGTAAAGATAAGAAGGCTGGCAACCAGGTGAATTATGTGGCAGTGAAGAAAGGGAAGCGGTAGGCGGGGCTGGGGAAAGAAGGGGGATGCCTGAATCGTGGAGCTCCTGGATGAAAGGCATGAAGAAGTGCCATAACCCTGGCCAATAAGGTTTGTGCTTTCATGCACTGGCTATAAAGGGAGAGGCGGGAGCACAGGCCCCCAAAGCCCTAGACATAAGGGAGCTCAGACCATTAGTTCATGTTCCTACAGTTTTCAAGACCACGGAGGATGTTAAAATCAAGAGTGCCCTCTGGTGGCCATTTAGATTGGTTGTGTTTTGACATAAAGTCTGAGACACTCCCAATTTGGATAAATTTCATAGCAGGCACCCCAGAGGTGACTGAAGATCAGGTTTAGATCTGGTGTTGTTTATTCCTGAGCTTGTGTTGGAAACCGAAGACTAGAACGAGGGATCCCCCGCAGTAGCCTGGGATCAAGCAGCGAAGGTTGAGTAGCCTTGGGAGGAAAGCCTTCCAATCCAAATCAAAAGTTGATGGAGTCAGGCAGAGAGTGGGGGGAGTGAAGTGGTCCCCAAGCAGCCTGGAGCCCGGCCCTCCAGCTGGGGGCTCAACTTCTCCAGGGTTTTTGGTACGCGATACAGGTTTCTACCAATGCAAAAGGCCCTGATCAGATCAGATTAGAAACAGATAAATGCAGGTTTATTTGGTGTCATTCTTGGGAGGTATACTGGTCTCAAACAATGAATTTTCATTTCTGATTTTATTAATTTGGATGTTTACTCTTTTAGTTAGTTTGGTTAAGGGTTTGTCTACCTGGTTGATTTTCTCAAAGAACCAACTCTTTGTTCCATTGATTCTATTGTTCTCTGTGTTTCTATTTTATTGATATTAGCCTTCAGTTTGGTTATTTCCTGACATCTACTCCTTGGGGTGTGCTTCTTTCTTTTTTGTTCTAGAGCTTTCAGATATGCTGTTAAGTTTCTAGCCTTGGATGTCTCAATTTCTTTTATATAGGTACTTAATGCTATGAACTTTCCTCTTAGCACTGCTTTCATTGTGTCCCATAAATTTGGGTATATTATGCATTCATTTTCATTGAATCCCAGAAAGTCCTTAATTTCCGTCTTAACGCATTTTTCATTCAGTACAGAGTTGTTCAGTTTCCATGAGGCTTTAGCTTTCTGTTGCTGTTGTTGATATCCAGCTTTAATCTGTGGTGGTCTGATAGGATGCAGGGAGTAATTTTAATTTTCTTGCGTCTATTGAGACTTCTTGTATCTATTGAGACTTGCTTTGTGTCTAAGCATGTAGCCAATTTTGGAGAAAATTCCTTTAGGTGTTGAAAAGAAGGTATATTTTTATGTTTGTGTGGAATGTTCTTTAGATATCTGTTGTTTATTTGGTTTATAATGTCAGTTAGCTCCAGCATTTCTATGTTCAGTTTTGTCTGGTGACCTGTCCATTGGTGAAAGTGGAGTATTGAAGTCTCCCCACTATCAATGTGTGAGGGTCAATGTGTGATTTAGGCTGTAGTAGTGTTTCCTTTACAAAAGTGGGTGCATAGATGTTAAAAATTCAAATCCATTCTGGTGGATTTTCCTTTAATGAAATTGTAGCATTTTCCCCATCTCTTTTGATTAATTTTGTTTGAAGTCCATTTTGGTAGATATTAAAATGGCTATAACAGTTTGCTTCTTAAGTCCATTTGCTTGAAATGTCTTTATCTAACCCTTTATCCTGAGGTAATGTTTACCCTTGATATTGAGGTGTTTTTATTGGATGAGGCAAAAGGATGGATTCTGTTTTGTCATCCATTCTGTTAATCTGTTTGTTTTTATTGGGGAATTGAAGCCATTGACATTGAGAGATATCAATGTCCAATGATAATTTCTGTTTCGTTGTTGTTGTTGTTGTTGGTGGTAGTGGTTTTCTTTTTAAATTTTTTCTATTCTTTGATTTCATTTTACATTCCAACCACAGTTCTCCCTAGCACCCCTCCTTTTCTGAGTGTGTGTGTGTGTGTGTGTGTGTGTGTGTGTGATGTATATATGTATGTATGCTTCCCTTATTTTGGTTTTGCTGGTGTGAGATTACTTCCCAGGTTTTCATAAGTGTAGTTAAATTTCTTCTTTTTAACTTTTTTTCTAGCAACTTTTGTAGGGCTGGATTGTAGATAGATATTGTTTAAATTTGACTTTATCATGGAATGTTGTATTTTTCTCTATCTATGGTGATTGAAACTTTTTCTGGGTATAGTAATCTGGGCTGGCATCTATAGTCTCTTGGAGTCAGAAGCACATCTTTCCAAGCCCCTTTGTCTTTTAGAATCTCCATTGTGATAGGTCTGATAGGTCCTTTATATGTTACTTGGTGTTTTTCCTTTGTAGCTTTTAACATTCTTTCTTTGCTCTGTATGTTTAGTGTTTCAATTATTATATGGCAATGGGATTTTCTTCTCTGGCCCAATCTATTTGATGTTCTGTGTGGGAAGAGTTTCCTGTCCCATAGCTGCTCTCAAATAAATACACTGAGATTTACATTAATTTTAAATGCTTGGCAAAAAGCTCAGGCTTATTACTAGTTAACTCTTACATTTTAAATTAACCCATATTTCTTATATACCCTCTGCTATGTGGCTCATGGCTTTACCTGTCATCCAGTATGTCCTGTTCCCTCTGTGGCTCCTGGTGACTGTCCCCACTCTGCCCTCCTTTCTTCCTGTATCCTCAGTTTGATTACACATTATACATTTTGCCTGGCTATTGGCCAATGAGCTTTTATTAACCAATGAGAGCAATACATATTCACAGTGTACAAAGAATTCTTCTACAGCATTCCCTTTTTTGTCTAATTAAAAAAAGAAGGTTTTAACCTTAACATAGTAAAACTATATATAACAAAATACTTATCAATTAATAACTACAGTTACAATATCCAATCTGTTTGTATTTGGCAAAATTAGAGAAAATACTCAATTATCTGACTTATCTTTCTGAGTATAAAATTTTAAATTTAATTTACTTTCTATTATAACTTAGGAATACTATCAAGGATCACAGAAAGACCTAACGACAGGGACATCAGGCTGCCTGGACAGTCACCCAAATTTTGCAACACTGGGGCATCCAACTCTGTATGCCTAGCTCTGTAGAGGCCTAGCATATCTTACAGACATTCCCACGTGTCAGGGAATTCTGAAGGACTGTCCTACCTTGTTTTGGAAAAGTTTGGCAGTCTAGTTCAGTTTGGACAATATACCATCAGCAACTGAGACAAGGAAGGACAGGAGTTTTTTGCCCACATGTTTAAGGCTTTTTTTCCTTTTTTTCTTGTGCTCTAGAAATATTGTCCTGGCTGTTATTGCTTATGTTCTTACACTAGCATCTAGGCATCTTGGTCTGGGGTGATTATAGGTTTTGGTGCTAATTTTTGGATTTATCTTGGTTGGGTGGGTGTTATGTTCCTTGGTTTCTGTTCATACTCCTGATTTTCAGAGTGTGTTGGCTCTTTACCTTGCATGCTCATCTGGTGTAGTCATTGGAATGCTTGCTGGTGTTGGAGGTTAGTGGAAGGGGAAGCCAAGATGAGTTAGTCTGTTGCAGTGCTAGGCATGACCTGAGTATTGGTTCTGGGTAACAGTGAGAGTGGGAGAGGTCCATTGGTATCCTACCTTGTCTGCTGGCAGATGTGGCCTGTGGTCAAGTTGGGGCATGGGATACAGTGAAGAATCAGGGAAGGAAGGATGGTGTGAGATGGTCTGTGGGGTCCATAGAAGGTGTGGATGGAACAGGGGAGTGGGGAGCTGCAGCTGGTGTTCTGCTGCAGCTCTAGAAGCAACCATGAAAACTGGATCTAGAATAAAGAGTGGGGAAGGTCAGTGGGCAGCCTACCTGGTCTTCTGGTAGGCATGGCCTCTTAACCACTAACATATATATTATTAATTATTATTAATAAATGATAATTTTGTTCCATTTTAAATTACTTTTTATTTTGCAGCTTTCAAAAGTCTATGGTCCTGTGTTCACTCTGTACTTGGGCAGGAAGCCTGCTGTGGTGTTGCTTGGTTACGAAGCTGTGAAAGAAGCCATGGTTGATCATGGGGAGGAGTTTGCTGGAAGAGGAAGCTTTCCAGTGGCTGATAAGATTGGTCAAGGCTTTGGTAAGTGTCCATGTGCCAACATGTCCACTCATCTACACGTCTAAGCACCTATGTGTCCATGTATGTATGTTGGGCTGTGGTCATAGGGAATGTAATCTTGAAAACTCTTTCAGACACAGCTTAGCTCTCTGTGTGCAGCTGCCATCAGTCCCCCTTCCTTACTTAGGATCTCCCAACTCATTTCTGGTCTTCTTTTAGGCATTGTTTTCAGCAGTGGCAAGATCTGGAAAACGATGAGACGCTTCTCACTTGTGACTCTGCGCAACTTTGGGATGGGGCAGAGAAGCATTGAGGAGCGTGTTCAAGAGGAAGCTCGCTATATGGTGGGGGAACTGAGGAAAACCAATGGTGAGTGTTACTCATCATACATTTCTGTCTTGTTATTAGGTCCTTGAGAAGTTTTGGGGCTGGCCAGAGCTTTCATTCTATGTTCTGGTTCAGTTTCCATATGGAAAGTGTGATTTTGAACAAAAAAAGTAGGAGAGCTTTTGTATCTGTGAATTTTGTTGTATGGTGGAATTCTGTCTATTGCAGAGGCTCTAAGTAATCATTTAATTTAGATCTTTTCCAAATGTTTTGTTTTCAAAAAACAGAATGACTGTATGAATTTAGGTTTTGAGCTTATTTTCTTTTTATAATTGTAATTAGACCAAGTTTAAATTAGAAACAAGGTTCTTTTACATGTCAATCCCAGTTCCCTCTCCCTCCCCTCCTTCCCTGCCCCCCCATCGCAACCCCTTTCTGCTCCCCAGGGAGGGTGAGGCCTTCCATGGGGGAATCATCAAAAGCCTATCATATCATTTAGAGCAGGGCCTAGACCCTCTCCTGTGTGTCTAGGCTGAGAGAGTATCCCTCTATGTGGAGTGGGCTCCCAAAGTCCATTAATGTACTAGGGATAAATACTGATCCACTACCAGAGGCCCCATAGGTTGCACAACTGACATCCTCCAAACTGACATCCTCGTTCAGGGGGGTCTGGAACAGTCCTATGCTGGTTTCCCAGCTATTAGTCTGGAATCCATGAGCAATTCCTTGTTCAGGTCAGCTGTTTCTGTGGGTTTCTCCAGCCTTGTCTTAACCCCTTTTGCTCATCACTCCTCCATTTCTGTAACTGGATTCTATAGTGTGAAATTACCAATACGGAGTCAGGTAGAAATATAAGGGTATTAAATAGGGAAAAGCCTTACTTACAGAGCGACCTAGTCAGCTGGCGTGGCAGTGATCTGTACAGCAAGAAGCAAAGTGAAACCAAAAGAGCAAATGCAGTCACACTACATCACTCTGACCATGCCCTCACAAGCGTGGTCAGGCACACCTGTAGCCAGCCCCTAAGTAGGCATGGCTACAGCTTCCCCTACAGGATTCCAGAGTTCAGCTCAGTGTTTAGCTGTGGGTGTCTGCTTCTGCTTCCATTAGCTACTAGATGAAGGCTCTAGGATGGCATATAAGTTAGTCATCAATCTTATTATCAGAGAAGGGCATTTAAGGTAGTCTCTCGATTATTGCTTAGATTGTTAGTTGGGGTCAACCTTGTAAATCTCTGGAAATATCTGTAGTACCAGAATTCTCTTTAAACCTACAATGGCTCCCTCTATTATGGTATCTCTTTTCTTGCTCTCCTCTAATCGTTCCATGACTAAATCTTCCTGCTCTGTCATGTCCTCCTCTCTCCTCCTCTTCTCCCTTTCTCTTTCTTAAGGAACAATAATTTCCCTCAGCATAAATATTAATTTTACTAGCAAACACTTGATTTATGACTATGGTAGCACTCACTGTATCACACTTGTATAGAACTGGAGCCAGATGTTATCACTGTCTTTCATTGGACTACATTGTATAACTGACATATCTCAGGTCCATGCATGAAATTCTGTTGGATGTTGCTGTGGAACACATTTTTTTGCTTGGCTATATCTTAATAAAGATTTATCAGTTCATTCTCTTCTAAAAGCATAACATAATTTATATAAGACAGAATAAATTATTTCTAATCTTCTATGCTATTGATCTATAGTTTTGAATAAGTATATGTTATTACATGATTCTTCAAAATGTTCAGTTTTCAGTAGTGTATGCACCTAGGCTTCCCCATTGGTTCCATTTCCATTTATTTATCTCATCTCCCTCTATTTGTTGTATTTGGGTTACACATTTGTGACAATAATTGTCTTCTTTCACTCTCAAGTTTCCAAACACTTGAAATATTTGTCATAATGGAACACAACCATGTTTTTAAATGCCATCTTTCAAATTAAATGAAAGAAAATGAAAAAGGGACTTCTTTGAGTCTCCCTCTCTCTCTCTGTCTCTCTCTCTGTCTCTGTCTGTCTGTCTGTCTGTCTGTCTGTCTGTCTGTCTGTCTCTCTCTCTCTCTCTCTCTCTCTCACACACACACACACACACACACACACGCTCTGTCTCACACATGCATTTTCTCTTTCTCTCTCTCACACACACTCACATACACACACACACTCTTTCACACAAACACTCTCACATACACACACACATTCTCATACACACTCTCTCTCACTCACATACATACACAATGCTCCCCCCTCTCTCTCAGTCTCTCTGTCTCTCTCTCTCTCAAGCACACACACTCCTAGTCATTAACCCATACCCATGAACATAATATACTTCTTAAATAAATTTCTTCCTCCTTTGATGTAAGAAAATATGTATTGTGTATTGATATATTATTTCCATGAATACTACAGTGTTTAAAAGCATGTATCATTCAAACAACTAACTCAATTTCTTATTGTTAAATGTCCTAGTATTTTTCCAAAGTCCTTTTGATTCAAGTTATTTTTACTTTAGGTTTTATGGATTTGAGATTTTTAATCTGTTTTTTTATTAGTTCAAATTATGAGCAAGCTTGCTTCACATGTCAATTCCTTCTCCCTCTCCCTACCCTCCCTCCAACCATCCCCCCATCCCCACACCTGCCCTCCACCCCATCCACCCTCCACTCCCCAGGCAGGGTAGGGCCTTGATGGTGGCTCCCAAGTCCACCACATGATCCTGGGCCAGGCCTAGGCCCTCCCCCATGTGTACAGGCTGAGAGTGCATCCCTTCACGTGGGATGGGCTCTTAAAGTCCCCTCTTACACCAGGGAAAATACTAATCCACTACCAGGGTCCCCCTAGAGTGCAGAGGCCACCTAATTGACATCCATGTTCAGGGGTCTGAATCAGTCTTGTGCTGGCCTCCCAGACAGCAGTCTGGGGTCCATGTGCTCCCCCTTGTTCAGGCCAGCTGTTTCTGTGGGTTTCACCAGCCTGGTACTGACCCCTTTAATCTTCATTCCTCCCTCTCTGCAACTAGGTTCCAGGTTGAGTTCAGTGTATGTCTGTGGATGTCTGCCTCTGCTTCCATCAGCCACTGGATGAGGGCTCTAGGATGGCATAAAAAGTAGTCATCAGTCTCATTATAGGGGAAGGGCATTTAGGTTATCCTCTCCATCATTGCCTAGATTGTGAGTTTGTGTCATCCTTGTGGATATCTGGAAATCTCCCTAGTGCCAGATCTCTCCTTGGTCCTATAATGTCTCCCTCTGTTATGGTATCTCTCATCCTGCTCTCCTCTATTATTTTGCCCAACTCAACATTTCTGCTCCTCCATTTCCTCCTCTCCCCTTCTTTTCTCCTCCTCTCATTCTGGAAGCTCCCTCTCCCCTACCCTCATACTCTCAAGTAGCTCAGGAATTCCTTGCCCTTCCCATTCTGTGGGGTCCATGCAATTTTCCCTGAGAGTCTTCTTTTTTCCTAGTTTCTTTGGTGCAGAGGATTATAGGCTGGTAATCCTTTTCTCTATGTCTAAAATTCATATATGAGTGAGTACATACCATGTTTGTCTTTTTGTGACTGGGTTACCTCACTCAGGATGGTTTCTTCTAGTTCCATCCATTTGCCTGTGAATTTCAAGATTCCATTGCTTTTTTTATGCTGAGTAGTACTCTATTGTATAAATGAACCACATTTTCTCTTTCCATTCTTCAGTTGAGGGACATCTAGGTTGCTTCCAGGTTCTGGCTATTACAAACAATGCTGCTATGAACATGGCTGACCATATGTCCTTGTCGTATGAACGCGCATTATTTGGGTATGTGCCCAAGAGAGGAATTGCTGGATCTTGAAGTAGACGGATTCCCATTTTTCTGAGCAACCACCATACTGATTTCCAAAGTGGTCTTACAAGTTCGCACCCCCACCAGCAATGGAGGAGTGTTTCCCTTTCTCCACATCCTCTCCAGCATAGAATGTCATTGGTGTTTTTGATTTTAGCCATTCTGGCTGGTGTAAGATGGTATCTCAGAGTTGTTTTGAGTTGCATTTCTCTGATGGCCAAGGATTTTGAGTACTTTCTTAAGTGACTTTCAGCCATTTCAGATTTCTCTGTTGAGAATTCTCTACTTAGTTCTGCACCCGAATATAGTGGGAAATTACCAATACAGAGTCAGGTAGAAATACAAGGGTATTTAATAGGGAAAAGCCTTACTTACAGAGCGACCTAGCCAGTGGGCGTGGCAGCTGTCTCCGTTGCAAGCCCAAAAGTGAAACTGAAAGAGAAACTCAGTCCCCTGAAAGACTCACTCTACATCACCCTGACCACACCCTTGCAAGCATGGTCAGGCACACCTGTAACCATCCTAATTTGTACCTTTAGAGGTCCGATTCTTTGTAAGTCTATCTTGTAACCTAAATAGTTAATAGAATCTCCTCTTTGTAACTTTTCTGGGGCAATCTGTAAACCCCAACGAAGCAGAACTTCCTTCACCATTTCAAACATATGTTCCAAAGTTTCTTTATTGGAATCTGATATAAGAATGTCATCCATGTAATGATAAACAAGAGATTGTGAAAATTTCTTACGAATTATTTCCAAAGGTTGCTGTACAAAGTGCTGACACAAAGTAGGACTATTTAGCATTCCTTGTGGCAAAACCCTCCACTGATATCTCCTAACTGGATTATCAAGATTTAGAAGAGTAAGTGCAAATTTTTCTCTATTATTTTCTTCTAATGGTATTGTGAAAACACAATCTTTCTGATTGATGACTATGATTGGCCATCCCTTAGGAATCAAGGAAGGCAATGGCATTCCAGGTTGCAGAGAGCCCATTGGTTAAATTACCTTATTTATGGCTCTCAGGTCTGTCAGCATTCTCCACTTACCTGACTTCTTTTTGATAACAAATACAGAATTCCAAGGATGGTAGATTCCTCTATATGTCCAGTGTCTAGATGTTCCTGTACTAACTTTTATAAAGCCTCTAGTTTCTCAGAGGTCCTACCCAAACAGGTTCATCTGTAAGCCACTTCAATGGCAGGGCCTTTGGCTCCTCTGAAGGTCCATCATTTATACCTAGTTTTTGTACAGCATGGATGGTTGGTAACCATTTTCCATAGCATCTTACAAGATCTTTCCTACTATCTAAAGATTGTACATAATTTGTATCTGACACTGGAGGAATATTCTTTGAGTATTCCATTGTTGTAAGAGATCAAGACCCCAGAGACTTATAGCTATATCTGCCACTAATGGTTTCAGTATCCCTTTCTGTCCTTCCGGTCCAATGTAGACCACTGAGTTAACACTCTGTCGAACTCTAGATAGAGTTCCAATTCCTAAAAATTGTACATTTGCCTCTCTAAGAGGTCATTTCTGAGGCCAAGATTTTTGGGTAATAATAGTTACATCCGCCCCAGTGTCTACTAAGCCAGAAATAACTTTATTATTAATTTTCACTTTCAACTGAGGCCTTTTATCATTAAGAGAAACTTGCCAAAATATGCGTTTCTCATTTTGTCCATTCACATTTGATTCATCATCACTATTCAAAATACCATCTAGAACAGTATCATTTTTCACAATAGGCAAAGAACTATCTATTGGTCCTGTGAGAGATTGTCTCCCACTGCTACTGGGAATGACCCGACCTTTCTCGATGTGGGGGCCTTCTTGAGTCCCCCCCTCGGGGTTTCCCAACCTTAACGGTTTTCCTTGTATGTCCCTGGTCGATCTACATTCATTGGTCCAGTGTCTGCCCTTACCACATCTTCTACACAATCCAGAAGGCAGTGGCATTCCTTATGAGGCATTGTTAGAATTCGTTTGTCTACAATTTCTCTAAGTATGTCCCATTTTACCACAGTTGAAACATCTAGGTTCCTGGAGCCTTCGTGGTAGGCTCTTCCTACCCAAGGTTCTGGTTCATAGTAGTAGTAACCTCTAGCCTCTTGGTACCTATATTGACCTCTGTAAGGTGCTTCTCCTTGCCAAGTCCTTGTATTCTCACATCTAGAACTTTTAATTTCCTGTTGCCTTTTTAAACCTTTTGAAATGGCTTCTCCTACCCAAGCTCCAGTATCTTGCACATTATAATCAATGTTGGCTGCATACCCAACCCATTCTTCTAGCGGAGCTGATCTGATCTTTAAAGCTAAAAGTACTATTTTGCATATTGGGTTTGCATTTTCATAAGCTATTGTGTATATAATTGATTGTCTTGTTTCTGGATCTGTTACCTGTAATTCTACTGCCCTAGTTAACCTTTGTTAGAAGTCCTGGAACTGTTCTGTAGGTCCCTGTTCTATTTTCATATAAGCTTCTAGGCATTCTCCTGGCTCACGAACCTTATCCAAGGCATTTAATGCTGCTTTCCTGCATAGGGACAGTATATTGTCATCATATTCAGCCTGAGCCTATGGATTAGCATAAATACCCTGACCAAGAAGCTTATCCAGAGGGGCTTCAAAACCTTCCTTCAAGCCCTGACACTCAAGAAGCTTCACCTCTTCCCTGAACAATGCTTTCCACTGGCTTTGGCATGAATTCACAAGTACAGGTGCTACCAATCATTCCCAATCTGTGGGTGTCACCCTGTTAAAAGTTGCCCATGAATGTAATAGCTGTTTTATGTATGGGCTATGGAGACCATATGAGACAACTGATTCTTTAATATTCTTAAGATCCTTCAGCTGTATAGGTTGCCATTCACAAGCCATCTGTCCATGAGGGTGTTTCTTAGAAGCTAGCTTTTCTACCATGGTAGCTGGGTACACTAATGGTGTACGAGTAACAACTTTAGAAGAATAGTCACGATACCTGGGTGGAGTAGGTGCCTGGGATTGGAGTGATTCTGCTTCTGAGGCATCCCAATGATCTTAAAGCCTAGTAATGATATCCTTTTGAAAAGTTTCAATCTCCTTAATCATATAAGATTCCAAGCATGTTAGTGAATCTGTAAATTGCTCTAACTGCTCTTCTACACGTTTTTCTAGATCTTTAATATGATCATCCTTAGACAGCATTTGGATGGCATGGAAACTGCCTTCTCAGTATTGGAGTCTAGATTCCAGGTCATTATTTGCTGATTTTGAGTCCTCAGCAATTGACCGTATGGACCTGTGTAATCTGTCAGCCCTGTACTGTAAATTGTATTCCAAACATTCAAATCTAGACTCAAATTTGTGATCTGCTACCTTGGATGCCTTAATAATTGATTGAATGTCATTGTCCAATTCTTCAACCCTATCCTGGGTATTTTGCACCTTTGCATCTAATTTTGTAACATTGCCTATCTGAGTTTCTAGCTGGCTATAGATATTCTTTAGCTCATTACGGTCTTTTGACAGCCTAGCCTCTATGGCCTCAGACATGGAGGATCTCTTTGTGCTTATCTTATCATAAATACGCTGCATCTCATCTTGGGTAACAGACAGCTCTGTCTTTAACGTATTGGACACAGAGCCAAGCTTATCATCCAATTTCTATTCCACTTGCTGCACAATTGTGGTCTGACCTAATCTGTTCTCCAAAACCTAATTGTGTAAAGCTGTTATTTCCTGCAAGCAGGTGGTGAGGTTATCTCTGTCCCTGTTCCGGAGCCTCTGGCTAATAGTATTATTTGTACCAGCAAGCTAACTGCCATCACAGTACATAGGCCAGTAATTGGCAATTTAGCATCCTCCTCAAACAGTGAATTCATGTAATAAGCAAAAATATTACCAATCTTAGCAAATGATTTTTGTTCCGCCATAATTTTACCTGATTTCTATTCCAGATGCAGTAACTATCTTTGACCAGTGGGTGGCATAGATGTTCAGTTATTCCGAGGTGTTTGGCAGTGGTGGGTGGCAGCTGTGGAGAGAGCTATACTTATCCTAGAGAGTATAAGGCCTTGTGGCTGCAACCACTGAATGAGGCTTGGCTTTAAGGCCATTGCACAGACCCTGCTGAAAGCCGAGACCTACTTCAACTCAGTTCAAGGGCTGGAGGCCACCGGGTGAGGGTAGGCAGCAGTCCGAGATGGTCCTGAGCACGCATGCTGGTAAAACCATAGGAGGTCTGTGTGAGTCTCCAAGCTCGGAGCAGCTCAGAGGCAGCAGTTCGGCTGGGAGACTGGAGCACCTGTGAAGAGAAGGACCTTTCTCCGCGTAGGCCGAAGGCCTGGTGGGCTGTCCCAAATGGGATGTAGGTTTCCAATATCCCACTCCTGACAACCAGATATAGTAGGAAATTACCAATATGGAGTCAGGTAGAAATACAAAGGTATTTAATAGGGAAAAGCCTTACTTACAGAGTGACCTAGCCAGTCGGCGTAGCAGCTGTCTCTGTCTCAAGCCCCAAAGTGAAACTGAAAGAGAAATGCAGTCCCCTGAAAGTCTCACTCTATGTCACCCTGACCACACCCTCGCAAGTGTGGTCAGGCACACCTGTAGCCAGCCCCTAAGTAGGTGTGGCTACAGCTTCCCCTATACCCCACTTTTTAATTTCATTATTTGATGTCTTGGTGGCTAGCTTCTTGAGTTCAATGTATATTTTGGAAGTCAGCCATCTGTCAGAGGTGGGGTTGGTCAAGTTCTTTTCCCATTCTGTGGGCTGTTGTTTGTCTTACTGACTGTGTCCTTTGCCTTACAGAAGCTTCTCAGTTTCAGGAGGTCCCATTTATTAATTGCAGACCTCAATGTCTGTGCTACTGGCATAATGTTTAGGAAGCAGTTTCCTGTGCCTATTTGTTCAAAGGTATCTCCTACTTTCTCTTCTAGAAGATTCAGAATATGACTGAATATTTTGAGATCTTTAATCCATTTACACTTAAGTTTTGTGCATGGTGACAGATATGGATCTATCTGCAATCTTTGCATGTCTGAATCCAGCTGTGCCAGCACCATTTGTTGAAGATGCTATCTTTTTTCCATTGTATAGATTTAGCATCTTTGTCAAAAATAAGGTGTTCGTAGGTGTGTGGGTTAATATCAGGGTTTTCAATTTGATTCCATTGGTCTACCTGTTTATTTTTGTGCCAATACCAAGCTGTTTTCAGAACTATGGCTCTATAGTAGAGCTTGAAGTCAGGGATGGTGATGCCTCCAGAAGATCCTTTATTGTACAGAGTTGTTTCGTCTATCCTAGGTTTTTTATTTTTCCATATAAAGTTGAGTATTGTTCTTTCAATGTCTGTGAAGAACTGTGTTGGGATTTTTGATGGGGATTGCATTGAATCTGTAGATTGCTTTTGGCAAGATTGCCATTTTTACTATGTTGATTCTCTGTATCCAAGAGCATGGGAGATCTTTCCATCTTCTGGTATCTTCTTTAATTTCTTTCTTTAAAGACTCAAAGTTCTTACTGTATAGGTCTTTCACTTTTTTGGTTAGCATTACCCCAAGATATTTTATGTTGCTTGTGGATATTGTGAAGTGTGATGTTTCTCTGATTTCTTTCTCATTGCATTTATTATCTGTATATAGTAGGGCTACTGATTTTTTTGTTAATTTTGTATCCTGCTTCTTTTCTGAAGATATTTATCAGCTTTAGGAGTTCCCTGGTAGAGTTTTTCGGGTCACTTATGTAGACTATCATATCATCTGCAAATAGTGAAAGTTTGACTTCTTCCTTTCTGATTTGTATCCCTGTGATTTCTCCTTTCTTGTCTTATTGCTCTAGCTAGAACTTCAAGTCCAATATTGAAGAGATATGGAGAGAGAGGACAGTCTTGTCTTGTTCCTGATTTTAGAGGGATTGCTTTGAGTTTCTCTCCATTTAGTTTGATGTTGGCTGTTGGTTTGCTGCATATTGCTTTTATCATGTTTAGGTATGTTCCTGTTATTCCTGTTCCCTCCAAGATCTTTATCATGAAGGGATGTTGAATTTTGTCAAAGGCTTTTTCAGCATCTAGTGAGATGCTCATGTGATGAGATCGATCCATAGTCTGTAAGACTAAGGTTTCTTTATTCAGATAAACAACAGCCAAGTGCAAGCCAAAGTGTGCCCAGAGCTTGCAAGCTACCATGGCCAGAGAGAAGGGAGGGCTCCCACGTGTCTGCCCCCTTAAGAACTCCCCATGCATCATCCTGCACCCTTCGACCAAGCCTGACAGGCATGGTCAAGCATACCTGTCTCTGGCCTATGGGAGGCGTGGCTACAGTGTCTCCCTATAATTCCCTTTTTACTCTAAGAGAGGGTTAAAACTTAATAGTGTAAAATATCCAAAATTAACAATCATAAAGGTGAAATACAAGAAGATACAATAATCTGCTATTGTACATCTTAACTATGTCTATTCCAACTAAGCCCTAAAGTCATGTGGAAAGGGTGTCTGACTTGAACACCTCCTTCCAATTCCAACTCTAAACAATAAGAAAGTTATGCCTAACTAGGCTTATAGTGCCCTAATAAACAATAATGGGGAGCAGGGGTGTAGCATCTTCTAAGTTACTTCCTGCTGAAATGGGTCGATGGTAGCTTCTTGGGGTCCTGTGTGAAAAAATGTTAGCACAAGGGGTCTCTATTGGGTTATCTCCAGTCCATGTTATATGGGATTTGCTTGATTGAAGATCTAGGTTGAAATCCTCAACTTGATTGAAGTCAGTACTTGAGGCTCTGGTCAGAGTGTCAGTCGAAATGGAGTAAGTTGAATCCAGTGCAGTCGGAGAGGTATGGCCCAATTCTTTTTCCAGAGCATGCAGGGATTGTCATCAGGTGGGTCTTCATTGGCTGTATGGGACTCAAACATAAGTGTCAGCATAGAAATGTTTGCTTGCACATGTATGTGTACTGGGAAAGGCAACCATTGAAAAATGATAATTATGACAGGGTGTAGGCCTTGAAAGAAAGAGCCAAGAAAAGACAAAATATGGTCCTCAAATTCTTCATTTATTTTGTATTACATCAATTGGATTCTTGATATAACACAGAAACTTTAAAATTTTGTTAAATAACATGCTTGGATTTTAGAGGAGAAAAGCCAAATCCCTAGAACTGTTATAATATTTGAAGAACTGTTCCATTTTTGTGGAGACATATGTTGGCGCATTGTCATTTTTTATCTGTGCAGGTATGGCCATAACTGCCATCACCTCTAGTAGGTGTGTAATAATGGAAACAGCTTTTTCAGAGTTGAGACCAGTAGCCCATTGGAAACCTGAAAATGTGTCAATGGTATGATGCACATATTTCAAATTTCCAAATTCTGTAACGTGAAAGACTTCCATTTGCCAGATCTCATCCCTCTGAATGCCTTTAGGATTACAACCTGCTGGCAATGGAGTTTGATTATAAAAGGAACAAGTAGGACAGTTTCTCACTATCTCCTTGGCTTGTTGTCAAGTGATGGAGAAGTCCTTTTTCAAACCTTTGCTATTTACATGATGTTTCTTATGAAATTCTGAGGCTTCTAGCACACTTCCAATTAATAAACGATCAATCTCATCATTGCCTTGTGCTAGTGGGCTTGGCAGACCGGTATGGGATCTAATATGTGTAATGTACAGAGGATTACTTCTGTTTCTGATTGTTTTCTGTAATTGTAGGGACAACGAGGTTAGTTCAGTATCATCAGGGATGAATTCTGCAGTCTCTATGTGTAAGACAACTTTCTCCACATATTGGGAATCAGTAACTATGTTAAGAAGTTTTGTGAAATCCATAAGCACCATGAGAATTGCATGTAATTCTGCCTTCTGTATAGATGTGTATGGACTTTGAACTACTTTACTTACCTCACCTGCTTTATAACCAGCCTTACCTGATTTGTTGGCATCAGTGTAGAAGGTAAGAACTCAGAAATGGGAGTTTGTCTTACAATGCATGGAAGAATCCAGACCGTCTTTTTTTATGAATTTAATTCTATCAGTTTTGGGATAATTGTTGCTAATTGTTCCCCCAAAGTCGGTAAGAGCTATTTGCCAATATTTGCCAATAATAAATATTATCCTTCCATAAGGAGGATATTTCATCATTAGTTAAAGGTACTATAATTTCTGCTGGATCTTTTCTAGTCAGCTGACGAAGTCTTAATTTGCCCTTTAAAATCAAATCAGAAATCTTTTCTATATGTCTTTAACTTTTTATTTTGTTTATGTGGCAAAAATATCCATTCTAATATAGTGTCTTCCCACTGCATCAGAATTCCAGAAGGATATTCTTTGGATGGCAAGATGACCAGAATGTAGTTTAAATCAAGGTTTATCCGATCTACATGTGCATCCAATATTCTGTTTTCTACCCATTGTAACTCTTTTTCTGCTTCATCAGATAATATTCATGGACTGTTTAGGTCCTTATCATCTTTTAGCGCCATTTTTAAATGTTTTCAGTCATGTCCTTCTACATCAATAATCGTCTGTAATTGATAAATTTCTCCTAGTAGCTTCTGAAGATTGTTAAGAGTTTAATAATGGTCCCTTCTAATTTGTACCTTCTGTGGTTTAATTATTTGTAAGTCTATCTTATATCCTAAATAGTTAATAGAATCTCCTCTTTGTATCTTTTCTGGGGCTATTTTTAATCCCCATCTTGGCAGAACTTCCTTCACCATGTCAAACATACATTCCAAAGTTTCCTTATTAGAATCCAGTAAAAGAATATCATCCATATATTGATAAACAAGAGATTGTGGAATTTTTTTACGAATTATTTCCAAAGGTTGTTGTACAAAGTGTTGACACAACGTAGGATTATTTAGCATGCCTTGAGGTAAAACCTTCCACTGGTATCTCTGAACTGGCTGTGAATTATGAAGAGTTGGCGCTGTAAATGCAAATTTCTCTCTATCGATTTCTTGTAATGGTATAGTGAAAAAGCAGTCTTTCAGGTCAATTACTATGATCGGCTATCCTTTAGGTATTAAGGAAGGCAGTGGCATTCCGGGCTGTAGAGAGCCCATAGGTTGAATTACCTTATTTATGGCTCTCAGGTCTGTCAGCATTCTCCAGTTACCTGACTTCTTCTTGATAACAAATACAGGAGAATTCCAATGGCTGGTAGATTGCTCTATCTGACCAGCCTCTAGCTGTTCCTGTACTAACTTTTCTAGAGCCTCTAGTTTTTCAGAGGTCAAAGGCCATTGCCCTATCCAGACCGGTTCATCTGTAAGCCATTTTAATGGCAGGGCCTTTGGTTCCTCTGAAGGCCCATCATTTGTATTTAGTGTCTGTACAGCCTGGGTAGTTGTTAACCATTTTCCATGGCGTCTTACCCGATCCTTCCTATTATCCAGCGATTTTCTAGAATTCGTACCTGACATTGGAGGGATGTTAATTTGAGTATTCCATTGCTGTAAGAGATCATGACCCAGAGATTTATAGCTATATCTGCCTTGTCAGGTTTCAGTCTTCCTTTCTGTCCTTCTGGTCCAATGCAGACCACCGAGTGAACACTCCGTTGAACTCTTGATAGAGTACCAATTCCTAAAAATTGTACATTTGCCTCTTTAAGAGGTCATTTCTGAGGCCAAGACTTCTGGGTAATAATAGTTACATCAGCCCCCGTGTCCACTAAGCCTTTAATAACTTTACCATTGATTTTTATTTCTAACTGAGGCCTAGAATCATTAATAGAAGTTTGCCAAAATATGCGTTTCTCATTGTTTTCAGTCACATTTGATTCTTCATCATTATTCAAACTACCATCTAGAGCAGTATCATTTTCCACAATAGGCAAGGAACTATCTATTCGTCCTGTGAGAGATTGTCTCCCATTGCCATTGGGAACAATCGGGCCTTTCTTGATGTGGGGGCCCTCTGGAGTCCCCCTTCGGAGTTTCCCGATGTTAACAGGTTCCCTTGTATGTCCCTATTCGATCTGCATTCATTAGTCCAGTGTCTGCCCTTACCACATCTCCTACAAAACCCAGAGGGCAAAGACCTTTCACGTGGGGAGTCACTAGAATTTTTTTGCCTACAATTTCTCCTTATATGTCCCATTCTACCATAGCTGAAACATCTATTCTCCTGATGCTTCCATGGACTCCTGGAGTGTGCTCTTCCTATGCGAGGCTCTGGGTCATGGTAGCGATGAACATTGCCTTCTCGATACCTGTATGAGTCCCTGTAAGGTGCTTCTTCTTCCCAAGTCCTTCTGTTACTATCTCTCCTAATCTCCTACTGTCTGTTGAAACCTCTTGGGACAGCTTCTCCTGCCCAGATTTTAGCATCTTGCATGTTACAGTCAATGTGGGCAGTATGCAGAACCCATTCTTCTAGTGGAGCTGATCTGATCTTTAAAGGCAAAAGTATTCTTTTGCATATTGGGTTTGCATTGTCATAAGCTAAGGTATACGCAATCGAATGTCATATCGCTGAATCTGCTATTTGTATGTCTACTGCTCTGGTCAACTGGTCTAAGAAGTCCTTATATGGTTCTGTTTGTCCCTGTTCTATTTTGGTATAAGCTTCTAGTTGTTCTTCCGGCTCACGAACCTTATCCCATGCATTTAGTGCCACTTTTCTGCATAGGGACAGCATATGGTCATCATATTCAGCCTGAACCTGTTGGTCAGCATAAATACCTTCTCCTAGGATCTTCTGGAGGGTTGTATCAACCCCATCCCTAATGGCCTGCCACTCTACGAGTTTCCCCTCCTCTCCAAGTAATGCCTTCCATTTAACTTGGCAAGAATTCTCAAGGACAGCTGACACCAGTCCTACCCAATCTGCGGGTGTCACCTTGTTAAAGGTGGCCCATGAATGTAACAGCAGTTTTACCTATGGGCTATGAAGACCATACGAGTCAACTGATTCTTTAATATGCTTAAGATCTTTCAACTGGATTGGTTGCCATGCATGTCTGTCCCTGGGAGTGTCTTTTACTTGGTTGATTTTCCACCACCATGGCCGGGTAGACTAAAGGTGTGTGCGTAATTACTTTAGAATGATTGAAATACCTGTTCGAAGTAGGCACCTCAGATTGGAGTGAGTCTGCTTCCTCTTCATCAAATCTATCCTTCAGCCTGGCCAGGACATCCTCATGGGAGGTTTTAATCTCATTCATCATGAAAGATTCAAGGCATGATATAGAATCCACAATTTGCTTTGACAATTCTCCTGTAAGGTTTTCTAGACAGTTAATACGTTCAACCCTAGCTAGCATCTGGGTGGCTTGGAGATAGCCATCCAGAGATTGAAATTTAGAATCAAGGTTGTGATTTGCGACTTGATAGACATTTCAAGTTTGTTATCCCTGTTCTGTAATTCATCTTGTAAACTTTGAAACTCAGCTCTAATTCTACCAATCTCTTTCACATTTTCCAGCCATTGATTAAATGGCATTATCCGATTATTGAAGCCTATTTTGGGTATCTTGTACCTTAGTAACAAAGGAATAGGAGAGAGAGACTATTTGAGTTTCTAGTTGGTTACATATGTCCTTTAATTCATCACAGTCTGTTGCCTGTCTAGCCCCTAACACCTCCGAAACATTCTTCGATTCATCATTGTCTGCTGCCTGCTTGGCTTGTAACGCCTCTAAAATATTTTTCAGTTCATCATGGTCTGTTGCTTGCTTGACCTCTGATGCCTCTAAAATACTCTGTAATTCATCATGGTCTGTTGCTTGCTTAACCTGTAAGGCCTCTAGCATAATTTTTAATTCATCACGGTCTTCTGCCTGCATAACCTGTAAAACCTCTAAAATGGAGCATCTCTCTGTTTTTATGTTATTATAAATGTGTTGCATTTCAGCTTGAGTAGTAGACAGATCTGCCTGTATTGTATAAAACATAGAACGAAGCCTATCATCCAGTTTCTGTTCTACTATCTCCATAAGTGTATTATAAGTTATTCTTGTCCCTTCGAAAACCTTGTTATGCAAAGCTTGCATGTCCTGTAGGCGGGTGGGGAAATCAGCCTTCCCTTTGTTCCTGAGGAATGACAATATGTGAATTAATACATTCACAGCTAATAAGACATATAAGCCAATATTCAGCAAGTCAGCTTGTTTCTCCAGCACTGAATGCGCATAAGAATAGGAGAGATTATACAGTGGGAAGGGTGACAGAAATTCAGCTACATTTACTGTAATGCCATCTTCAGGTGAAGTAACTACATCTGACCAGCAGGTGGAGCAGTCACATCTATTTTGAGTAGGATCCGAAACTTTCAGAAAATTTCTAGCCACTAAGAAACTTTTAGAAAGTACCTGGCAGGTATTTGCGTCAGGCAGGTGACTGTGCCCACAGTTAATTTGAAAAGACTCAGCAGCAGATGCATCCAGGGTCTGGCCCAGCAGATGGTGGGCGGAGCCCGGGAAACAAAGAAAGCAGCATCGAGAAGCCGAGGTGGGGACAGCACAGTGGGAGCCGGGGGCAGTGAGCGTTTTCTGTGGATTAAAGCTGTAAACCCACGGCTGTGCCAGCCAGGTGGCTCTGGATTTCAGGCTGCAGACACACACATGTAGCTAGATTTGAGCGAGCATGCGGCAGACAGGCGGCTTTTCTGCCAGCAGCTAGGGTAGCAGCGGCACAAATTGGAAAGTGTAACAGGGAGTAGCAAAACATAGCCCATCGGGCAATGGGCGTCAAGTGATGAGATGGATCTGCAGTCCATAAGGCTGAGATTTCTTTATTCAGATAAACACCAGCCAATCACAAGCCAAAGCGTGCCCAGAGCTCGCAAGCTAGTGTGGCCAGAGAGAAGGGAGGTCTCCCACGTGTCTGCCCCCTAAAGAACTCCCCACACATCATCCTGGACCCCTCGACCAAGCCCTGACAAGCGTGGTCAAGCACACCTGTAGCCGGCCTTTAGGAGGCGTGGCTACGGTGTCTCCCTACAATCATGTGGTTTTTCTTTTTCAGTTTGTTTATATGGTGAATTACATTGATGAATTTTCGTATGTTGAACCATCCTTGCATCCCTGGGATGAAGCCTTCTTGATCACAGTGGATGATTTTTCTGATGTGTTCTTGGATTCGATTAACCAATATTTTGTTGAGTATTTTTGCATCAATGTTCATGAGAGATATTAGTCTGCAGTCTCTTTTTTACTTGTATTTTTGTGTGGCTTGGGTATCAAAGTGATTGTAGCCTCGTAAAAAGAGGTTTGCAATGTCCCTTCTGTTTCTATTGTGTGGAACAGTTTGAGGAGTACTGGAATTAGCTCTCGTTTGAATTTCTGGTAGAATTCTGCAGTGAAGCCATCTGGCCCTGGGCTTTTTTTGGTTAGGGGGCTTTTGATGACTGCTTCTATTTCATTAGGGGTTATAGGTCGATTTAAACTGTTTATCTGATCTTGATTTAATTTTGGTAAGTGATATTTATCCAGAAAACTGTCCATCTCCATTAGATTTTCGAATTTTGTGGAGTACATGTTTTCAAAGTATGACACTGGATTTCCTCAGTGTCTGTTGTTATATTTCCCTTTTTGTTTCTGATTTTGTTAATTACCATGCTCCCTCTCTGCCTTTTGGTTAGTTTGGATAGAGGTTTGTCTATCTTGTTGATCTTCTCAAAGAACCAACTCTTTGTTTCATTGATTCTTTGTAATGTAATCTACTTTATTGATTTCAGCCCTCAGTTTGATTATTTCCTGGCATCTACTCCATGGTGAGTTTGCTTCTTTTTGCTCTAAAGCTTTCAGTTGTTCTGTCAGTTCTCTAGTGTGACTTTTTCCCACTTTCTTTATGTGGACACTTAGTGCTATGAACTTTCCCTTTAGCACTGCTTTCAGAGTGTCCCATAAACTTGGGTATGTTGTGTCTACATTCTCATTAAATTCTAGGAAGTCTTTAATTTTTTTTTTATTTCTTCCTCAACCCATGAATGGGGCAATTGGGTGTTATTCCATTTCCATGAATATGTAGGTTTTCTGCAATTTGTATTGCTGTTAAACTCTAACTTTAAATCATGGTGATCTGATAAGATACAGGGGGTTATTTCAATTCTCTTGTAACTGTGGAGGTTTGCTTTGTTGCCATCTATGTGGCCAATTTTAGAGAAGGTTGCATGTGGCGATGAGAAGAAGGTATATTCTTTTGTGTTTGGATGGAATGTTCTATCGATGTCTGTTAAACCCAGTTGGGTCATAACTTCTGTTAGATCCTTTGTTTCTTTGTTAAGTTTCTGTCTGGTGGTCCTGTCTAGTGGTGAAAGGGGGGTGTTGAAGTCTCCTAATATAAGTGTGTGTGGTTTTATGTGTGGTTTGAGCTTTAGTAATGTTTCTTTTACAAATGTGGCTGCCTTTGTATTTGGGGCATAGATGCTCAGGATTGAGACTTCATCTTGATGGACTTTTCCTGTGATGAGTATGAAATGCCCTTCTTCATCTCTTTTGATTGATTTTAGTTTGAAGTCTAATTTGTTAGATGTTAGTATTGCTACACCAGCTTATTTCTTGGGCCCATTTGATTAGAAAATCTTTTCCCAACCCTTTACTCTGAGGTAACGCCTGTCTTTGAAGTTGAGGTGTGTTTCTTGTATACAGCAGAAGGATGGATTCTGTCGTATCCATTCTGTTAACCTGTATCTTTTTATGGGCAGGTTAAGACCATTGACATTTAGGGATATTGATGTCCATTGATTGTTGGTTCTTGTTTGTTTTGGATTTATTGTTGGTGGTGTCTTTGTGTGTGGATATCATCCTCCTGTTTCTTTTCGTGTTTGGTATAACTGGATTATCTATTGCCTATGTTTTTGTGAGTGTAGTTATCTTTGTTGGGTTGGAGTTTTCCTTCCAGAACTTTCTGTAGTGCTGGATTTATGGATATGTGTTGTTTAAATCAATTTTTGTTATGGAATATCTTGTTTTCTCCCTCTATAGTGATTGAAAGTTTTGTTGGGTACACTAGTCTGGGTTGACATCCATGCTCCCTTAGTGTTTGTAGGATATCTATCCAGGACCTTCTGGCTTTCAGAGTTTCCATGGAGAAGTCGGGTGCGATTCTGATAGGTCTGCCTTTATGTTACTTCGCATTTTTCCTTTGATGCTCTTAATATTTTCTCTATATTCTGTAGATTTGGCATTTTGATTATTATGTGTCAGGGGGACTTCTTTTTGTGGTTCAGTCTGTTTGCTGTTTTATAAGCTTCTTGTACTTTCATAGGCATATCCTTCTGTAGGTTGGGGAAGTTTTCTATGATTTTGTTGAATATGTTTTCTGTACCTTTGAGCAGTATTTCTTCACCTTCTTCTCATCCTATTATTCTCAAGTTTGTCCTTTTCATGGCGTCCCATATTTTTTTATCAGTTAGAATGGACCTTCTCACCTCCCTGACATGTCCACAGGCCACTCTCTGATGATGTCAGAGCCTGTCAAGTTGACAATCCATGTTAATCACCAAAGACATTTACTTCCTTTTAAAGGGTGGAAATCAGAGAGCTTTGTAGACAGAAATGAGAAATAAAAACTTTAGCTATTTTCTACTTTTGTTTGTTTTCTTTTTGGGACATATTTCAAACAAACGTCCTTGTCTTAATTTTAATCCCAAGATATCCATTATATATTTAATATTTATATAACTTTCATTTCACATAACATGGATGTGTTTCCTTTTCCTGTTAGTTTTCTGAATCCATTAAATTAACATGATCTCTCTGTTTATTATAATCTCCTGGACAAAGACATGGGCCTTTAAACTCCCATATATAATTTTTCAATGTTCCTATAATTTTTTCCATTTCTTTTTTATATGGGGAGATGCTTTTTCCCCTTCATTTTTGCTTGTTCTTTGAGAATCTTGTACAGTGTATTTTGATCATATTCATCAGATTCTTCCCAGATCCACTCTGCCTTCCATCCCCATGCATCTTTGTAACCTGTTTAGAGGCCTCACAAACAGGTAAGTCTTGAATTGCTGATGATCCAAAAAGTCCTTTCCCCCTCCCCAAACAAGCAGACTACTGGAGTTAAAGGCTAGTCCATAAAGTATGAGATAAAAACTGAGTATACTCAATTGCATGATTTGAATAGATGGCCAGATCAGTGAAATCATAATAAATATAAAAATGGTACACAGATATAATGCATTTGTTATGTCTACCAGGCCATATGTGGGTTAAGACTTACTTAAATTGTCATAAGTTCCTTTACCTATCAAGAGATACAGTGTTTTACACGCATATATTTCAGTGGTATTTTCAATTGTTCCCATCTCTTCAGGCTCACCCTGTAATCCCACCTTCATCCTGGGCTGTGGTCCTTGCAATGTGATCTGCTCCATTGTTTTCCAGAATCGTTTTGATTATAAAGATAAAGAATTTCTTAACTTCATGCATGTCTTAAATGAAAATGTAGAGATTCTGAGTTCCCCTTGGATGCAGGTGAGTCAAGCTTCTCTCTTTAAAAACAAAACAAAACAAAAATCAGCAAAACCCCCAAGTCACTCAGAGATATGTGCTTCCTGAAGTTTCAAATATTCTTTAGAAAGATGAAGGCTTAACTGTGGGCTGTTAGGACTCTGTTCATTGACTTTCCATTAAACCCCAAATAACTTTCTCTATAATCATCAGGTCACTGCTCAGAAGATACCTGTATAACTCAGTGGATATATTTTTTATTTTTGAAATGTTATCAATAAGGTTTATGCACCATTGAATACTTTAGAGATCTTGCCATCAAACAATTAGGAGAAATATCATAATTTGCAATGAGAATATTTTCTTCAAGTAGGGACAGTGTTTGGAATCATTGAAACTGCCATTGCTCCTGGAGTACAACAGTGTTTATTAAATAATAAACAGTTGACATCTAAGTAGCAAAATACCTATCACAGGGGTGACAAAATGTTTGAGTAGTGTCTGGATCCCATCAATTGTTTCATGTGCTGAGATGAGCTAAATAATTTGTCTAAACGATCTTGAAGAAGTCTGCACAGGTTCACAGTTGTGCTTCAATACTTTTTATGATTCTCACTGATAAAATTATTGTTCTGTGTCTGAGTGAGAGTGACTGATAGAAATTAAAGTATCAAGGATGATGTCTATGCTTCCAATCAGTATACTCCAAGTCCCTTCATCTCTGTTGCAGTCTACAAAATGTAAATCATACCATTCATGCCATTTTATATTCAGGAATGTAGTGAAGATGTTGTGCAGAAAACAAATAAGCTGTTGTAAAATTCATACATGAAATAAAGATTGCATGAGAGTTTAAGAAGTTATTATCACATTTGAGTTGGTTCATTATGTTATTCTATTGACATCTCTACAAGCAAAGAGAATTTCTATATACACAATAAAAATCACCCATCAAGATGGATAACATATTATTTGTTTTTGTATTTATTCTTTCTGGTCAAGGTCCACTAGAAGGTACACATATATACATCCTATGTTTTAAACTTTTATCTTTTACTTTTGTAGATTTGCAACAATTTTCCTTTTATGATTGATTATTTACCAGGAAAACACAGAAAATTACTTGAAAATTTCACTTTTTTAAAACATTACTTTTCGGCAAAAGCAACACAGCACCAAGAATCACTGGATATTAATAATCCTCGGGACTTTATTGATTGTTTCCTGATCAAAATGGAGCAGGTAAAATTTTTATTAAACCTCAGTTCAGTTATCTGATTGCTTGAGCATCTTTTGTTCCATGAATAGCCTCTGTTTTACAGGGATATATTTTAATTAATTAATTAATTAATTTATTTATTTATTTTATTTGAATTAGAAAGATTGTTTTACACGTTAATTCCAGTTCCCACTCCTTCCCCTCCTCACCTACCATCCCCCCAACCAATACCCTAGCTATCACATATTCTTTCTGCTCCCCAGGGAGGCTGAGGCCTTCCATGGGGGTTATCAGAGCCTATTATATCATTTGGGATAGGGCCTCGGCCTACGCCCATGTGTCTTGGCATAGCGAGCATCACTGTATGTGGATTGGGCTCCCAAAATCCACACCTATTAGGGTAGGGATAAGTACTGAATAACTACAGGAGGTCCCATGGATTTCCGATACCTCCTTATTGAAACCCATGTTCCTGGGCTCTGGATCAGTCCCATGCTGGTATCCCATCTATCAGTCTGGGGACCAAGAGTTCCCTGTTGTTCAGGTCAGCTGTTTCTGTAGGTTTCACCAGCCTGGTCTGGACCCCTTTGCCCATCACTTGTTCTCTGCAACTGGATTCCAGTTCAGTTCAGTGATCAGTTGAGGATGTCTGCTTCTACTTCCACCAGCTGTTGGATGAAGGCTATAGGATGGCATATAAGACAGTCATCAATCACATTATCAGGAGAGGGCATTTAAGGTAGCCTCTCCTCTGTTGCTTAGATTGTCAGTTGTCATCTTTGTAGATCTCCAGACCTTTCCCTAGTGCCTGATTTCTCTGTAAACCTAAAATGTCGCCCTCTATTATGGTATCTCCTTTTTGTTTTCTTCTATCCCCCCCCACTGACTCAAACTTTCTGCTCCCTCATGTCCTCCTCGCTCCCTCCTCTTCTCCCTTTCTCATTCTCCTATCTCCCTCCCCCCACCTCCCTTGCTCCCAATTTGCTCAGGAGATCTTGTCCCTTTCCCCTTCTCCAGGGGACCATGTATGTCTCTCTTAGGGTCCTCTTCCTTACTAGTTTCTCTGGCAGTGTGGATTGTAGGCTGGTATTCTTTTACTCTATATCTAAAATCCACATATGAGTGAGTACATACTATGTTTGTCTTTTTGTGATTGGGTTACCTCGCTCAGAATGGTTTCTTCTAGGTCCATCCATTTTCCTGCAAATTTCAGGATTCCATTGTTTTTTTTTTCTGCTGAGTAGTACTCCATTGTGTAAATGTATCACATTTTCTCTATCCATTCTTCAGTTGAGGTGCATCTAGGTTGCTTCCAGTTTCTGGCTATTATAAATAGTGCTGCTATGAACATCATTGTACAGATGTCCTTGTTGTATGAATGTGCATCATTTGGGTATATGCCTAAGAGTGGAATTGCTGCATCTTTTGGTAGATTTGATTCTCATTTACATGAGGAATCCCCATACTGATTTCCAAAGAGGCTGTACAAGTTGGCACTCCTACCAGCAGTGGAGGAGTGTTCTTTCTCCACATCCTCTCCAGCATAAACTATCATTGGTGTTTTTGATTTTAGCCATTCTGACAGGAGTAAGATGGTATCTCAGTGTTGTTTTCATTTGCATTTCCCTGATGGCTAAGGATGTTGAACACTTTCTTATGTGTCTTTCAGCCATTTTAGATTTCTCTATTGAGAGTTGTCTCTTTAGTTCTGTACCCCATTTTTTAATTGGATTGTTTGGTGTTTTGGAGACTAGTTTCTTGAGTTCTTTGTAAATTTTGGAGATCAGCCCTCTATTAGATGTTGGTTGGTAAATTTCAGGATTTACCAGGATTTCCCAGTCTGTGGGCTGACTTGTCTTGCTGACTGTGTCCTTTGCCTTACAGAAGCTTCTCAGTTTCAGGAGGTCCCTTTTATCAGTTGTTGATCTCAGTGTCTGTGCTACTGGTGTAGTGTTCAGGAAGTGGTCTCCTGTACCAATTAATTCAAGGGTGTTTCCCACTTTGTCTTCTAATACGTTCAGTGTGGCTGGATTTATGTTGAGGTCTTTGATCCATTTGGATTTAAGTTTTGTGCATGGCAATAGACATGGATCTATCTGCAGTCTTCTACATTCCAGCATCCAGTTTTGCCAGCACCATTTGCTGAAGATGCTTTCTTTTTTCCATTGTATAATTTTGGCTTCTTTGTCAAAAATCAAGTGTTCTTAGGTGTGTGGGTTAATATTGGGGTTTTCAATTTGATTCCATTTGTCTGTCTGTCAATTTTTGTGCCAATACCAAGCTGTTTTCAGAACTATGGCTCTATACTTGAGCTTGAGGTCAGGGATGGTGATGCCTCCAGAAGATCCTTTATTGTACAGGGTTGTTTCGGCTATCCTGGGTCTTTGGTTTTTCCATATAAAGTTGAGAATTGTTCTTTCAAGGTCTGGGAAGAATTGTGTTGGTATTTTGATGGGTATTGCTTTGAATCTGTAGATTGCTTTTGACAAGATTGCCATTTTTACTATGTTGATCCTACCTATCCAAGAATATGGGAGATCCTTCCAAGTTCTGGTATCTTCTTTAATTTCATTCTTTAGAGACTCAAAATTCTTATGGTACTGGTCTTTCACTTTTTTGGTTAGCATTACCCCAAGGTATTTTATGTTGACTGTGGCAATTATAAACGGTGATGCTTCTCTGATTTCTTTCTCCACAAATGCATCATCTGTATATAGTAGGGCTACAGATTTGAGTTAATCTTGTATCCTGCCACCTTGCTGAAGGTGTTTATCATCTGTAGGAGTTCCCTGGTAGAGTTTTTTTGGGTCACTTATGTAGTCTATCATAAAATCTGCAAATAGTGAAGGTTTGACTTTTTCCTTTCCAATTTGTATTCCCTTCATCTCCTTTTGTTGTCTTATTGCTCTAGCTAGAACTTCAAGGACAATATTGAAGAGGTATGGAGACAGTGGACAGCCTTGTCTTTCCCCTGATTTTAGAGGAATTGCATTGAGTTTCTCTCCTTTAATTTGGCTGTCAGCTTGTTGTGTATTTCTTTTCTTATGTTAAGGTATGTTCTGTTATCCCTGATTTCTTCAAGACCTTTATCATGGAGGGGTGTTGGATTTTGTCAAAGGCTTTTTCAGAATCTAGTGAGATGATCATGTTTTTTTTTCCCTCAGTCTGTTTATATGGTTGATTACATTGATGGATTTTCATATGTTGAATCATCCTTCCATTCCTGGGATGAAGCCTACTTGATCATGGTGGATGATTTCTCTGTTATGTTCTTGGATTCGATTTGCCAGTATTTAATTGAGTATTTTTGCATCAATGTTCATGAGGGATATTGGTGTGTAATTCTCTTTCTTAGTTGTGTCTTTGTCTGGCTTGGTATCAAGGTTATTGAAGCCTCCTAAAAAGAGTTTGGCAATGACTCTTCTGCTTCTATTGTGTGGAATACTTTGAGGAGGATTGGTATTAGCTGTTCCTTGAATTTCTGGTAGAATTCTGCACTGAAGCCATCTGGTCCTGGGCCTTTTTTGGTTGGGAGACTTTTGATGACTGCTTCTATTTCATTAGGGGTTATAGGTCTATTTAAGTTGCTTACCTGTTCTTGATTTAATTTTGGTTATTGAGATCTGTCCAGAAAATTATCCATTTCCTTTAGATTTTTCGAATTTTGAGGAATACAGGTTTTCAAAGTATGACCTGATGATTCTTTGGGTTTCTTCTGTGTCTGTTATTATGTTCCCATTTTCTTTCATGATTTTATTCATTTGCATGCTCACTCTCTTATGTTTGTCAAGTTTGGATAAAGGTTTGTCTATCTTGTTGATCTTCTCAAAGAATGAACTCTTTGTTTTATTGTTTCTTTGTATTGTTCTCCTAGTTTCCATTTTATTGATGTCAGCCCTCAATTTGATTATATTCTGGTGTCTACTCCTCCAGGGTGTATTGGCTTCTTTGTGTTGTAGAGCTTTCAATTGTGCTGTTAATTCTCTAGTGTGATTATTCTGTTTCTTCATAGCACTTAGTGCTATGAACTTTCCTCTTAGTACTGCTTCCAAAGTGTCCCATAAGTTTGAGTATGTTGTATCCACATTCTCATTGAATTCTAGGAAATCTTTAATTTTTTTTATTTCTTCCTTGACCCAGGGATTGTGCAATTGGGCGTTACTTAATTTCCATGAGTTTATAGGTTTTCTGCAATTTGTGTTGTTGAATTCTAACTTTAAAGCATGGTAGTCTGATAAGACACAGATAATTTTTTGTACCTGTTGAGGTTTGCTATGTTGCCAAGTATGTGGTCGATTTTAGAGAAGGTTTCATGTGGCGCTGATAAGAAGGTATATTGTTTTGTGTTCAGATGTAATGTTCTATAGATGTCTGTTAAGTCCAATTGGGACATAACTTCTATTAGTTCCTTTGTTTCCTTGTTAAGTTTCTGTCTGGTGTACCTGCCTAGTGGTGAGAGTGGGGTGTTGAAGTTTCCCACTCTAAGTGTGTGCAGTTTTGTGTGTGATTTGAGTTTTAGTAATGTTTCTTTTAGGAACGTGGATGCCTTTTTATTTGGGGCATAAATGTTCAGAGGTGACACTTCATCCTGATGCATTTCTCCTGTGATGAGTACGAAGTGACCTCCTTCATCTCTTTCGATTGATTTTAGTTTAAAGTCTAATTTGTTGGATATTAGGATTGGTATCCCTGCTTGTTTCTTGGGTCCATTTGATTGGAAAATCTTTTCCCAACCTTCAATTCTTAGGAACCATCTGTCTTTGAAGTTGAGGTGTGTTTCTTGTATGCAGCAGAAGGATGGATTCTGTCTTCTTATCCATTTTTCTAACCTGTGTCTTTTTATGGGCGAGTTAAGACCATTAATATTGAGGGATATTATTGACCATTGATTGTTCATTCTTGTTTGTTTTGGATTTGGTGGTGGTGGTGAAGTTATGTGTGGGTTTCCATCCCTTTTTTCTTTTGGGTATTGGTAAAGTAGGATTCTCTATTGCCTATATTTTTCTGGTTGTAGTTAACTTCCTTGGGTTGCAGTTTTCCTTCCAGTACTTTCTGTAGGGCTGGATTGGTGGATATATTGTTTGCATCTGGTTTTGTTATGGAATATCTTTTTTTCTCCATCTATATTGATTGAATTCTTTGCTGGTTTATAGTAGTCTGGGCTGGCATCCATGGTCTCTTAGTGTAGGTAGAATATCTCTCCTAGACCTTCTGGCTTTCAGAGTTTTCGTGGAAAAGTCATGTGTAATTCTAATAGGTTTGCCTTTTTATGTTACTTGACCCTTTTCATTTGTTGCTCTTAATATTTTCTCTTTATTCTGTACGTTTGGGGTTTTGATTATTATGTGGTGAGGAGACCCTGGTTTTTTTTTTTTTTTTGGTCCACTCTATTTGGTGTTCTGTAAGCTTCTTGTACCTTTACTGGCAGGCCTTTCTTTAGGTTGGGTAAGTTTTCTTCTATGATTTTGTTGACTATGTTTTCTGCACCCTTGAGGTGGGTTTCTTCACCTTTTTCTATACCTATTATTTTTAGGTTTGGTCTTTTCAAGGTGTCCCACATTTCCTGGGTATTTTGTGTTAGGGATTTGTTGGACTTAAGATTTTCTTTGGTTGATGAGTCTATTTCTCCTAGTGTATCTTCAACTCCTGAGATTCTCTTTTCCATCTCTTGTATTCTGTTTTTTATGCTTGCATCTGTAGTTCCTGATTACATATCCAGCTTTTCTATTTCCAGCATTCCTTCAGATTGTGCTTTCTTTATTGTCTCTATTTTAGCTTTTAGGTCTTGAAATGTTTCCTTGAAAGATTTGTTGATATCTTGTATTTTTTGTTTTTTTGGTTTGTTGTTTCTTCCATTTCTTTAAGGAATTTTCTCATCTCCTCTTTGAGGCCCTCTATCATTTTCATGAAGATGTTTTAAGGTCATTCTCTTCTACTTCATCTGCATTTTGATGTTCAGGTCTTGCTGGTGTAGGGTCCCTAGCCTCCAGTGGTGTCATATTGGATTTTCTGTTGTTGAGTGTGTTTTTATATTGTCTTCTTCCCATCGTTTCTTCTGGTGGGTGTAGCAGGAGTCTCTTCCTCTCCTGGTGGCTATGGGATCAAGGTTCCCTTCTGGTAAATGCACACAGATCCAATACTCTGATGTCTGTCCTCTTCTCCTGGGCTGGTGGGTGGAGGTGGGACTGTTACCGGGACCTTGGCAGTCTCTGGGTGTGCTGGAGCCTGCTGGCCGAGTTTGGATCCTATGAGCAGACTTCTGGAGTCAGGTGTCCCCGATTAGGGCCTGCCTTTACAGGGATATTTAAATGGTTCAGATCAGTAATGTTTGACAGCACTATGTGCTTAATATGTACATGGATTTGTAGGAAGCATCCCAGACAATATAAAGTTAAGTAATTTGAATATATTGGTCCTATTTTTTTAGACAAAAAACATCTAGCTGAAGAGTCATATAACACAGTGGCCCCATGGGATGGAAATATTTCCAAAACTCTCAGAAAAAAATGTCATGACATGATATAAAGATGAATATTGTCTTTGCAGTTAATGTATGGAAACTTAGAAAAGCATCTCAAGCGAGGCACACTTTCTACAGCATCTTTAGACTGAACTAAATTAATGTATGGAAACTTAGAAAAGCAGCTCAAGCGAGGCACACTTTCTACAGCATCTTTAGACTGAACTAAATCTTGAATTGTTAGGTGTGGACAGGTGAGGGAATTTCACATGAATTATAAGTTGTAGGTTGTGGTGTGAGAAGGGAATTAGTGCCAAGGATGAAAGGTGCCTTAAGTGAGTGTAACTTCAAGTGGATTGACATGGACATCGAATTAAAGATTGATGTCTATCAGGCACCTACATGAATAAATGCTTCTGTCATGGCTCCATTTGTTGAAAATACACTGATTTTCACTGAATACTGTTGGCACTCATCATAAATGTAAGGTGTTTGTTTTGTGAGCTGTCCATTCTGATCCACTGAACTTTACACTACTTATGCTAGCTTCGTCCAGGGTTTACTATCTGTGTTTAAGCAGTGTACCTCACTCACAAGTTTTAGGGCCTTCCATTTTTCTTTACCACATTAACAATTGAGACCTTCATTTTCATGACTAGCCCTCACATAACATGCTGGCTGCCTTTCCTTTTTCTTATGTGTATTTTTGAGTGAAACTTTGAAACAAAGGAAATGGGGTGTCAATTCTTTTGTTTACATGTCAGGAAGATGGGACATTGCATGGCTTACTTGACTGAGGAGTCTCATGCAAAATTTTTTCCAGACATGACTCTGGGTGTAGGAGGTGAGGATGGGTCAGGAGTTCTGCATGTCTGTTGAACACATGTCAGTTCCTTCCCCTGTTATACTTTTCAGGATCTGTCAGGTTAAACTCATCACATGTTAGTCATTTTATGTGCTGTAATAAGTATATTTACAAATAATTTGCTGGCTCTCATGGTCAAACCATTCCTAGGAAAAGAACAACCCAAAGACAGAGTTTATTCGTGAAAACTTGATCTTCTCAGCATCTGACCTGTTTGCTGCTGGGACCGAGACAACAAGCACAACACTGAGGTACTCTCTGCTGCTCCTGCTCAAGTACCCAGAAGTCACAGGTAAGGACACAGGAGGGAAGCAAGTGAGTTTCAGGAAGGAATTGGAAGAAACCCCTAGAGTCCTTGATTTTGTTTGTCATAAGGAAGCCTCAAATTTTAACTTTCTCTACCACTACAGTCTGCTACATCCCCCAACTCCTCCCCAGGGATAGTGAGGCCCTCCATGAGTGACCTTCAAAGTCTGTCATATCATTTGGGGGAGGGCCTAAGCCTTCCTTGCTGTATCTGGGCTTAGGCAGAATTTCTAAAGGCATTTTATTTATTATTCTAGAAATAAGTTTCCATAAAATACTATTTAACATAGGACAGATTATTGGGGAGTGTTCTATAATTTTATCTTTAATTGAAAGATATTCTATGTGTTTGAGTGTTTTGCCTGCATTTATGTGTGTGTACCATGTTCATGCCTGGTGCCCACAGAGAACAGAAGAAGGCATTAAATACCTAGAATTGAAATTTCCAGGTGGTTTTGAGCCACCATATGAATGCTGGGAATTGAACACAGGTCTTCATGTGGTAAGAAGTAATATGCAGGAATATGGAGAACTCATGGGAAGGATGACACTGTCAGGGATGCTACTCAGCATCACACTTAGAAAATATCCAGTTTAGAATGGACCAATGGATGACGAAGGTATGAGGAGAGAACCAAGGACAAAAGGGAAATAAATAGTTGATAGTATGAGACTTCCCCATAACTGGACAGTCTTAGCAGGACTTTGAAACATCTATCTGAATATTTAAAAATAATTCTATTAAAATAAAAAATGTGAACATATAAAGAGAAATAGTTAAGTTCAAGATAGCACCAACAATGACAATAGCATCAACAAAACTAATAGTCATTGTTTTCTTACTAGGGCACAGATTTTATGTAGACACAAAGATTTACCCAATGGACACAACCAAAATCTCCCTATGAAAAATTAGATTGAGGGAAAAGTTTATATTTAATATATCTAGAGATTATGAAAACATTATTTCCACATGAAGAAGAATTTAATCTCTCCAATGAAGGACAAGAAATAAATAGTAATTACATATAAACATAAATTTCAGGAGAAATTGTTAGTATATGGCTATATATGGGAAGTAAGAGGGTATTACATACCTTTGGAAACTATATACAAACGTGGATGTAATACATTACAATTTATTTTTTTTCTAGACCAATATGGCTGTTAATTTCTGTACAATACCAACTCAACATGGTAAACTGGGATACTTTTTTCCAAAGTTGATAGCACAGCTAAAGTTTCCAAAAATTCAAATTATATATGTATATATATTATATTTATATAAAAGACCAATAATAGCAGTATGTTATGTATCAATAGCAGCAACAGCTTTTCCAGGTTCTGCAGTCATTTGAACAAAATTGTAGAGACATCCAGCACACTCCATTTAAAAAAAACAAAAACAAAAACAAACAAAACAAAAAGTAAAAAACAAAATCCCAGAAAACAGCACAGTTCTGTTACTCTTGTGGTACCTGGCACCATTTTTTTTTAAATTAGCTTCTCAATCATCATCTGGAAGGAAACCATTCTGAGCAACATCTTTAAAAACAGCTCTGATAAGGCACAGTCACTATTATGTATCATAAAAGCAGGTCCACATATGAGTGAGTACATATCATGTTTGTCTCATTGTGATTGGGTTACCTTGCCCAGAATGGTTTCTTCAAGTTCCATCCATTTTCCTGCAAATTTCAAGATTCCATTGTTTTTTTTCTGCTGAGTAGTACTCCTTGTGTAAATGTACCACATTTTCTCTATCCATTCTTCAGTTGAGGGGCATCTAGGCTGCTTCCAGTTTCTGGCTATTACAAATAAAGCTAATATGAACATGGTTGAACAGATGTCCTTGTTGTATGAATGTGCTTCTTTTGGATATATGCCTAGGAGTGGAATTGCTGCATCTTGTGGTAGACTGATTCCCATTTTCTTGAGGAGTCACCATACTGATTTCCAAAGTGGCTGTACAAGTTGGCACTCCCACCAGCAGTGGAGGAGTGTTCCTCTTTCTCCGTATCCTCTCCAGCATAAACTGTCATTGGTATTTTTGGTTTTAGCCATTCTGACAGGAGTAAGATGGTATCTCAAGCTGTTTTGATTTGCATTTCCCTGATGGCTAAGGATGTTGAACACTTTCTTATGTCTTTCAGCCATTTTAGATTCCTCTATTGAGAATTGTCTCTTTAGTTCTGTACCCCATTTTTTAATCAGATTGTTTGGTGTTTTGGAGACTAGCTTCTTGAGTTCTTTGTATATTTTGGAGATCAGCCCTCTGTCAGATGTGGGGTTGGTGAATATCTTTTCCCAGTCTGTGGGCTGTCGTTTTGTAGTGCTGACTATGCCCTTTGTCTTACAGAAGCTTCTCAGTTTCAGGAGGTCCCATTTATTTGTTGATCTCAGTGTCTGTGCAACTGGTGTTATGTTCAGGAATCGGTCTCCTGTACCAATTAATTCATGGGTATTTCCCACTTTATCTTCTAGTAGGTTCAGTGTGGCTGGGTTTATGTTGAGGTCTTTGATCCATTTTGACTTAAGTTTTGTGCAGGGTGAAAGGCTTGCGTCTACCTGTAGTCTTCTACATGTTTGCATCCAGTTATGCCAGCACTTGTTGAAGATGCTCTCTTGGTTACAGCGTATATATTTGGATTGTTTGTCAAAAATCAGGTGTTTGTAGGTGTGTGGGTTAATTTCAGGGTTTTTAACTCTATTCCATTGGTCTACCTGTCTATTTTTGTGCCTATACCAAGCTGTTTTCAGGACTATAGCTCTGTAATAGAGCTTGAGGTCAGGAATGATGATGCCTCCAGAAGTTCCTCTATTGTACAGGGTTGTTTTGGCTATCCTGGGTCTTTTGTTTTTTCATATAGAGTTGAAAATTGTTCTTTCAAGGTCAGTGAAGAAATGTGTTGGGATTTTGATGGGGATTGCATTGAACCTGTAGATTGCTTTTGGCAAGATTGCCATTTTTACTATGTTGATCCTACCTATCCAAGAGCATGGGAGACCTTCCCATTTTCTGGTATCTTCTTTAATTTCTTTCTTTAGAGACTCAAAATTCTTATGGTACCTGTCTTTCTCTTTTTTGGTTAGTGTTACTCCAAGGTATTATATGTTGTTTGTGGCAATTTTAAAGGGTGATGCTTCTCTGATTTCTTTCTCCACCAATGTGTCATCCATATATAGTAGGACTACAGATTTTTTTGAGTTAATCTTGTATCCTGCCACTTTGCTGAAGGTATTTATCAGCTGCAGGAGTTCCCTTGTTGAGTTTTTTGCGTCACTTATGTAGACTATTATATAATCTACAAATAGTGAGAGTTTGGCTTCTTCCTTTCCAATTTGTATTCCCTTGATCTCCTTTTGTTGTCTTATGGCTTTAGCTAGAACTTCCAGGACAATATTGAAGAGGTATGGAGACAGTGGACAGCCTTGTCTTGTACCTGATTTTAGAGGAATTGAATTGAGTTTCTCTCCATTTAATTTGATGTTGGCTGTGGGCTTGCTGTATATTGCTTTTATTATGTTGAGGTATGTTCCTGTTATCCCTGATTTCTCCAGGACTTTTATCATTAAGGGATGTTGGATTTTGTCAAAGGCTTTTTTGGCATCTAGTGAGATGATCATGTGATTTTTTTCTCTCAGTCTGTTTATATGGTGGATTACATTGATGGATTTTTGTATGTTAAACCATCCTTGCATCCCTGGGATGAAGCCTACTTGATTGGGATGGATGCTTTCTCTGATGTGTTCTTGGATTCACTTTGCCAATATTTTATTGAGAATTTTTGCATCAATATTCATGAGGGATATTGGCGTGTAGTTCTCTTTCTTAGTTGTGTCTTTGTGTGGCTTGGGTATCAAGGTTATTGTGGCCTCATAAAAAGAATTTGTTAATGACCCTTCTGCTTCTATTGTGTGGAATACTTTGAGGAGAATTGGTATTAGCTGTACTTTGAATTTCTGGTAGAATTCTGCACTGAAGCCATCTGGCCCTGGGCTTTTTTTGGTTGGGAGACTTCTAATGACTGCTTCAATTTCATTAGAGGTTATAGGTCTATTTAAGTTGCTTATCTGTTCTTGATTTAATTTTGGAAAGTGAAATCTGTCCAGAAAATTGTCCATTTCCTTTAGATTTTCAAATTTTGAGGAATATAGGTTTTCAAAGTGTGACCTGATGATCTTTTGGATTTCCTCAGTATCTGTTGTTATGACCCCCTTTTCATTCCTGATTTTGTTAATTTGCATGTTTACTCTTTTTTTGTTTGTAAGTTTGGATAAAGGTTTGTTTATCTTGTTGATTTTCTCGAAGAACCAACTTTTTGTTATATTGATTCTTTGTATTGTTCTCCTAGTTTCCATTTTATTGATGTCAGCCCTCAATTTGATTATTTCCTAGCATCTGCTCCTCCAGGGTGTATTGGCTTTTTTGTTTTCTAAAGCTTTCAGTTGTGCTGTTAATTCTCTAGTGTGATTATTCTCCTGTTTCTTCATGTGGGCATTTAGACCCATGAACTTTCCTCTTAGCACTGCTTTCAGAGTATCCCATAGGTTTGGGTATGTTGTGTCTGCATTCTCATTGAAGTCTAGGAAATCTTTAATTTCTCTTTTTATTTCTTCCTAGACCCATGAATTGTGCAATTGAGTGTTACTTAATTTCCATGAGTTTGTAGGTTTTCTGTAGTTCCTGTTGTTGAATTCTAATTTTAAATCATGGTGATCTGATAAGACACAGGGGGTTATTTCAATTTTTTTTGTACTTGTTGAGGTTTGTTATGTTGTAAAGTATGTGGTCGATTTTAGAGAAAGTTCCTTGTGGCACTGAGAAGAAGATAAATTGTTTTGTATTTGGGTGGAATGTTCTATACATATCTGTTAAGTCCAATTGTGCCATAACTACTATTTGTTCTTTTGTTTCTTTGTTAAGTTTCTGTCTGGTGTTCCTGTCCAGTGATGAGATTGGGGTGTTGAAGTCTCCCACAATAATTGTGTGTGATTTTATGTGTGATTTGTGTTTTAGTAATGTTTCTTTTAGGGAAATAGATGCCTTTTTATTTGGGGCATAAATGTTCAGAATTGAGACTTCATCCTGATGGATTTCTCCTGTGATGAGTAGGAAATGACCTTCTTCATCTCTTTTGACTGATTTTAGTTTAAAGTCCAATTTATTGGATATTAGGATTGGTACCCCTGCTTGTTTCTCGGGTCCATTTGATTGGAAGATCTTTCCCCAACTTTTAATTCTTAGGTACCATCTCTCTTTGAGGTTGAAGTGAGTTTCTTTTATGCAGCAGAAGGATGGATTCTGTCTTCTTATCTATTTTTCTAACCTGTGTCTTTTTATGGGCGAGTTAAGGCCATTAATGTTGATGGATAATGACCATTGATTATTTTTCATTCTTGTTTGTTTTGATTTGGTGATGGTGGAGAGATTATGTGTGGGATTCTGTCCCTTTTCCCTTTTGTCTGTTGGTAAGTTTGGATTATCTATTGCCTATCTTTTTCTGGTTGTAGTTAGCTTCTCTGGGTTGCAGTTTTCCTTCCAGTACTTTCTGTAGGGTTGGATTGTTTGAATCTGGTTTTGTCATGGAATATCTTGTTTTCTCCATCTATAATGATTGAAAGCTTTTCTGGTATAGTAGACTGGGCTGGTATCCATGGTCTCTTAGTGTAGGTAGAATATCCAGGACCTTCTGGCTTTCAGAGCTTCCAAGGAAAAGTCAGGTGTGATTCTGATAGGTTTGCCTTTATACTTGACCTTTTTCCTTTGCTGCTCTTAATATTTTCCCTTTGTTGTGTATGTTTGGTGTTTTGATTATTATGTGGCAAGGTGACCTTTTTTTTTAGTTCAGTCTATTTGGTGTTCTGTAGGCTTCTTGTATTTTCATTGGTATGTCTTTCTTTAGGTTGTGAAAGTTTTCTTCTATGATTTTGTTGAATATGTTTTCTGTGCCTTTGAGTTGGATTTCTTCACCTTCTATACTTGTTAGTCTTAGGTTTGGTCTTTTCACTGTATCCCATATTTACTGGATATTTTGTGATAGGGATTTGTTGTCCTTAAGATTTTCTTTGGTTGATGAATCTATTTCCGCTAGTGTGTCTTCAACTCTTGAGATTCTCTCTTCCATCTCTTGCATTCTGTTGGTTATGCTTACATCTGTAGTTCCTGAACATTTACCCAGCTTTTCTATTTACAGCATTCCCTCAGATTGTGCTTTTTTATTGTCTCTATTTTAGTTTTTAGGTCTTAAACTGTTTCCTTGAGAGCTTTGTTGATATCTTGTATTTTTTGGTTAGTTTTTTCTTCCATTTTTTAAGGGATTTTCTCATGTCCTCTTTGTGGTCCTCTATCATTTTCATGAAGATGCTTTTAATGTCATTCTCTTTGGTTCATCTGCATCATGATGTTCAGGTCTTACTGGTGTATGGTTCTTGGTCTCCGGTGGTGTCATATTGTGTTTTCTGTTGTTGGATGTGCTTTTACTTTGTCCTCTTCTCATGCTTTCTCCTAGTGGGTGTAGCAAGAGTTTCTTGTTCTCCTGGTGGGTTTGCATCTTCTGGTAGATGCAAACAGATTTAATACTCTGATGTAGGTCCTCTTTTCGTGGATGGAGGTGTCATTGTTACATGGGTGTCGGCAGTGTTCGGGCATGCCAGGTCCTGCTGGGCCAGCAGTTGGAGGCAGAGCTGTCACTGGGCCTTGTTGTGTGGGATCCCGCTGTTGAACTCCGTTCAGCACGCAGGTTGCTTGTATCAGATGACTCTGAGCAGCGATGACAAACAGGAGCCAGAAACATCTACTGGCCTACCTGGGCCGGCAGATGGAGGCCAGGCTGCTTCTGGGTGTCCGGTGTTCAGAACCCACTGCCGCCGAACTGGTGCCATCACACATGTTGCTTGCATCAGATGACTCTGAGCAGCGATGATCTATAATTTATTTTTAAATGCACTGCATTATTTTGATACAAATAATGCTTGATCAATAGTTTTCTTCTATAAGAGCTGATTTTCTTCTGTTTATCATTTGAAAATAATAGTTAATGTTGACTTTTAAGTATGCTAATTGATATATAAGGACTATGTATTGTGACATCTAGTATATATGATAGTAGTATTTATATCGTATCAACTGTCATTTAATTACTATATATTATGCTTTCATAATGCTACCAGGCATCTTCATCTTTCCACAAGTAATCCTGGGTTGTGACCAATGTGCCACTTCCTTCCTTTTTCTGTCAAACCAGCCAAAGTCCAGAAGGAGATTGACCATGTGATTGGTAGAAACAGAAGCCCCTGCATGCAGGACAGGAGTCACATGCCTTACACTGATGCTGTGTTGCATGAGATTCAGAGATACATTGACCTCCTTCCCACCAGCCTGCCCCATGCAACAACCTGTGACATTAAGTTCAGAAACTATCTCATTCCCAAGGTAAATTTCCTTTGTCTACACTGTACCTTTATGATCTTGATTTCAAATGAGTGAGTGAAATTAAATCATAAACCCAAGATATTAGGTCTTGCAATTTCAGATTACCAATTCTGAAGAGAAAGTTATAAAAACCTTCAGGGAGATTAAGCTAAACAAGCTGCATTTGTATATTTACAAGTAGACTGTGACTGGTCCAAATTTTCTGTCTCCACAAGATAGGAGTAATAAAACACTTTAAATCTGGAAGCTGGATGGATTTTATGCTATTTCCAGTAAGAGATAATACAATTATAGAACAAATGTTTGTTTGTGGAACTGTATGTCTCCCAAATGTACTCTCCATTTAAAACCACTTGACTGTTTACACTTTCAAATAAAACATAAAGTTTGGATTGCCAGTCTTTGAAAAGACTTCTAGGATTTCATCAGGATGCTAAGAAGTATTTAGGCACAATTAGAGAATTTATATATTGACCCATTAAATCTTTCAGTTCATGGTATTATGTACTCAGTTTCAGGGTTGGTTTGTGTTATTGTTCTCTAACAGTTTACTTCCAGTTATAACACTGGAAAAATAATGGACAAAGGATAACCTATAGGACTCATATATTGAAACAGATAGGCATATGTTAACTATGTTGTTAGTGGATATGGCTACTTCTTCCTGTCTTATGATGTTATTCAGATCTCTCCATTATAGAGGCTCTGCTATTTTTGTAATCAATAAAATGTATGGCATGGCCCATTGATGCCTTACGAATATCCTGCTTGGTGAGTCATCTGATCAGTTTCTCAGTTTCAATATTTATTCTCAAGTAAACTGATGACACTGACTGGAATTCTTACAAAATCAGGAAATTTCTAAGTTTGTCATACCTTGAATTTTTTTCAAGTAGTCCTAAATGTAATACATATTGCATACATATTTTAAAATTGAGGCAAATAAATTGTGTGTTGTGGAAAAATGGAATTATGTTTTATTTGTTTTTGGTTGTGTTATTCTAGAAGACATTGTTAATTTTATTAGACATGTATATGCAACATTTCTATGAGCAGGTACTTCTGGTGTTACACATAAAAAACTTACATTTGAAGCCATGTTCCACATATGCATGACGCTAAAGCAGCAGTGGTAAAGTAGAGCAGTAGGTTGTGATAGATACTAGTGCCAAGCTTGTTGATAAAAGAACATCCCATTACATAGTACTTCTAAAGTTATTGGAGGACACTGTATCAAAATCATTGCCATTGGATCCCAACTTATCTTTGTCTGTTACATGATTTGTCTGTCTAGATATGCCTCTGCTCTTGTTTGGACATGATTTCCTCAGAAGCTTTGACTATCCCATGCCCATTGTTTTTCTTACCTCTGTAACATTTATATAACTTGGCTTGTCTATGCCTCTTGTTTATAGGGTACCACTGTCATAGCATCTCTGTCATCTGTCCTATATGATGACAAAGAATTCCCCAACCCAGAGAAGTTTGATCCCGGTCACTTTTTGGATGAGAATGGCAAGTTTAAGAAAAGTGACTACTTTTTCCCCTTCTCAACAGGTAATCAAAATTATTTCTTGGTCTTCAGATCTTACAATACACCTCCATCTTCCTTAATGTTCCATGAGCCTTAACTGCAGCAGTTGTGTTGTAGGGTATCCACTGGAGTTAGGCACCCAGTGATAAATTGTTCTCTGCACTTTGGTCAGTTGTGGTTTTCTATAATGGTCTCTCTTTGTTGCAAAGAGTTTCATTGATGAACATGAGAGCTACACTTTGTCTGTGGATATAAAGATAAGTAGATCTATGCCCTCACTAGCCCAGGAAAGTTGGGGAAGATTTCTAGTACCAGATAATATTTCCATCCCATTGAGGGGACTTAAAGACAGCCATAGGTTACCAACAAGATTTGTGTGTCCCTATTGCATCTTCAGGGATATTTTGTATTACGACCATGACAGCTAGGTTGGCTGTATTGGTTGCTTCCTTCTCTTCTGAAATTATGTTTCCTAGAAATGACAGGGAAACAACTACAAAACCAATAGGTATGCTAACACAGAAGGGGGAAATGTCATGAGACTCTTTCCTTAAACAAATAACAACAGATAACTAAAGAATCCACAGTGAGAGAAATCTTCATCCCCATTGATGAGCCTCCTAATTGGCTTTATAATTCTAATTGATCAGCTTTGAAATCATATATATATCTATATATAGATATATATATTAACACTAATGGACTCAGACAGTTGTATTTTTATATATATATATATAAAATCTACATATATAGATGTTATATATACATTTAAATGATATATACTCACATATAACTGCATGTTACATTTGTATGTAGCAAAAACAAAGAATAGGAGATCATGATTTGAGAGTAAGTGAGGGGACATGTGGAAAAAATGTTACAGAAAGGAAGAGGAAAGGTGAAATGATGCAATTATATTTGAATTTCAAAAAATTTATCTCTAAGGTAGCAAGGTAACCTTTAGGTATCCCTTGAACATTACAGGTTGTTTTTTCTTAGGATGGTAGATTAGATCTGATCTGATCACCATTCCTGATGCCCATGCATTTTTTTCTGAGATGAAATATTATATCTGCTGAGTCATATTAGTGGTACTCTGGAGTGTTGACTCATCCTTTCCAAATACACAAAGTGAGACCACAATGCAGTGGTATTATGTTTATAGATATCTCATTGAGCTACTATTGAATCCTTCCTACACAACTGGGCACCATGTGTTTAAATAATGAGCCAATGAAGGACATATCATATTCAGTACACATCAAAGATTCTTTTCTAAGCAACTGTCTCTGGTGGTCACTGCATATCCAGTTATAGCTGTGGACTGCCCATGGGGACTCTATGATGATGTCAGGTTTTCTAATTCCAAGAACAGTTTAATTTCTATGATTTAGGACAATCCTCAAGATGATTGCTGGCTTTAGTACTCTAAGTGTTTGCTGAGAGACATGCAAAGGTTTCCTGTAAAGCTTCTCATCTAGGAAGGATCCTGGTTGTCTGCTTATTTAAGCTATTTCTGTTTCTATGGGAAGCAGCCTTGTCTATGCTATGGCACTTTCTCTTTTGCATTTCTCCTTTCAGTGGGAGTATCTTCCATTATCATTGTGTTTGGTTCCAAAGCAGTAGTATTCTACCTCTTCTGTTGTATTGTATATATTCTCTGGAGTTCATCAGCTCTACTTTTGTGTGTTTTTAAATCCCAAGCCTCAGCTAGCTACTCAGCTCCATGAGCAGTTAAATGAGTGTTCCATTGTTTTTATCCTGCGAATGAGAATTCTAGTGTTCAGTATTGCTGTTCCACCCTCTAAAGCTTTGTATCCAAGTATTTTAATACTATGTTTTCTAATATAAGACATGGAAAATGTACCTGTCTTTTTTCCATTTGTCCACCCAACTGTCCATCCATCCATCCATCCATCCATCCATCCATCCATCCATCAAGTCTATCAAAGAGTGACACAAATTCTCTTTTATTATAATTGTACACAGTGTTTGTCTCAGCCAAACACAAGGAGTTAATTATATTCTGTTATTTATTTATTTATTTGCAGGAAAACGGATTTGTGTGGGAGAAGGCCTGGCCCGAATGGAGTTATTTTTATTCCTGACCACCATTTTACAGAACTTTAACCTGAAGTCTCCAGTTGACCTGAAAGACCTTGATATCACCCCAGTTGCCAATGGATTTGTTTCTGTGCCACCTGAGTTCCAAATCTGCTTCACTCCCATCTGAATGTATTTCCCCATTGTACCTACTTCCTTCCTCTAGAGCACAGCTGACCTCTTCTGTCAGACATGCCTCTTTGGCCTCCCATCTCACATTGCTTCATCTCCTCAAGATCTAGGGAATGCCTGTCTTCTAATTGGGGGCAATTTTCAGGGTTAATGCACAAACATATCTACAATTCCCTATGCTGTCCAATGATTTATTGATTTCAGCATTGCCAATTCTTATCTAATGCTGAATTGTTAATACATTCTTACTATAAAACTCATAAATGTGACAGTTCAGCATCACCTAGCCCTGTGTATTTTAAATAAAATCATTATAGTTCTGGTCTGTTTTCAAAGTTTCCTTTCTTTTTTCTCTTATCATTTTATATAATCTCATGTAGTTCAGGCTGTCTCTAAACTCATTGTACAGCTGAACATAACTTAAAATCTTCCTGTCCCACCACTTGAGTTCTGGAATTCTATGTATATACCTGTACAATCTGATCCATTGTCATTTTTTGATCATAAGGCAAGTAGTAATAAATCAGTGTCCCAAGATGCTTTTGTTTCTTTATCATAATATATGCAAAGAAAGTAAGAATGAGTGGTAGAAAGGGTCTTTAGTTGAGCCTCACTGATAATGACTACAAGTTTGGATCTGAATGAGAAAAATGATGCTGTAAAAGGAAATATAAGAAGGACTAGACATAGGATTCCATATTAAGTGTTGATTCCTGTCTCTGAGTTGGTGTTACTCTGAAAATAAACACTTGGCATGATCTTTCCAGTTTCTGATTCTTACCTATTACCAAATATGAATCCATGCTTTCACACGGGAAATACTGTGTTCTATGTATTATCTTTCTCTCCCAAATAATACCAAGTTCTTCTATGAAGAAGGATATTCTAAAGGGCTGTCCTGCCATGTCTTGGCAAGGTTTACAGTCACTCTTTTTAGTGCCCTGTTTGTCCAATTTAGACAAAATATTGTCAGCAGTTGAGGCAAAGGACAGTTTCTTGCCCAATGGCTTACTTTTGCCACAAAGAAAGTAAACTCCATGTGGAGTTTCTCCAATAACCATCATCTTCTCCAATGTAGATTGGTGCTTCCAGGAGCAGAGATATTCTTGTTTTTGTGTTTGTCTAAAATACTTTTTTTTGAAAATACATTTTTTTCATAAAATGTATTCTGATCACAGTTTCTCCTCCCCTAACTCCTCACAGACCCTCTACAGCTCTGTAGTCATCAAACTCTATGCCTTCTCTCACTTTTTATTTAGAAAGCAAACAGACAAATAAAGCAAACAAATCAAAATTTAAAACAAAAAACAACAATGAGTATAAGAAATACAAACAAGTGAAAAAACACATACAAATATAAAACCCAGTAAAACACAAAATTGGGCCGGGCATGGTGGCGCCTGCCTTTAATCCCAGCACTCAAGAGACAGAGGCAGAGGCAGAGGCAGAGGCAGAGGCAGAGGCAGAGGCAGAGGCAGGTGGATCTCTGTGAGTTTGAGGCCAGCCTGGTCTCTAGAGTGAGTGCCAGGACAGCCTCCAAAGCCACAGAGAAACCCTGTCTCGAAAAACAAAAAAAACAAAAAAACCCCCCAAAATTGGAAAACATAATACACATGCTAAAGACATGTAAAATTAAAAAATTCAAACAAAGCAACTTGAGATGAAACACATCTGCAAAAATAGCATTGCTGGGTATGGACCTAACATTAAGTGTTGTTTATATACTCAGTGAGACTCCATTGGAGACAACTGATTTTTTCTTTGCAAGCAATTGTCAATTGGTGATAGTGTCTAGGTGTCTACTTCCTGCTCTTTGTGCTGGGACCCTGTCTGGCTTCAACTGGTACAGGCAATGTGCATGCTGCCACAGACTCTATGATGAGCTGATAATCTGTACAGGAATTAATAGAAAATTATGATATTTCAGATATCATGTTGTTTTTGTTAACTAGCCAAGTCTTAGAATAAAAAACTCCTTCATTATTTTCAGTTCAGATAAACCACTGAACTGGTAATCATTCAGTATTTGGACATGTTTTCATCCCAGATGAGAACATTGCTAACTAGATCAAGGTGATCATTTCATAAAACTGCCATGAATAAACTAGAGGGCATTTCAAATTAAAAGAAATGTTCATTTAGAACCAGAACAACCTCCAGGGTGACAGAATAGATTAGAAGCTTCCACTGGGAGCTGGGCGGGGGAGGCCTACATAGTGAGAAGAATCATGGTAACAAGAAACAGGTTATTATTAACAGAAGAACACCACAAATGACAATGAGGTAAAAGGCAGACAAAAAGAAGAGGCTCAGCTGGATAAAGTGAGTAGGAGAACAGAATTAAATGAGTTAAAAAATCCAAAATAAAACAAAACAACAACAAGCCAACAAAAACATGTGTTGTATGAGAACTGATAAATTAGAGAAGCCAGTGTGCCTGTTGCCAGTGTCAAGTGCTGTAAAAGGAGAATGGGTTCAGAATTCTTGACAACAAATACCCAGGTTCTCAGTAATTCAAATGTTACTGGAGAGCAAGTTAATGAAAGCCCCACTACTGACTACAAGCTCATCCTTATTTGTTATGTGATCTTACTAGCTGGCAGTGTCACCTCCCTTTTTTGGACTTGGTATCCCTTCACAGATGAAAAGGCTGAGCAAAATGATTTTCTTTCTGTGCTCCAATTCCATGACTTCTTTGCAATTAAGTTTCTCACTGCATTATTTCCAGAGCACAACAGTAATACTAAGGTCACTGATGTCCACACTGAGTGACCCCATGACCTTTGATCCTGACTACTTTGTAGCTGAGAGTGCAAACTTTAAGCAAAGTAACCACTTCATGATTTTCTCAGCAGGAAACAGAAACTTATTTCCATATGTGCATCAGGGGACAAAAACATATTTAAGGATCAGATGCCATTTATGTCACAACAATTACTGCAGAATTATGCAGTAATTATTTAGCCATCATTTCATAAGGTCAACCCATAAGAATCAAGAAGATTATGTTGGAGTATTAAACAAAGATGTAAGATGTGTTGGAATTAATCCCTTGCAAATGAAGTGGCTGTTTCTTGCTGTAGATTTCGTTCTGTAATTAACTCCCATTTGTTACAAATTTGGCATTTATTTCTCACAGTTAATCACTATTTTAACATTTACTGGGCAAAATTTCCCTTATGTATTTGGGGTATATTGATAATATCCCCTAGTTACGTGCACAACAGCCACACAGTCAAGAAACCACAACCAGGTAACTTGCTATTTGGATTTTAAGATAAACTCTTACCAAAAGAACAAAATCTTATTTACTAGGACATGAAGCCAGATGTATGATTTGTTGAGCCAAGGTAAATAGTTCAAAGTACCAGGGACAATAATTAACTCTTTGCATTGATTCTTAACCTCAGTTTTATGGCCTTTGTTCAGACACCATTGGTTAAGATTCCCTGACGGGCCAGGGTTAGCTATAAAATATAAACTAATTCACAGCCCCCCCAAACCAACTACAAACTTCTCTTTCTATGGTAGGGTTACATGCTGGACAGAAAAGTATGTCTTAGATTTAAAATGCTTTTAATGTCACTGTCCCTTGGTGAGTGCTGCATGGGCTTCTCTGCCACTTAACCTGCAGCTCACACTGCTGCACTCTCTCTGAGGGCACATTTGTAAACAAACAAGTCTCTAGTCGGAGAAAGCCTGGCCTTTATGACCAGTAATTACAAAATGTTTAAGATGTTTTATACACTCAAAAGTATAGGATATAAGACACATTTTCCTTATTTCTCTTATTGGTTTAGTTCTATAAGGATACCTCTATAGATAAGATAACAAAAATGATTTTCTTTTACAGCTGTGCTTTGCAGCCCACTAGATAGGGGGTTAACTGAAAGAAAGTGCTCTTTTCTTACTATCTGGATTTATTGCACTGTGAGTTATTGGAATGACTCTGTTTCTTATTATTTACTTAAGAAATGGTATGTGACATTGAGATGAATGCCTGAAAGATTTTACGGATCTTTATAAGCTGGGTAAGGCAAAGAGAATGCGGAGAAACTAGAGGAGAAGCTGGGGGAGAAGCTGGAGCAGAAGCTGGCAGAAATGATCAGAAATAGGAAAATGAAGAAAGAGGAGGAGGAAACAACAACAGAAAGAGAAGGTAACGTAGAATTGGAATTGGGATTGAGACAGAGAATTAGAGCTAAGGAATTACAGACAGTTAGGACAGAAAAATTAGAATAGAGACAGAAGAAAAAATGTAGAACAATAAAGAGACATGTTGACGTGAAGTCATGTGAGCTGATTCGTTTCTTTTACCCTTAGACATTTCTCTCACTGGCTATAGCACCTTAGCTGAAACCTGAAGGAGTATGAGGTGCTGGTACCCCAAAATACCCCATTTACAACTCCTTTGGGAAGATTGAAAATAGGATGATCCAGGACACACCAAGACCAAGTTTTCAGCACAAAGAAGATTTGCTTGCCTCAGTGGGACAAAGGATAGGGACTAAGAGACAAAGACACGAGATAGAGGACAAGGGAGAAGAGAAAAGGGGCAAGGGAGAGAGGAAAGTGATATTTGCCTTGCAGGGGTCAAAGTTCTGACTCTGGATAGAGAGGAGAAAGACATGGCTCACAGGAAAATGGGAGTTTATAAAGGGAAAGGGGGAAACCTATGTTAGGATGAGTTGGTTAATTTAGATTGGGCACATTAATTAGGACAGTCAAAGGGGGTCTTTTGATTGCTGGATTTCAACACACTGACAGCTGGGCCTTGTTATCAGTCTCAGGAGGAGAAAGTGGCCAAATAAGGAGTAGACCTTGGTGACTACTTTTAGGAATGTAATCTAATGGTTTAGCAAGGTAGAAAGAATGGGGGAGAATGGGAGAAAGCAAAACCTGTTGATATGCTTGCCATACTTTGGACTGTTAGATTGGTCATCACTCCCAGATTTTTGATTTATTATTGTGTTGTTGGGTGTGGAGTGAGTTGGGAGGTCACTCCCTCTGGCTGCTTCCTGCTGATACGGGACATTGCTACTGGGGACTCAAGGAAGCTGGAATGTTGGTCAAAGTTGGTAAGAACAGGGTATGTCATTTGGTGTCCTGACTCTATGAGACCTTTGGAGACTAGGGAAGTGCAGTCTGTGAGGCTAGACCAGGATATAGATTCTGAGAAAACATCTGGGTTTGACCCTGGAGTTGCTGGATCAGTCTGTGGTTGATGTGAAATCTGTTGGGTCAGATATACTATGGACCACGATAAAATTAAGGAGTTTAAGAAAAAATTATCTTGGATGTACATCTGAAACTTTTATGCCCATGTTGCTCATAGTTGGAAAGAGGAATCCCTAGACCAGGAAAAGGGGAGACATCCCAGGAAAATGGAGAGAAATTTATCACGTTGGTTGACAGGACTACTTACCTGGAGTCTGTTAGAGAATGTTTTGAGAGGATACAGGAAAATTTAAATAGGCTATATAAGTTTAATTGGGGGAAAAACTGTCACCTGAAAGCAGAGTGTGTTTGTATTAGGGAAAACACAATTTGAGAAGACTTGATTACATAAGAAAAGTCTTTCCTGGGGTGTGTAGGTGGAGTTTACCCATCCTGGCTGCTGCTTCCAAATAATCAACACAGAGGCTTATATTTTGGCCAATAGCTCAGGCTTATTACTAACTAGCTCTTACGTTTAAACTTAACCCATATTCTTTCTTTACACTCTGCTACATGGTGGTACCTTTGTTAACATGGCATACTCATCTCCTGCTCCCTCTACATATGCCAGTGACTACTCAGACTCTGCTCTTCCTTATCCCATTGTTCACAGGTGGCTTTCCTGCCTACCTATGTCTGTTCAGTTATTAGGCAGTCAGGTTGTTTATTAAACCAATCACAGAGACATATATTCTCACAGTGTAAATAAAGGAATATTTCGCAGCATTTCCCACTTTGTGTCTAAATATAAAGGAAAGTTTTAACTTTTTCTGTTTTTTTCTTTATTTTTCATTTAAATTAGAAACAAGATTGTTTTACATGTCAATCCCAGTTCCCACTCCCTCCTCTACTTCCCTACCAAGCTCCCCCAACTAATACCCTACCTATCACATATCCTTTCTGCTCCCCAGGGAGGGTGAGGCCTTCCATAGGGGGGGTCATCAGAGTCTGTCATATCCTTTGGGATAGGGCCTAGGCTGACCCCCGTGTGTCTTGGCTCAGGGAGTATCCCTGTATGTGGATTGGGCTCCCAAAGTCCACACCTATGCTAGGGACAAGTACGGAAATAATACAGGAGGTCCCGTAGATTTCTGAGGTTTCCTCACTGAAACCCATGTTCCTTTCTGCTCCCTCATGTCCTCTGCATCCCTCCTCTTCTTCCCATCTCGTTCTCCTAGCTCCCTTACCCCTCTTCCGGTGCTCTCAATTTTCTCAGGGGATCTTGACCCTTTCCCCCTTCTCCAGGGGACAATGTTTGTCACTTTTAGGGTCCTCCTTGTTTACTAGTTTCTCTGGCACTGTGGATTGTAGGCTGGTAATCCTTTACTCTATGTCTAAAATACACATATGAGTGAGTACATATCATGTTTGTCTTTTTGTGATAGGGTTACTTCGCTCAGAATGGTTTCTTCTAGTTCCATCTTTAGTTCACTGAGCCAAGACACACATGGGGGGGTCCTCGGCCCTATCCAAAAGGATATGATAGACTCTGATGACACCCTATGGAAGTCCTCACCATCCAGGGGGAGCAGAAAGGATATGTGATAGGTAGTGTTTTAGTTGGGGGGGTGGTAGGGGAGGACGGCATGGAGAAGGGAACTGTGATTGTCATATAAAACAATCTTATTTCTAATTCAAATTTTAAAAAAATCTGAGAAAAAAATTTAAAAAAAGCTTTGCTGGGTACAATAGTCTGGGGTGGCATCCATAAAGTTCCTTTATTGTACAGGGCTGTTTTGGCTATCCTGGGTCTTTTGTTTTTCCATATAAAGTTGAGAATTGTTCTTTCAAAGTCTGTGAAGAATTGTGCTGAGATTTTGATGAGGATCGCATCAAATCTGTAGATTGCTTTTGGCAAGATTGCCATTTTTACTATGCTGATCCTACCTATCCAAGAACATGGGAGATTTTTCCATTTCTGTTATCCTCTTTAATTTCTTTCTTTAAAGTTTCAAAATTCTTACAGTACATGTCTCTTAGTTTTTTGGTTAGCAGTACTCCAAGGTGTTTTATAGTGTTTGTGGCAATTTTAATGGGTAATGTTTCTCAGATTTCTTTCTCCGTGAATGTGTCATCTGTATATAGTAGGGCTACTGATTTTTTTGAGGTAATATTGTATCCTGAAACTTCGCTGAAGGTGTTTATCAGCTGTAGGAGTTCCCTGGTAGAGCTTTTCAGGTCACTTATGCAGACTATCTTGTCATCTGCAAATATTGAAAGTTTGACTTCTTTCGTTTCAATTTGTATCCCCTTGATCTCCTTTTGTTGTCTTATTGTTCTAGCTAGAACTTCAAGGACAAGAACTTGAAGAGGTATGGAGAGAGTGGGCAGCCTTGTCTTGTCCCTGATTTTAGAGGAGTTGCATTGAGTTTCTCACCCTTTAATTTGATGTTGGCTGTCAGCTTGGTTATGTTGCTTTTATTATGTTAAGGTGTGTTCCTGTTATCCCTGATCTCTCTAAGACATTTATCATGAAGGGGTATTAGATTTTGTTAAAGGCTTTTTCGGCATCTAATGAAATGATCATGTGTTTTTATTCTCAGTCTGTTTATATGGTGGATTACATTGATGGATTTTCATATGGTGAACCCTACTTGCATCCCTGGGATGAAGCCTCCTTGATTATGGTGGATGATTTCTCTGATGTGTTCTTGGATTCACTTTGTCAATATTTTATTGAGAATTTTTGCATCAATGTTCATGAGGGATATTGGTGTGTAATTCTCTTTCTTAGTTGTGTCTTTGTGTGGCTTGGGTATCAAGGTTATTGTGGCCTCATAAAAAGAGTTTGTTAATGACTTTTCTGCTTCTATTGTGTGGAATACTTTGAGGAGAATTGGTATTAGCTGTACTTTGAATTTCTGGTAGAATTCTGCACTGAAGCTATCTGGCCCTGGGCAAATTTTTGGTTGGGAGACTTCTAATGACTGCTTCAATTTCAATAGAGGTTATAGGTCTATTTAAGTTGCTTATCTGTTCTTGATTTAATTTGGAAAGTGAAATCTGTCCAGAAATTTGTCCATTTCCTTTAGATTTTCAAATTTTGAGGAATATAGGTTTTCAAAGTATGACCTGATGGTTTTCTGGATTTCCTTTGTATCTGTTGTTATGACCCCCTTTTCATTCCTGATTTTATTAATTTGCATGTTCACTCTTTTTTGTTTGGTTTGGATAAAGTTTGGATAAAGGTTTGTTTATCTTGTTGATTTTCTCAAAGAACCAACTTTTTGTTATAATGATTCTTTGTATTGTTCTCCTAGTTTCCATTTTATTGATGTCAGCCCTCAATTTGATTATTTCCTGGCATCTGCTCCTCTGGGGGTGTATTGGCTTCTTTGTTTTCTAATGCTTTCAGTTGTGCTATTAATTCTCTAGTGTAATTATTCTCCTGTTTCTTCATATGGGCATTTAGACCTATGAACTTTCCTCTTAGCACTGCTTTCAGTAGTAGTAACCTCCAGCCTCTTGGTACCTATGTTGACCTCTGTAAGGTGCTTCTCTTTCCCAAGCCCTTGCATCCTCACCTCTAGAACTTTCAATCTCCTGTTGCCTTTTTAAACCTTTCAAGATGTCTTCTCCTACCCAAGCTTCAGTGTCTTTCACATGATAGTCAATATTGGCTGCATACCCAACCCATTCTTCTAGCGGAGCTGATCTGATCTTTAAAGGCAAAAGTATTCTTTTGCATATTGGTTTTGCATTCTCATAAGCTATTGTATATATAATTGATTGTCTTGTTTCCAGATCTGTTACCTGTAATTCTACTGCCCTAGTTAACCTTTGTAAGAAGTCCTGGAACTGTTCTGTAGGTCCCTGTTCTATTCTGGTATAGGCTTCTAGGCATTCTCCTGGCTCACGAACCTTATCCCAGGCTTTTAATGCTGCTTTACTACATAGAGACAGTATGTGGTCATCATATTCAGCCTGAACCTGTGGGTTAGCATAAATACCCTCACCAAGAATCTTATCTAGGGGGGGCTTTAAAGTCTTCCTTTATGCCTTGATGGTCAATGAACTTTTCTCCTTCCCTGAACAATGCCCTCCACTGGATTTGGCATGAATTCTCAAGTACAGCTGCGACCAATCATTCCCAATCTGTGGGTGTCACCCTGTTAAAGGTTGCCCATGAATGTAACCTTTTACGTATGGGGTATGGAGACCATATGAGACAACTGATTCTTTAATATTCTTAAGATCCTTCAGCTGTATAGGTTGCCATTCATAAGTCATCTGTCCATGAGGGTGTTTCTTAGAAGCTGGCTTTTCTACCATGTTAGCTGGGTATACTAATGGTTTATGAGCAACAACCTTATAGGAATAGTCATGATACCTGGGTGGAGTAGGTGCCTGGGATTGGAGTGATTCTGTCTCTGAGGCATCCCAATGATCTTTAAGCCTAGGAATTATATCCTTATGAAAAGTTTCAATCTCCTTAATCATAAAAGATTCCAAGCATGTTAGTGAATCTGTAAATTGCTCTAACTGCTCTTCTACACGTTTTTCTAGGTCTTTAATATGATCATCCTTAGGCAGCACCTGGATGGTGTGGAAACTGCCTTCTAGGTATTGGAGTCTAGATTCGAGGTCATGATTTGCTGATTTTGAGTCCTCAGCAACCGTATGGACTATGTAATCTGTCAGTCCTGTACCGTAAATTGTCTTCCAAACATTCAAATCTAGACTCAAATTTCTGATCTGCTACCTTGGATGCTTCAATAAGTGATTGAATGGCATTGTCCAATTCTTCAACCCTATCCTGGGTATTTTGCACCTTTGCATCTAGTTTCTGTGTAACATTGCCTATCTGAGTTTCTAGCTGGCTACAGATATTCTTTAGTTCGTCATGGTCTTCTGATAGCCTAGCCTCTAAGGCCTCAGACATGGAGGTTCTCTCTGTGTTTATCTTATCATAAATATGCTGCATCTCATCTTGGGTAACAGACAGCTCTGTCTTTAGCATATTGGACACAGAGCCAAGCTTATCATCCAATTTCTATTCTACTTGCTTCACAATTGTGGTCTGACCTAATCTGTTCTCCAAAACCTCATTTCGTAAAGCTGTTATTTCATGTGAGTAGGTGGTTAGGTTATCCTTATCTCTGTTCCTTAGTCCTCTGGCTAGTAATATTATTTGTACCAGCAAGCTAACTGCCATTGCGGTATATAGGTGGGTAATTGGCAGTTTAGCATCCTCCTCAAACATTGAATTCACATAATAAGCAAAAATATTACCAAATTTTAGCAAATGATAAATATTCTGCCATAATTTTTCCTGAGTTCTACTCTAGATGCAGTAACTATCTTTGACCAGCAGGTAGCAAGGTGTTCAGCTACTCAGCACAGCGTTTGGCAGTGGTCAATGGCAGCGGTGGATAGATCACAAAGCAGCTGCGCTTTTCTTAGAGAGTATACGGACTTGCGGCTGCAACCACTGAAACAGATGCGGCTTTACTGCAGCAGTGGCCAGGGGAAGCCTCTGCTGAAAGCCGAGGCCTCCCTCGACTCTAGGCAGCTAGAAACTGTCTCCAAGCTGAGTGGATGGTCCTGAGGAGCTCAGCCGCAGCGGGTTGGCTGGGAGCTGGGAGCACCTGTGGAGAGAGGGCGCTTTCCTGGCCTAGGCAGCAGGCCTGGTTGAACCCACAGCCTGTCCCAGATGGGGTGTAGGTTTCCAATATCCTGCTCCTGACAACCAGATAAAGTGGGAAATTACCAATACAGAGCCAAGTAGAAATATAATGGTATTTAATAGGGAAAAGCCTTACTTACAGAGCGACCTAGCCAGCAGGCGTGGCAGCAGTCTGTCCAGCAAGCCCAAAGGGGCAAAACTGAAAGCGAAACCCAGCCAACTGAAACTGTATGTCATCATGCCTATTCCCTCACAGGCGTGGTCAGGCAGACCTGTAGCCAGCCCCTAGGCAGACGTGTCTACAGGTTCCCCTACAGATTTGCCATTATTTTGTTGAATATTTTTGCATTGATGTTCATGAGGGATATTGGTCTGTAATTCTCTTTTTTTGTTGTGTCTTTATGTGGCTTAGGTACCAAGGTAATTGTAGTCTCATTGAAAGAGCTTGGCAATGTCCCTTCTGCTGCTATTGTGTGGAGCAATTTGAAGAATACTGGTATTAGCTCTTTGAATTTCTCGTAGAATTCTGCACTGAAACCATCTGTCCCTGGGCTTTTTTTCATTGGTAGACTTTTGATGACTGCTTCTATTTCATTAGGGTTAATGGGTCTATTAAATTGCTTATCTGTTCTTTATTTAATTTTGGTTAAGTGATATCTATCCAGAAAATTGTCCATTTCCTTTAGATTTTTAAATTTTGTGGACTACATGTTTTCAAAGTATGACCTGATGATTCTCTAGTTTTCCTCAGTGTCCATTGTTATGTCCCCCTTTTCATTTCTGAGTTTGTTAATTAGCATGCTCTCTCTGTGCCTTTTGGTTAGTTTAGATTAAGGTTTCTCTATCTTGTTGACTTTCTGGAAGAACCAACTCTTTGTTTCACTGAGTCTTTGTAGTGTTTTCCTAGTTTCTACTTTATTGAGTTCAGCTCTCAGTTTGATTATTTCCTTGCATGTACTCCTCCAGGGACCATTTGATTCCTTTTGAGCTTTCAGTTGTGCTGTTAATTCTCTAGTGTGACTATTCTCCAGTTTCTTCATGTGGGCACTTAGTGCTATTAAGTTTCCTCTTAGCACTGCTTTGAAAGTGTCCCATAGGTTGGGGTATGTTGTGTCTTCATTCTCCTTAGATTATAGGAAGTCTTTAATTTCTTCTTTTATTTATTCTTTGACCCAGGAATGGTGCAATTGTGCATTATTCAATTTCCATTAGTTTCTAGAGTTTCTGCAACTTATGTTGTTGTTGAATTCTAACTTTTAATCTTGGTGGTCTGATAAGATACAGGGGTTATTCTAATTTTTTTGTATCTGTGTAGGTTTGCTATGTTGCCGAGTATGTTGTCAATTCTAGAGAAGGTTCTATGTGGGGCTGAGAAGAAGGTATATTCTTTTGTGTTTGGATGGAATGTTCTATAGATATCTGTTAAACCCAATTGGGTCATTAACATTTGCTAGGTCCTTTGTTTCTTAGTTAAGTTTCTATCTGGTGGTCCTATCTAGTGGTGAGAGCAGAGTGTAATTTGAGATTTAGTAATATTTCTTTTACAAACGTGGGGCATAGATGTTCAGGATTGAGACTTCATCTGATGGACTTTTCCTGTGATAAGTATGAAGTGCCCTTCTTCATCTCTTCTTATTGATTTTAGTTTGAATTCTAATTTGTTAGATATTAGGCTTGCTACACTAGCTTGTTTCTTGGGTCCATTTGATTGGAAAATCTTTTCCCAACTTTTTATTCTGAGGTACTGTCTGTCTTTGTCATTGAGATATATGTTTCTTGCATGCAGCAGAAGGATGGATTCTGTCTTCATATCCATTCGGTTAGCCTGAATCTTTTTTTTAGGCAAGTTAAGACCATTGACATTGAGGGATATTAATGACCATAGATTGTTGATTCTTTTTTGTTTTGAATTTGTTTTTGGTGGTGTTGTGTATGGATTTCCCCAGTTTTTTTTTTTTTTTTGGTTTTGTAATGTGGGATTATGTATTGTCTATGGTTTTTTTGAGCATAGTTATCTTCGTTGAGTTGAAGGTTTCTTTCCAGTAATTTCTTCAGGGCTAAATTTTTGGATATGAATTGCTTAAATCTGGTTTTGTCATGGAATATCTTATTTTCTCCATCTATAGTGATTGAAAGCCTTGCTGGATACAATAGTCTGAGCTGGCATTCATGTTCCCTTAGCGTTTGTAGAACATCTATCCAGCATCTTCTGGCTTTCAAAGTTTCCCTTCAGAAATCTGGTGTAATTCAGATAGGTTTGCCTTATATATTACTTGGCATTTACTTTAGTTGCTCTTAATTTTTTCATTCTGTAAGTTTGGTGTTTTGATTATTATGTGGCAATGGGACTTCTTTTTGTGTTCCAGTCTATTTGGTGTTCTTCTACTTTCATAGGCATATTCTTCTTTAGGTTGGGGAAATGTTCTTCTATGACATTGTTGAATATTTTTTCTGTACCTTTAAGATGAATTTCTTCCCCTTCTTCTATACCTATTATTTTTAGGTTTGGTTTTTCCATGATGTCCCATATTTCCTGGATATTTTGTGTTAGGGACTTGTTGGACTTGAGATTTTCTTTGGTCGATGACTGTATATCCTCTAGTGAGTATTCAACATCTGAGATTCTCTCTGCCATCTATTGTATTCTATTGGTTATGCTTACATCAGAGGTTCCTGATCATTTACCCAACTTTTCTATTTCCAGCTTCCCTTCATTCTGTGTTTTCCTTATTGTTTCTAATTCTGCTTTCAAACCGTGAACTGTTTCAATTGTTTCCTTCACTTGTTTGGTTCTTTTATCTTGGTTTTCTTTCATTTCTTTAAGAGATTTTTTTATTTCTTGATTTTTTTGGTTTGTCTTTTCCTCCATTTCATGTAATTTTTTGCTTGTTTTTTTTTTCTTCTATTTCTTTAAGGGATTTTCTTGTTTCCTCTTTAATGGCCTCTATCATCTTCATAATATAATTTTAAGGTCCATCTCTTCTTCATCCTGTGTGTTGGGCTTTTCAAATCTTGCTGGTGTGGAGTCCTTACATTCAGGTGTCATTGATGCGGAAAGTGCTTCTGTGTATGTGCTTACCTTATTGGATGATAAATAATGTACTGCTTGGCCAATGAGGCAGCAAGTTAGCCAGGACTAGGAGTCAAGGAGGATTCTGGGAAAGGGAGAAGAAAATGCAAAGTCACCATATGAGCAAGGGAAGACAGGATGCTTCTGCTGGCGTCTAATAAGATAAGTCATAAAATATATGGATTTATGATAATTAAGACTGAGCTAGCAAGTAAGAAATCTTAGGGATTGGTCAGCAGAATTGTACCTAACATAAGTCTCTGTGTCTTACTTGGGACCTTAACATGGCGGCAGGCCATACTCAGGCGGCCTGGCAGAAAGCACCCATGTGGAACCAGGACTTGGGTGGCTTGGAGTAAAGATTTATTGTTACAGTGTCATATTGGTTTTTCTGTTGTTGAGTGTGTTCTTATTCTGTCATCTTCCCATTCCTTCTTTCAGTGGGTGCAGGTGGGTTCTCTCCCTCTTTCAGGTGGCAGGCAGAGGGCAGAGGGTCGAGGGAGGACAAGGTGAGGTGCATCCGGACTCAGGGCAGGCCTTCCAGTCTGAGCATGTCCACTCTTGCCCAGGGGGAGGCTCAGGAAGAATTGAGCAGGGGGTGATGGGGGAGGTTGGGGGCAGAGCAGCACCCAGACTCACCTGAGGCTACAGTCGGCAGAAGGCAGAGGGATGACCGAGTATTATTCTTTCAAGGTCTGTGAAGAAGTGCAATGGGATTTTGATGGGGATTCTGTTGAATATGTAGATTGCTTTTGGCAAGATTGTCATTTTTACTATGTTGGTCCTACCTATCCAAGATCATGGGAGATCTTTCAATTTTCTGGTATCTTCTAGGACTTCTTACAAAGGCTAACTAGGGCAGTAGAATAATACATAACAGATCTGGAAACAAGACAATCAATTATATATACAATAACTTATGATAATGCAAACCAAATATGCAAAAGAATACTTTTGCTTTTAAAGATCAGATCAGCTCCTTTAGAAGATGCGTTTTGCATGTAGTCAACATCAACTATAATGTACAAGATACTGGAGCTTGGGTAGGAGAAGCCATCTTGAAAGGATTAAAAAGGCAACAGGAGATTAAAAGTTTTAGAGGTGATGATGTAAGGGCTTGGGAAGGAGAAGCATCTTACAGAGGTCAATTTCTACCAAGAGGCCAGAAATTGTCACTACTATGAACCAGAACCTTGGGTAAGAAAAGCCTTCCCCAGGAAACCACACAGGCTCCAGGAACCTAGATGTTTCAGCTATGGCAGAATGGGGACTATTAAGAGAAATTGTAGACAAGGTAATTCTAACAATGCCTCATATGGAAGGCCACTGCCTTCTGGATCGTGTTGAAGATGTGGTAAGTGCAGACACTGGACCAATGAATATAGATTGATCAAGGACATGTAAAGAAACCTGTTAAGGCTGGGAAACTCTGAGAGGGTCCTCAAGAAGGTCCCCACATAGAGAAAGGTCTGGTCGTTCCCAGTAGCAGAGGAAGACAATCTCTCACAGAATGAATAGATAGTTCTTCACCTATTGTGAAAAATAATAATGCTCTAGATGGTAGTTTGGTTAGTGATGAAGAATCAAATGTGACTGGACAAGATGAGAAACACATATTTTGGCAAACTTCTATTAATGATTAAAGGCCTCAGTTGAAAATGAGAATTGATAATACAGTTTTTACTGGCTTGGTAAACAATGGAGCATATGTAACTATTATTACCCAAAAGTCTTGGCCTCAGAGACGGCATCTTAGAGAGGTGAATGTACAATTTTTAAGAATTGGAACTTTATCTAGAGTTTAAAAGAGTGTTCACTCGGTGGTCTTCATTGGACCAGAAGGACCGAAAGGGAGACTGAAGCCATACGTGGCAGATATAGCTATAAATCTCTGGGTTCATGATTTTTTACAGCAATGGAATACTCAGATTAATATTCCTCCAGTGTCAGATTATGTATGATCTTTAGATAGTAGAAGAGATCTTGTAAGATGCTATGGAAAACAGTTACCAACCATCCAGAAACTTGGTACAAATGATAGGCCTTCAGAGGAGCCAAAGGCCCACTATTGAAGTGGATTACAGGTGAACTTGTCTGGGTAGAACAATGACCTATGACCTCTGAGAACCTAGAGGCTTTAGGAAGACTAGTTCAGGAACAACTAGATGGTGGACATATAGAGGAATCTACCAGCCCTTGGAATTCTCCTGTATTAGTTATCAAAAAGAAGTCAGGTAAGTGGAGAATGCTGACAGACCTGAGAGCCATAAATAAGGTAATTCAACCAATGGGCTCTCTGCAACCTGGAATGCCATTGCCTTCCTTGATTCCTAAGGGATGGCCAATCTTAGTCATCAATATGAAAGATTGTTTTTTCACAATACCATTAGAAGAAAATAATAGAGAAAAATTTGCACTTACTCTTCTAATTCTTGATAATTCACATCCAGTTAGGAGATATCAGTGGGGGGTTTTGCCACAAGGATTGATAAATAGTCCTACTTTGTGTCAGTACTTTGTACAGCAACCTTTGGAAATAATTCATGAGAAATTTTCACAATCTTTTGTTTAACATTACACGGATGCTATTCTTTTATTAGATTGTAATAAGGAAACTTTGAAACGTATGTTTGACATGGTGAAGGAAGTTTTGCCTAGATGGGGGTTACAGATTGCCCCAGAAAAGTTACAAAGAGGAGATTCTATTAACTATTTATGTTACAAGATAGACTTACAAAGAATCAGGCCACAATAGATACAAATTAGAAGGGTCGTTATCAAACTCTTAATAGTCTTCAGAAGCTGCTAGGGGAAATTCCTAAACTACAGACAACTATTGGTGTAGAAGGACATGACTTAAAGCATTTAAAAATGGCCCTTAGAGGTTATAAGGACCTAAACAGTCCACGAATACTATCTGCTGAGGCAGAAAAAGAATTACAATGAGTAGAAAACAGAATATTGGATGTGCATGTAGATTGGATATACCTTGATTTAGACTGTATTCTGGTTATCTTGCCATCCAGAGAATACCTTTCTGGGATTCTGATGTAGAGGGAAGACACTATATTGGAGTGGATATTTCTGCCACATAAACAGAATAGAAAGGTAAAGACATATATAGAAAATATTTCTGATTTGATTCTAAAGGATAAATTATGACTCCATCAACTGACTGGGTATGATACAGCAGAAATTATAGTACTTTTAACTATTGTGGAAATTTCCTCCTTGTGGAAGGATAATGAATATTGGCAAATAGTTCTTACTGACTTTTTGGGAATGATTAGCAACAATTATCCCAAAACTGACAGAGTTAAATTCATAAAAAAGACAGTATGGATTCTTTCACGTATTGTAAGACAAACTTCCACTTCTTGAGTTTTTACCTTGTTCATTGATGCCAATAAATCAGGTAAGGCAGGTTATAAAACAGGTGAGGTAAGTAAAGTAGTTCAAAGAACATATACATCTGTATAGAAGGCAGCATTATATGTAATTCTCATGGTACTCATGGATTTTACAGAATTTCTTAGTATAGCTACTGATCCTCAATATACAGAGAGAGTTGTGTTACACATTGAGACTGCAGAATTCATTCCTGATAATACAGAATTAACTACACTGTTTATACAATTACAGGAAGCAATCAGAAACAGAAGTAATCCTATATACTTTACACATAGCAGATCCCATATGAGTCTTCCAAGCCCACTCGCACAAGGCAATGATGAGATTGATCATTTATTAATAGGAAGTGTGGTAGAATCCTCAGAATTTCATAACAAACATCATATAAGTAGCAAAGGTTTGAAAAAAGACTTCTCCATCACTTGGCAACAACTCAAAGAGATAGTGAGAAACTGTCCTACTTGTTCCTTTTATAATCAAACTACATTGCCAGCAGGCTGTAATCCTAAGGGCATTTGGAGAAATGAGGTTTGGCAGATGGATATCTTTCACTTTGCAGAATTTGGAAATTTGAAATATCTGCTTCATACTATAGACACATTCTCAGGATTCAAATGGACTCCTGCTCTTAAAAAGCTGATTCTGTTATTACACACCTGCTAGAGATTATTGTGGTTAAGGGTTTACCTGCACATATAAAAACAGCATATGCCTCCACAAAATTGGAACAGTGTTTCAGATATTATATCATAAAGCATGTCACCAGCATACCACACAATCCTACAGGACAAGCCATGGTTGAGAGATCTAATAGAACACTTAAGGAGATTCTCCATAAACAATCTGGAAAACAAAACCCCCCAAACATAGGTTGCATAATGCTTTGTTAACACTAAACTTTCTTAATGCCAATGAGAAAGGACAAACAGCTGCATAAAGACACTGGACTATGGAAAAAAATCGCTGAATTCTATCAGCCAATATACTTCAAAGATGTACTAACTTCTGTATGGAAACCAGGACATGTGTTACATTGGGGTATGGGTTTTGCATTTGTTTCCACAGGAGAAGAAAAACTTGGATACCATCAAAGTTGATCAAGATTTGAGTTGAAAAGGACAAACCTCTTGACGAAGAGAAATGACAGGTATTCTACTAAGGTATATCTCATAAACTAAAAGAAAACTCCCAAAGGAAAGGGAAGTGTTTTGCTTTTTATCTTCATGGGAAAACTCATCTCCAGAAGTCAAAGGACACTTCATGGGTAGATATTTAAGAAGAGAAGGTAGCTATAACCATCAAACTAAAGGAATGTGCCATATGGTAAACTTTACATCTGTCTTTCAGAGAACTCTATTTCTTTTTATTTCCTAGTCCCTATTCAATCAAACCAATGCTGGTCTTAGAGGTGGATTTGGCTTTCCTCCTCTAAAATCCAAGCACATTGTTTAACTAAACTTCAGAGTTTCTGTATTATATCAAGAAGCCAATTGATGTAATATAGAATAAGAGAATTTGGGGACTGCCTTTGTCTTTTCTTGGCTCTTTCCTTCAGGGTGTACACTCTCTAATGATTGTTATTCTCCCATGGTTGCCTTTTCCAGTATGCATATATACACAAGCAAACATTTCTCTGCTAATGTTTATGTTTGAGTCCCACGCAGCCAATGAAGACCTGCCTGACAGCAATTCCTGCATGCCCCAGAAAGAAAATGGGCCACACCTCCTCAACTGCATTGGATCCAGCTTGTAACCTTTCAACTGACATACCGGCCAGAGCTTTGGGTACTGACTTCAATCAAGTTAAGGATTTCAAGCAAGATCTTCAATGAAGTGAATCCCATCTAACATGGACTGTACACAATCCATTTGATATTTTCACCATACTAACATTTTCTTCCTATAGGAACCCACGAGGCTATTGTCATCCCATTCCAGCAGGAAGTAACCTGGAGGATGCTAAGCCTCTTACCCCCATTGTTTTCACTTAGGATAATGTATATACCTAGTTAGGGATAGCTTCCTATTGCTTATGGTTGGGATTGGAAGGAGGTGATCAGGCTTGGACACCTCTCTCAGATGACTTTAGGGTTTAGTTAAAATAGGTAGTTAGGATGTAAAATAAGCAGAATGTTGTATCTTCTTATATATCACCTTTATGATTGTTAATTTTGGATAGTTTACACTGTTAAGTTTAATCCTCTTTTAGACTAAAAGGGGGAATTGTAGGGGACACCATAACCACTCCTGCTAGGGGCTGGCTACAGGTGTGCCTGACCACGCCTGTGAAGTTGTGGTCAGGGTGACACAGGAAAGGTTTAAGTGTGAGGAGCGCACAAATGGAAGCCCCTTCTTCCATTTCGTCTTCAGCTTGCTGTACTTATTCCTGTTCTGCTGGCTGTCTAGGTTGCTCTGTAAGTAAGGCTTTCCCCAAATATATACGCTTATATTTTTACCTGACCCTGTACTGACCCTGTATTGGTAAATTCCCACATTATACCATAATAGAAGAGCTGTTATAGATTTGAGGAGAGATCTGGTTCTAGGAAGAATTCCAGGGTTCTACAAGGATGACACCATCTGGCAATCTAAGCAATACTGTAGAGGCTACCCTAAATGCATTTCCCCTACAATGAGACTGATGACTGTCTTATATGCCATCCTAGAGTCTTCATCTAGTGGCTATTGGAAGCAGAGGCAGACACCCACTGAACTGAACTCTGGAAACCAGTTGCAGAGAGGGAAGAGAGATGAGTGAAGAGGTAAAGACTGGGCTTGTGAAACCCACAGAAACAGCTGACATGAACAAGAGGGGAGGCATAGACCCCCGACCAATGGCTGGGAGGTCACATGAGACTGATCCAGACCCCTGACCCTGGGTGTCATTGAGGAGTCCTCTGCACTCTATGGGGCCTCTGGTAGTAGATCAGTATTTATCCCTGGAATAAGAAAGGACTTTGGGAGCCCATTCCATGGGGAGGGATGCTCTCTCATCCTGGACATATAGGGGAGGGCCTTGGCCCTGCCCAGGATGATATGACAGACTTTGGGTTTCCCCCATGGTGAGGCCCTCCCTGGGGAGCAGAGAGCATATAGAGTATGGGGTTGGTGGGGATGGGGGAGAAGTGGAGGGAAAAAAGTACAGGGATTGACATGTGAAGCAGGTTTGTTTCTAATTTGAACTAATAAATAAAAGAGTGTTCTCAAGAATCAATTCATCTTTAATTGAGTTACAGTGATTGGTTATGCTCCATGTATTACCATCAGCTCTTTCCTTGGAAAGCAAAGCAAAACGCAGACAAACTGAGCTCAGTGGCCCATCTCTCTTTAAGTGTTCATCAGTTCTTATATTTTATAAAAGGAAAAGTTAATCCAAAGCATCATGCTGACTTACAAATGTGACAGACTAAGTATCACTCCAGGCATGAAAAGAAATCTACTGAGACTGTTTTATTCAAACCTACTCTTTGGGATTTTAGAGTAATATTATTTGGGCAACAATTTATTGTTTACTGTGTTGTATATAATGAGGATAATGATGAGTTTGGGTTATTGAAATTTATCTTAGCTCCCTGTGTACCTATTTTTGTAATGTTTGAGCAAGATTACAAATCTTGAGCAAACTTTTCTGACTTTTGTGTTAAATCCATGATGACAAAATTATTAACTAGGTTCATGGTCCCATGAGTGTTAGTAATTTTGATCAGTATAGTGCCATATTTCACAGTTAAGGATTTATGATGAATATAATTGAATACTATATCTTTATGCAGGCAAGGGGGTAACATGCATGAAATGTGGGTTAAGTTATAAATGCCCCCTTTGGCTCAGGCATTTTAATACTTAGTACCCACTTGGTGGTGCTGTTTGGGGGAGGTTAGGTTATTTCAATTATTGTTACAGACTATAGACTATTGTGCTTATCCAGGTTTACATCTGCACTGGTTGGACTAGGATAATTCAAATTCTTTCTTTAAGAATCTATGGTAAAGCTAGGGGAGTAAGTATACCACTTAAATAGCCACTTTGATTTCTAAATTCTTCCTGCTATGAGCTATGAGACACAGATAGTTCTTTCTGTTCCATTACCTTTAGAAAAAAAGGTCTTTCATGGTTGAACTCCACAACACTGAAAAGCACAGAACATTCTTTAGCTAAAAGCTTAATATATATATTTTCTGATTCAAGATGTCTTACTGATAGCTATGTTTTGTTATCTTGGTTTCATAAATGGTCAAAGATTGAAATAAAGAGCTATAAGCCTTACATTGTAAACAGAACATGTATAAATGTTTAATACAGCAAAGAATTATTTAAAATATGCATGCCTATGGTAGTGCACAAATGCATTTCTAGTCATTCAATTATATTCATCTAGTCATTGGGTCAATGTAGCAGAAGAATTGTCAGTTTGAGGTCAACCTAAGCTATATAGTAAGACTTTGTTAAAAAAGAAATATATTTCATAGAATATACAAACTCTTCTTAAGTCATAATCTCATCTCTGGGCACTAACCTGAGAATATAAATGTTGAGTAGTTTTCTTAAATCTCAGAATTAATCCATGCTTCTCAAGAGTAGTTTCACTTTATAAATACATTTTTTTATTTTATTAGCACTATTTGGACAATAATCAGTATAGCTAAACCACAAATTCAAATGGGTACCCTGTAAAAGAAAAGTGTAAACAGCATATTTTTATCTCTATCAAAAGGACAAGGTCTACTTGAGAGAGATTAAAGGTTATCTGATTGGCCAGTCAATGATGTTTCAAGAGGAACGTGTTGATCCAGCAGGTGTTATAAAAGCCCTGTGCTGGCTGATCACAGCTGTGTTAGTGAGAAGGGTCTCCATGGATCCAGTTTTGGTGTTGGTGTTTATTCTCTCCTGTCTGGTTCTCCTCTCACTCTGGAGAGAGTGCTCTGAGAGAGGGAAGCTCCCTCCTGGCCCCACTCCTCTCCCACTTATTGGCAATTTCCTCCAAATAGATGTGAAGGACATCAGAAGATCCTTGACCAATGTAAGTATTCTTTGTGCTCCTCCAATACATTGATGAAGAAGATTCATTAAAAGCTGCTTTTCAGAGAAACCCACAGAGACAACTGACCTGAACAAGGGGTTGCTCATGGACCCCAGACTGATAGCTGGGAAACCAGGATAGGACTGTTCCAGACCCCCTGAGTGAGAATGTCAGTTTGAAGATCTGGGAAATCTATGGCGCCTCTGGTAGTAGATCAGCATTTATACCTAGTATATGAATGGATTTTGGGAGCCCACGTCATGTAGAGGGATACTCTTTCAGCCTAGGCACACAGGGGAGGCTATAGGCCCTGCTACAAATGATATGACAGACTTTAAGATCCCTCATAGAAGGCCTCTCTTTCTCTGGGGAGCAGAAAGAGGTTGAGATGGGGGATGAGGGGCAGGAGAGGAGGGGAAGGAGAGGAAACTGGGATTGACATGTAAGAGAAGCTTGTTTCTAATAAACATCAAAAAAAAAAAACGAAAGCTGCTTTTAATGAAAATCTAGTATCAGAGGCAGTATTGGTATAAATAATCATGAAGCCAAAATGCTTTCAAAGGATTGTGTTCTTTATGACTTAAACAACAGGCCTTTTCAGTAATTCAGTAATGAGAGAGGTTTCAGGTGAAAGGACATTTATATCATTGCATTTTATAAAAAAGAAAAAAATCCCATAAAATTGCAAAATTTGTGATTATTTCCTTTCTTAAACAGCTTTTTTCCTATGATGTTTGGTTGAAGGTCAATATTGGGTAATAGGTTATTCAGTAAGTCAGGTAGAATTTTAGATATCCTTTTTTACTGGGCTTATCTATTTGATGCTGGCCTCTAAAAGAACTGATGCCTAATTTAACTAAATACAAATGGACATGGAATAACACAAGAAATTCAAGAAAGAAGTCAAGCTTCCAGCATATTTGGTGATATTTATATCTAGTTTTAATATTTGTAAAATCCAAGTCTGGAGCTAAGAATGCTGCCAGAGCAGGAACGATTTTTCCAGAAAATATTGCATGCCTATGTACAGTGTCAGTGGCACCCACACTCTATGTTTGTAGTAGCAGACTGCCAAACTTGGACTACTCAAACAAATTTTTTTTGTGCTGACTTACAAATTTTCATCTCATATCTAAGTGGGCCTGTCTTAGTTGCTTTATTTCTGCATCAGCTCATCTGTTTCTTTGGTCTTAATGTCTACTTTTTGTTAGTGCCAGACTGCTGATATCACTATAGCTCCATAATATAATTGGAGGTCAGGTCTTGTTATACATTGAACAGATTTTTTGTTCCTAGGAGTCCCTTGATTATTCTTGTTTCTTTGCGGTCCCATATGAAGTCCACTGTTGTTTTTCTAAAACTGTAAATATGGCATCAGAAGTCTGATGCATAGCATTAAATGTATAAATACAGAAGTATGGGTTTAGTAGATTGGGTGTTTTTATCCTTGGTTTCTGGTTCTTCTCTGGTCTACTGGCTGGAGTGTTAGAGTAGAGCATCTCCACACCTGTGGCTGGACTTCCGCATGTTGGAGTGGAGTGACCTTTGTTCAAACAGGGCATTTCTGCCCAAATTGGGGGACTGGGACATGGTGGGAAGTATGAGAGGGGTAATTGTGGGTAGGGTAGGCAGGCACTGAGAGACTTGGGGCAGTCAACAGTCAGGTGGCCTACATGGAGTTTTGGTGGCCAGCTTCTTGCTGACTGTTTTAATGTGAAAATTCCTTGTAATCTTTGTGCAACAAATACCTGAGCCCTTAGAAGTTAGTTCACTGTAGGTGATCAATAACTGATTATCACCATAATGTGATATAAAATAGGCTTCTGAACCATTGGAAGCTGAGTTTTGCCAGAGTAAAAATATTAAAATACAGTGAATGATAATGTTACTGTGAAGGAGGTTGACTCCATGGAGATTAAAGTGACTTTTACTTGCTAGTATTTACAATTTTCTTTCCTATTTCCAGTTCTCAAAAGTCTATGGCCCCGTGTTCACCCTGTACCTGGGCACGAAGCCCACTGTGGTGCTGCATGGGTATGAAGTAGTGAAGGAAGCTCTGATTGACCATGAGGAGGAGTTTGCTGGAAGAGGAAGCTTACCTATGGCAGAAAGACTTAATAAAGGTCTTAGTAAGTAACTGCACATGTTCTTGTGAGTGCTGCCTAGTGTTGACTGTGAAGGTGAAGACTGAAAAGAGGGGCTGGACTTCTTCCTGAGGTACGGGTTGGCCCTCTCTATGGTTTCACCTATCAGGTCTCTCACCTGTTCCCAGAATCTATTTCTAGTGTTTTACCATTTCTTCAGGCATTGTTTTTAGCAATGGAAGCATATGGAAAGAGACAAGGTGCTTCACAGACATTACTCTGAGGAATCTGGGCATGGGCAAAAGGAGCATTGAGGACCGTGTTCAAGAGGAAGCACAGTGCCTTGTGGAGGAACTGAGGAAAACCAATGGTAAGTGCAGGTTTAAACATTTACATTTCAGTTAGGTATGTGTGCACATCATGTTAATCATATCCTATCTAAAATTTTTGTTGTTTTGAACAATGATTATAGGTTTCATATTAATTTTCTGTTAACCTGCAGGACTAAGCACTTCCATTATGCAGGAGTAATTTGTCTTTGTGGTTCATTTCATCACGGAATAAGTGGTTGTGTTAATGGTGACAGAACCCAGTCAGAGGATATTTGTTTACGTTTTCTTGGACCATAGTGGTTTGACCAAATTAACTAAGCAGTACAGGGATTCTTCTAGGTCTGTGTTTTCATTCCTGGGTAACAATGATGTTATTTAAGGTTTTTCTTTCTCAGTTGACTGTAATACATTTTCACCAATAACTGTGTCTTCTACAGCATGATATAAAATTGTATTGTTATTTGTTTAAAAATTATTTACTATATTGTGAATGTTACATAATATGTTTTGATCATGATCCCCCAGCAACTCTTCTGAGACATACCCCCACTTTCCAATCTATCCTACTTTGTGTAGTTTCTTTATTTAATATCAACTAAACCTGATTTGTGCTTGACATATATGATTTTTAAAGAAAAATTTTTAGTGCTTTTACAATTTTGTACTTGTTTAAAAATATGTTTTAAATTGAAATAGAATTACACAATTCCTCCCTTTTCCCATTCTATTCCTTTCCAGATACTCTTCCTTGCCCCCTTTTCATTCTTTTTCCGTTCTTCACTCATTAGCCACTTGTCTTTGAGTATTATTGAATATGTGCATGTACATAGACACATATCTATATAACTTCCACCCCACCCAACATATCAAGCCACATAATGCTCACCCACAATCAGAGAGTCTAGTTCAGTCCCATGCAGGTTCCCAAGCTGTCAGTACATAGTGCATGAGCTCCCACTAGTTCAGGTCAGCTGTCTCTGTGGTCATCCCCATCATGCTCTTGACCCTGCCTTGTTCATATGATTCCTCCTCCCTCTCTTCAGATAAACTCCAGGAACTCAAACCAGTGCTTGTCTATGGATCACTGCATCTGCTAAATTCAGTTGCTGGATATAGGTTCTATGATGAAAATTAGGGTAGTCACTAATCTGATTAAAGGGGAAGGCCCATTCAGACTCCCTCTACACTATTTCTAGGAGTCTTAGCTGAGGTCATCCATGTAGATTCCTGAGAATTTCTCTAGCATCAGGATTCTCCCTACCCCCATAATGGCTCCCTCTATCAGGGTATCTCTTTCATTGCTCCCACCCTCCACCCCCTGACATAACTCTTCTTCATCCCTTATGTTCCCATTCCACATCCCCTCCTTTGTACCAACCTTCCCTGACCCAGCAGATCTTAACTATTTTCCCTTCCTGGGGCCCTCCATGTGTGTCCCTCTTAAGGTTCCCTTTTTACCTAGATTCTTTGGGTTTGTAAACTGTAACCTGGTTCTTTCCCCTTCCATCTAATATCCACTTATGAGTGGGTTCATGATGTATTTTCCTTTCTGGCTCTGGGTTACCTCTCTCAGGATTTTTTTCTAGTTCAATTTATTTACCTGCAAATATCAAGTTGTCATTGTTTTTTTTTTTCTGATGAGTAATACTCCATTATGTAAACGTACAACATTTTCTTTATCTAGTGTTTGGTTTTGGGGCATCTAGGTTGTTTCCGGATTTTGGCTGTTACAAATAATGCTGCTGCTATGAACAAAGTTGCACAAATGTCATTGTGGTATGACTGTGCATCCTTTTTGTATATACCCAAGGGTGGTATTGGTGAGTCTTGAAGTAGATTGATTCCCAATTTTCTGAGAAACTGCAATTCTGATTTCCAAAGTGGCTCTATAAGTTTTCACTACCATCTGCAATGGAGGAGTGTTCTCATTACTCCACTGTCATCAATGTTCTTAACCTTAGCCCTTCTGATAGCTGTAAAATGGTATCCCAGAATTGTTTTGATTTGTATTTCCCTGATGGCTACAGATGTTGATCAATTCCTTAGATGTTTTTTGGCCATTTTAATTTCTTATGTTGAGAATTTAGTGTTTAGGTCTGTACTTGATTTTTTACATTTGATTATTTTTGTTTTGTTGTCTGGTTTCTTCAGTTCTTTATATATTTTGGAGTTCAGTCCTCTGTCTGGCATGGGATTGGTGAAGATACTTTCCAGTTCTGTAGGCTGCTGTTTAATCTTGTTGACCATGTCCTCTGCTTTAGAGAAGCTGCTCAGTTTTAGGAGGTCCCATTTATTGGCTGCTGCTCTCACAGTCTGTGCTATTGCTGTTAATTCATGAAGTGTTCTCATGTGCCCAAATGTACAAGGTTACTTCCCACTTTCCCTTAAATCTGGTTCAGTGTAACTGGATTTCTGTTGAGGTCTTTGATTCAATTAGACTTGAAGTATGTGAATGGCACTAGATATGGAACTATTTGTATTCTTCTATATGTCAACCACCAGTTAACCCAGCAATATTTGTTTAAGTTGTTTTCTTTCTTTCCATTGTACAATTTTGGTTTCTTTGTAAAAAAATCAGGTGTTCATAAATGTGTGGATTAATGTTTGAGTCTTTGATTCAATTCCCTTGATCCACTTGTCAGTTTTAATGCCAATACCAAGCTGTTTTTATTACAGTAGCTCTATAGTGGAGCTTGAGGTTAGGGATGTTGACCCTGAGGGTTTTGTTTTCCCATATGAAGTTGAGTATTCTTTCCAGGTTTGTGAAGAATTGTTTTGGGATTTTAATGGGGATTTCATTGAATGTGTAGATTGCTTTTGGTAACATTGCCACGTTTACTATGTATATCCTAACTATCCAAGAACATGGGAGATCTTTCAATTTTTGATATCTTCTTCAATTTCTTTTTCAAAGACTTAAAATTCTTTTTGTATATTTTTTCACTTGTTTGGTTAATATTACCCCAAGATATTTCATGTTATATGTGGCTATTGTGTAGAGTGATGTGTCTCTGATTTATTTCTCATCCATTTTATCATTTATATATATGAGGGTTACTGATTTTTAAAATTAATCTTGTATCATGCTACATTACTGAATGTGTTTATCAGCTCTAGGAGTTTCCTGGTACAGTAGTTGGCGTTACTTAGATTATACCATCATGTCCTCTATAAATAGTGGAAGTTTAATTCTTCCCTTCTAATTTGTATCCCCTTGATCTCCTTTTGTTGTCTTATGTCTCTAGCTAGAACTTTGAGTACTATATTGAATAGATATGGAAGAGTGGACTCTCTTGTCATGGTCCCGGTTTTAGTGGGATTGCTTTGATTTTTAATTAGATTGTTTGGTGTTTTGGTGACTAGCTACTTGAGTTCTTTATATATTTTGGAAATCAGCCCTCTGTAGTTATATGGTTGTTGAAGATCTTTTACCATTCTGGGGGCTGCTGTTTTGTCTTGCTGACTGTGTCCTTTGCCTTACAGAAGCTTCTAAGTTTCAGTATGTCCCATTTATTAATTGTCAGTCTCAGTGTCTGTGTTACTGGTGTTAAGTTCAGGAAGCAGTCTCCTGTACCTCCCACTTTCCATTTTAAGAGGTTCAGTCTGTCTGGGTTTATGTTCAGGTCTTTGATTCATTTGAACTTAAATTTGTGCCTGGTGATGTGTATGGAAATATCTGTCATTTTTTACAAGTCAGCATTCAGTTATGCCAGCACTATTTGTTGAGGGTGCTAACTTTTTTCCATTGTATAATTTTAGCTTCTTTGTCAAAATTGCGTGTTCATAGGAGTGGGGGTTAATATCAGGGTTTTAAATTAGATTTAATTGTTCTACTTGCCTATTTTTGTGTCAATACTAAGCTGTTTTAATTACTATAGCTCTATAGTAGTGTTTGAAGTCAGGGATGCTGATGCCTCTGGAAGTTCCTTTATTGTTCAGGGTTGTTTTGGCTATCCTGGGTTTATTGCTTTTCCATATAAATTTGTTCTTTCAACTTCTGTTAAGAATTGTGTGGGGGTTTTGATGGAGATAGCATTGAATCTTCAGATTGCTTTGGCAAGATTGTGATTTTTACTATAGTGATTCTACCTTTCTGATGTCTTCTTTGATTTCATTCTTTAAAGACTCAAAGTTCTTGTTATACAGGTCTTTCACTTGTTTGGTTAGAGGTACTCCAAGATATGTTATGTAGTTTGTGGCTATTGTTAGGGATGATTTTTCTCTGATTTTGTTCTCAACCCATTTATTTTCTATATATAGCAGGGTTACTGATTTTTTGAGTTAATCTTGTATCCTTTCACTTTACTGAAGGTGTTTATCAGGTTTATGAGCCTCCCTGTAGAATTATTTGGGTCACTCATGTAAACTATCATACCTATCTACAAATCTTAAAAGTTTGACTTCTTCCTTTCCAATTTTTATTCCCTTGATTTCCTTTTGTTGTCTTGTTGCTCTAGCTAGAACTTCAAGTACAGTATTGAAGAGATATGGAGAGAGTGGACAGGATTGTCTTGTTCCTGGTTTTAGAGGAATGCTTTGAGTTTCTCTCCATGTAGTTTAATGTTGGCTGTTGGCTTGCTATATATTGTTTTTATTGTTTGGTTATGTTCCTGTTATCCCTGATCTCTCCAAGACCTTTATAACGAAGGGGTATCTACTTTTGTCTCAGGCCTTTTCAGCATCTAGCGAGATGATCATGGGGTTTTTGTTTTTCAGTTTGTTTATATGATGGCTTACATTGATTTGATTTTCATCTCTAGGATGATGTCTACTTCATCATGTTGGATGATTTTCATGATGTGCTCTTTGATTTGATTTGCCAGTATTTTAGCATTAATGTTCATGAGAGAGATTGATCTGTAGTACTCTTTCTTAATTGTGTGTTTATGTGGCTTGGGTATCAATGCAATTATAGCCTCATAAGAAGAGTCTGGCAATGACCTTTCTGCTTCTATTGTGTGAAGCATTTTGAGGAGTAGTGGTATCATGTCTTCTTTGAATTTCTGGTCAAATTCTACACTGAAACCATCTGACCCTGAGATTTTTTTGTTTGGGAGAGTTTGATGAGGGATTCTGTTTCATTAGGAGCTATAGATCTGTTTAAATTGCTTGCCTGTTCTTGATTTAATTTTGGTAAATGATATATATCCAGAAAATTGTCTATTTCCTTTAGATTTTTGAGTTTTGTGGAGTACAGGTTTTCAAACTATGACCTGATGATTCTCTGGACTTCTTTTGTGTTTGTTATTTTGTCCCCCCTTTCCTTTCTGATTTTGTTAATTTGCATGTTCTCTCTCTGCCTTTTGTTTAGGCTGGATAAAGGTTTGTCTATCTTGTTGATTTTTGCAAAGAATCAACTATTTGTTTCATTGATTCTTTGTATTATTTTCTCTGCTTCTACTTTATTGATTTCAGCCCTCAATTTGATTATTTTCTTGCATCTCCTCCCCAGGGGTATGTTTGCTTCTTTTTGTTCTAGAGCTTTCAGGTGTGCTGTTAATTCTCTAGTATGACTATTCTCCAGTTTCTTCATGTGGGCACTTAGTACTATGAACTTTCCTCTTAGCAATGCTTTCAAAATGTACCATAAGTTTCAGTATGCTGTGTCTTCAATTAGAAATTCAGTCAATCTTAAGGATTGACTAGAAAGCTATACTCCACCAAAGTGTAAAATCTAAAAGAAACATATTTATATATATCCTATACATTCAAATCAAATTGAAATAAAGAATTCAAATAGACGCATAATATCCAATGAGATGGAAGAAGTCATTAAAATTCTCTTAACTATCATTAACTATCATAGGCCAGGAGGAGTTGTATTCAGTGTGTAATTCTACCATAGCTTTAGAAAATTTTCCTGAAATTATTTGGTAAAATAAAAAATGATGAAATATTTCTAAAAATCTTTCTACAATGTTGGTATTGCCTTGAAACCAAATGTATGCAAAGCATAGAAAAGAAAGAAATGATGGAATCAAGAAAGAATGTAAATTTTAGGCTAACATCTCTGATGAACGTGGAGAAAATATTTTGTCAATAAAATATTTCTAACCAAATACATAATGAATCAACAAGATTATCCAATGTGATCTAGTTGGTTGAATTCCAGAGCTTCAGGAATGGTTCAACACATGGAAATCAATAAATGTAAACAATTTCATTATTTCTTCTTACATGTAACCTATCAATTTGCCTTACATTCTACTGACACATGTAGGACAACACATATCTGAAAGATGCACAAGAAGGAAGCAAGGACTTTATTTCTTAATTATATGATGTCTTTAATTAAGCAGAAACTATTTTTGTTAACCTTTTAACTCTGTCTTTAATCCTGCCTGTCATTTCTGCTCAAGTTCACCTTTTCATTTGTGTGTGTGTGTGTGTGTGTGTGTGTGTGTGTGTGTGTGTGTGTGTGCGCGTGCGTGCACACGCAGAAAATGAATCACTTTTCTTTTGCTACTTCTATAGATGCTACTTACCTAAGAAGTTCCTATTCTGAAAAAAATCAGGTTAGATATTTGATTTCTAAGGTCTATGAGTTATTTCTTCCAAATAAAGTGAAAGGAAAGACTAAAAATCAAATTTAATCTGTGAATGGTATGTATACATATAAGAGTAGTCCCAATATTTTACCCTTCATTGTTTTTGGCTTAAATAAAATATTTCATGATAGCATAGAATATAATCAAGTTTCTAAACCCTGGCATAGTGAAAACAATATTAAGGAGTTTCCTGTTACTTACTTGTTTAATAATTTATTCACACACAGTTAATTCATGTGATTCTTATGTGATGTCTAGAGGTTTAAATTTTGATAAGCTTGAATGTAAAGTGTATTTATCATTTGATCAAATTAAATTCACTATAGAAAGGACATCAGAAGAAAATGCCCTGGGACCTGGAGAGCTGGCTTATCACTTTGGAGAGAATGTTTCTTCTGAGTAGCAGCAATGGCTTCCCAGTGCCCATGACATGCAGCTCCATGAGATTTGGCATGCTCTCCTAGCCACCACAGATATACACCACACATACCACACACACCACACACATCACATCACACCACACCACACCACACACACCATACCACACACATCACATACACATACTCTCACGCATGTGAGCACATGCACACAGATAAAAGTAAGACTAAAAAACAAATTTCCTTATGATTTTTCAGCCTGTAATATCACACACGTGTCTGCCACACAAATTTTAAGTATTATACCAGCATAGTCATTTAATAATGTGATTTGGGGAAATGTTTATAAATCTGTAAACCACACTTTCCCCCAACTATGCTGTGTAGATTTTTTTTTAATATAGTAATTCATTTTGGTTTCAAAACCACTTTTTATTTTGTTTTTAAATTAATTTTTGTTAGTTCAAATTAGAAATAAGCCTGCTTCACATGTCAATCCCTGCTCCCTTTCCCTCCCCTCCTCCCCAGTACTCCACCAATCCCCAACCCATCTGCTCTCTGTTCTCCTGGGAGGGTAAGGCCCTCCATGGGGGATGCTCAAAAATCTGTCATGTCATCCTGGGCAGGGCCAAGGCCCTCCCCTGTATGTCCAGGATGAGAGAGCATCCCTCCTCATGGGATGGGCTCCAAAGTCCTTTCTTACTCCAGGAATAAATACTGATCTACTACCAGAGGCCCCATAGAGTGTTGAGGACTCCTCACTGACATCCATGTTCAGGGGTCTGGATCAGTCTTAATGCTGGCCTCCCAGCCATCAGTGGGGGGGTCCATGTCACTCCCTCCTTGTTCAGGTCAGCTGTTTCTGTGGCTTTCACAAGCCTGGTCTTGACCTCATCACTCATCACTCTTCCCTCTCTGCAACTGGTTTCCAGAGTTCAGTTCAGTGTTTACCTGTGGGTGTCTGCCTCTGCTTCCATTAGCCACTGGATGAAGACTCTAGGATGGCATATAAGACAGTCATAAGTCTCATATAGGGGAAGGGAGTTTGGGGTAGACTCTCCCCTATTGCTTTGATTGCCAGTTTGTGTCACCCTTGTAGATTTCTGGAAAGCTTCCTAGTGCCAGATCCCTCTTCAAGAACCTATAATGGTTCCCTCTGTTATGGTATTTCTCATTGTGCTCTCTTCTATACTTCCCCAGACTCAACCTTCCTGTTCCCTGTTTCCCTCTTGTCCACTCCCTCCCTCTTCTTCCCCTCTCTTTCTCCCAGCTCCCTCTCCTGTATCCCCATGCTCCACATTAGCTCAGGAAATTCTGTCACCTTCCCCTTCTCTTGGGGTCCTCCTTGTTTCCTAGTTCCATTTGGTGAAATGGATTGTAGGTGGGAAAACATTTGCTATATGTCTAAAACTCATATATGAGTGAGTACATACCATGTTTGTCTTTTTGTGACTGGGTTACCTCACGCAGGGCGTTTTTATCTAGTTCCATCCATTTGCCTGTGAATTTCAACATTCCATTGCTTTTCTCTCGTGAGTAGTAGTCCATTGTGTAAATGTACCACATTTTCTCTTCAGTTGAGTGGCATATAGGTTGCTTCCAGGTTCTGGGCATTACAAATAGTGCTGCTTTGAACATTGTTGGACAGATGTCCTTGTGCGAATGTGCATTCTTTGGATATATGTCCAAGAGAGGAATTGCTGCATCTTGAAGTAGACTGATTTCCATTTTCCTGAGAAACCACCATACTGATTTCCAAAGTGGTTGTACATATATGCACTCTCACCAGAAATGGAAGAGTGTTCCCTTTTCTCCACATCCTCTCTGGAACAGACTGTTATTGGTGTTTTTGATTTTAGCCATTCTGGCCGGTAAAAGATGGTATCTCAGAGTTGTTTTGACTTGCATTTCCCTGTTTTCTAAGGGTGTTGATCACTTTCTTAAGTGTCTTTCAGCCATTTTAGATTCCTCTGTTGAGAATTCTCTATTTAGTTCTGCACCCCACTTTTAAATTTCATTTTTTTGGTGTTTTGGTAGCTAGCTTCTTGAATTCATTGTATATTTTGGATATCAGCCCTCTATCAGATGTGGGGTTGGTGAAGATCTTTTCCCATTCTGTGGGCTGTTGTTTTGTCTTGCTGACTGGGTTCTTTGCCTTACAGAAGCTTCTCAGTTTCAGGAGGTCCCATTTATTAGTTGTCAGTCTCAATGTTTGAGCTACTGGTGTTATGTTCAGGAAGCATTCTACTGTACCAGTTCGTCCAAGGGTACCTCCCACTTTCTCTTCTAAGAGGTTCGCTGTGGCTGGATTTATGTTGAGGTCTGTGATCCATTTGCACTTAAGTTTGTGCATGGTGATGGATATGGATCTATCTGTAATCTTTTCCATGCCCGAATACAGTTATGCAATCATTATTTGTTGAAGATGCTTTCTTTTTTCCATTGTGTAATTTTAACTTCTTTGTCAAAAACCAGGTGTCCATAGGTGTGTGGGTTAAATATCAGGGATTTCAATTTGATTCCATTGGTCTGTCTGACTACTTTTATGCCAATACCAAGCTATTTTCAGGACTATGGCTCTATAATACAGCTTGAAGTCAGGGATGGTGATGACTCCAGAAGTTCCTTTATTATACAGGGGTGTTTTGGCTATCCTGGGTTTTTTGTTTTTCCATATAAAGTTGAGTATTGTCCTTTTAAGTTCTGTGAATAACTGTGTTGGTATTTTGATGGGGATCGAGTTGAATCTGTACATTGCTTTTGGCAAGATTGCCATTTTTACTCTGTTCATTCTAAGTATCCAAGAGCATGGGAGATCTTTCCATTTTCTGGTATCTTCTTTAATTTCTTTCTTTAAAGACTCAAAGTTCTTATTTGTACAGTTCTTTCACTTTTTTGGCTGCTGTGTAGGCTTTTATTGAACATAATCATCATTTACTTATTTTAAAAATAAACATTATTGTCGCTAACACTGAATGAAGTGTGTGCCTTATGAAGATTTTACAGTAGTGTAACATGTGCTTTGGAAATGCCTCTATACCATCTTCCTTCTGGGCCACTCCATCCCCAGTTACCCTATTGTATCCTTCCCCAGGCTTCTTTGTTATAATCAAAATATTGTGTATATTCTTTTATGTGTATGTTTGCCTGCAAATCCACGTGTGAACCACTTGTGTACCTGGTGTCACAGAAGTCAGAAAAATGTGTCATATTCCCATGGAGCTGAGGTGACAGAAAGTTATGGGCCATCAGGAGGGTGCTCTGGTCTGAATTTTGATTCTCTCAAACAGCAGGAAGTACTTTGAATGCATAACTATCTTTATACCACTGACCTTATTAGACTTTGTGTCTACTTTTCCAATATTTTCTTTACTTCCTATGAAACAAAATGTATTGTAGTAAAAGATGAAATGAGAAAAGGGAAGTCTCTGTCAAGTCCCTAATATTATTTCTACCTCTTGGAATCAACTATAAAATAAAAATTTTCTTTTTATTTGGTAATGCAAACAAATCCACATGGAAGTGGATGTTCTTAAGCTTATACATTACTCTCATTTAACTAGGAGGAATTCTCCTTATGCTTTTCCTTCTAATATGAGAACTCACCTGCAGGGTTGCCATTTCCTCCTTCCTTGGATCAACACTTGCTTTGGTTACTCATTGTGGCTGCAGAGCTTCCAGGTGTACACTCTTCTATTCAAATTCCAGTGTTATGTGGTAATTAGGCATTCCAGTAAGAAATAATTCTGTTCCAAATACTAGAAATGTTGTGTTTATAAAATATTTTTCCTTTTATATACCAGATAATTAAAAGTGCAAAAATCTGTGTAACAGATATGCTCTGTTCTTATTTAACTGGTGAGGGTGAGGCCATCTCAAGTTTAGGTTAAAGTGATCATTGATTCTACATAAATGGATGCTTAGTTGCTAGGAAAACTGTAGATAAGATATGGTCTAAAATTTCTAAAGAATCTTTACCTATAACAAAAGCAAAATGTCTCCTTTGTATATTTTAATAGTATTTCTCCAATTGTTTCTAATGCTCCAGGATCACCATTGATCCCAAGTTCATCTTGAGCTGTGCTCCCTGCAATGTGATCTGCTCCATTATTTTCCAGAAGAGTTTTGATTATAATGATCAGGATTTTCTTACCTTTATGGAAAAAATATATGAGAATGTCAGGATTCTGGGCTCACCCTGGTTGCAGGTGAAGTAAAGATCTTTTCCTTCTGGGAAAACACTTATAGTCTTTCATTCTCATAGGTCAAATTCAATATGGACCAAGAAGTGAGGTGAAAAGACATCATGGTTCTGAACAACGTATTACGGAAAGAATATCTGGAAGTCAGGTCGAATCCCTTTGCTATACAAATAGCAAAACTAAAGGGCAAATTCCAGGTTGGCTCATTTCCAATTGATGTCTCCAGAACTGTTTGTACAAAAGATTGCATTATTTCTAGAAGCGTTCCCAGTTCTTCATAGGACATTATTCTATGAATAATTCTTATCCTGTTTTCTATTATTAAACATATATATCCTTATCATATTACTAGGTAGGAATATTTTGGTTCAGAAAGAATATTCTCTTAAAGGATAAAGATTACCAATGACAATGAAATCTGCCAGGAAACACTGAATAGTTTTAGAGGTTTGATGGGTCAGCTGGAATCCTAGTTGACAAACAGACTGGCAGAAAGATGAGTGATTTAATGCTGTGTGGCCCACATCCTTCTTCTCAGAGTTGTCCTAGGCACAAGTGTCACCTCCTGAACTCTCCTTAAAGAGTGGCCGTGATCTGGGCACTCAGGATAACAAGGTACCAGACAGACAGACACTAATATATTAAGCAAATGTCAAGAGAGTTAGAATGGTTCATGTCCTATGGAGAGACACATAGTTGAAAAGGTGAAGCAGTACAGAGATTGGGCTGAAGGTAGCTTGATTGCCACCCAGCACCATGGTGATGTCTGGGCATTGTCTGCTATCAGAGCACATGTCTGGGTTCATGGCCCTGTTGAAGCCTTTTTCTGTGTTGATGTCCATAGCTCCTGATACCACTGAAGGCCAAGAGGAAAGGGCTGCACAGGTTTGGTACTGGCACTCACTGGCTGCAACACTAGGGAGAGTGGGCCCCATATTTCCTCTGGGAAACACAGTGGAACTGATCCTTTTGACAGTGGAGTGGAGCCAACCCAAGCTTGGGGGATCTGACTCCACCCCTGATCTGCCATATGGTGGCTTGGGTGGGAGAGAACTGCCCTCCCCCTTGACTGCTTGTGGCAGGTGGGACAGCTAGCCCTGAGGCCATAATAGCAGGAAAGCTCCCCTTGCCACCACCACTGCAGAATGCAGGGAGCAGAACCTGCACTTTGCCTGGGCAAAGAGCAGAGATGATAGTATCCACAGGGGTGCAGGTGCATCAACTCTGAAGTTGTGAGTGTGAGAGAGCTAGCCCCACTACTTGTCTGTCATGTGGTGGTGTGGTTGGGAGAGATGTCCCCTTTACCCTTTTTCCCTTACCACCTGAGGCAGATGAGGGAGCTGACCCTTCCCCTTACCAGCTGCAGCACTCAAGAAAGCAGGCCCTGCTCTAAACCTGGGCAGCAAAGTAGAGCTGACCCACTTGGCAGAGGCAAAGGTGAGCTGACTTCACGGGTGTGAGAATGGGAATGATGACCACACCTCTTCATCTGCCATGTGGTGGTAAGGGTGAGGGAAAGATGCCCTCCTCACCTTGCTGCTGCCATCTGTGGAGGGTGAGGTAGTTGACCTTCCTCCTTACCAGCTTCAGCACCTGGGAAAGTGGTCCCTGCACCTCCCCTGGGCAGTACAGCAGAGCTGACCCTATTGACCCCATTGATTGGTGCTGGGGGAGGAGTGTGAACCAGCCTAAAGTATGTGAACATAGGGTATATGGTCACTCCCCTCATCTGTCTCCTGATGGTATGGGTGGGGATAGATTCCCTCCCCTCCATTGAAACCTGTGGCAGATGGTAGGGCTGGCCCTGAGTCATCAGAGTGAGAGAGTTGTCCCTGGCCTTCACCACCTGCCAAATTTGGAAGAGTGGCCCCTGCACCTTGCCTGGGTAACACAGTTGATCTGCCCCTGATGGTGTACAGGTGGAAGAGCCAACTCTGGGGGCATGAAAGAAGCTCATTGCTATAAGGGTTGAACCATCCAGGGCAATGCCATAGAACTCACCCTGGTCATGAGGTCAGGGGGAGAATTGGAGGGATTGGCATCACACCAACTACCCAGACCCAGAACTAGGATTATGAGTAGATGCATCTCAACATCCACTCCATCTATGTTCTGCTGGAGCACAAGGAGGTGCTGGTTCTGCAGGTACAGGGATACAAGATCTTCACAGTGCAGGGCAACAACAGGATATCCAAGTAAACTCCCAGTAATGGCCTGGTATTGAGATTGTAATAGAAACCAAAGTCTTTGAGCCAGACCAATGACTCCTTGCAGTGATCACTTGCAAGTAAAGATATATGGATAAAGGGGTTTACTGTGTGACTCTTTTTGTCACACTGCAACTTTCACTGTGAGATTTTTTTCTCTTAAATTTATTTTATTTTATTTTTTTATTTATTTTATATTGAGGATAGTTATGGTATGTACAGGTAGATAGGATCAAGATGCACAGTGTGAAGAACACAAAGAATAAATACAAAGCAAGTTAAAAAAAGAACAATAGCTGTGATCATAGAGAAAACCCTAAGGACTGTGCTGTACTTTGCTTTCAAAGCCTCTTGGAGTCTCACCCACTTCATTCCATGTCATAGGCCAGTTTACAGGAGTTCAAAATGCATGTGCTATTTTTTGCTATAAATCAAGATGCCTGTCTCTCTTCATTACTGCTATCATCTAAGACTTGTAAACAACAATGATTTACATCATATCATATTTCAGACTTGAAGGAATAAATAGAATAAGTGGTCAGTCAAATTTCATAAATATTCTTTATACTGAAAAGGAACTGTGAATGTGGAACCTTGATTATGATCTTTGATGATCTGGTCAGGATGCCAGAGAATTGCTACATACATGAAATAAAATACATCTTTCATTTGTGGGACACTATTTTTTCTTCACATCAGAATCTATAAACCCAAGTGGGTCTTGGATTTATGGATATGTGTGTTTCCTCCAATATTTTCCTTTAAAATTTTTTTGGCAAGGGCTGGAGAGATGGATCAGTGATTAAGACTGTGTTTTAATCCTCCTAATCTTCCAAAGGACCTGAGTCCAATTTTTATCATCCATGTTAGTTGGCTCAAAAACACTAACTTTCAGGGATCTGTTATCTTTGGCCTCCAAGGCACCCACACATACATGGCACTCACATGTATGCATGAATACACAAGTCACACACACCACTAAATGTAAAACAGTACATATTCTCAAAATTTTCTTTGATTTTGTAGGTCTGCAATAATTTCCCTTCACTATTTGACTACTGTCCAGGAAGTCATCACACAGTAATAAAAAATTACAATTATATCAGAAGTTACCTTTTCGAGAAAATAAAAGAACACCAGGAATTATTGAATGTTGCAAATCCTCGGGACTTTATTGATTATTACCTGATTAAACTAAAGCAGGTAAAATATTAATATAAATTTATTTTATTGTGGCATTTTGTGGCTTTTTGAACACCAAAATGTTTATCAGAGATGGTTTAAGTCAGTTGTAAAATGAAAAGTAAAGACCCAGAGACTGTTACTGAGTTTCAAACTTCAAGCTGAATATCAAAAAGGCAAAGTCACTGGCCACCAGCTTCTTACCTCTACCTCAAGCTGAATTTGTCTAAATTAAAGGAAGGTTTTGTTTTAACATAGTAAAATTATACATGAAAAAATTGTTATCAAAAAATGATTATAATTACAACATTTAGTCCACTAGTATTTGGCAAAATTTAATGAAAATATTCTACCACATATCCTATCTTTGTGAATCTAAACTTTTATATGTAAAATCTTTTATCATAACTAAGGGAAACCATAACCATCACTATCTGTCTTCAACTCCATCCAAGATCCCAGAAGGATAATATATAAACTCTAGAATGATGCAGTTTGGAAAGAACTATGCCACATCCCCATGTAGTGTTTATAAATGTTTGTCTTCATTTAAATGGGGTTGGTTATAAATGATTAATGATACAGTCAGTCTCCATCTAAAGAAAAAAAAGGAATATGTTGTAGAAATGATTACTTTACATTGGTATGGGTTGTGTTTTATTGATAAGATTTTAAGTCATTTTGTTATATGTATATTTCTACTCTTAAGTATTGTGTGATGGGGAATGTACTGTGTATGTTTATCTTATTGATTGTTAAGTAAATTTCTGTTTGGCCAATGAAACAGCAAGTTAGACAGGACTAGGAGTCAAAGAGGATTCTGGGAAATGTAGTAGAAAATGATCCAGGCAGGAAGTGACATAGGAAGGAGACTCATATCTAAGCGAGGAAACAGAAAGTGTCCCTTTTTCCTGTTTGCCTCCTCCAGCGGCAGGATGTGAGCCACCGGCAAGGAGGGATGACAATAAGGCATTCAATAAGATAAGTCTTATAAAATATATAGATTTATGATAATTAAGACTGAGCTAGAAGATGAAAAGTCCTAGTCACTGGCCAAGCAACATTGTACCTAATGTATCTCTGTATTATTTTGTCCATCCACTCGGTGGGCAGAACTCGGGTGGCTGGTGGAGACCGCCCACGTGGAGGTAGGGCTGAGGGGCATTTGGCAGAAAGATTTATCATAACAATTGTGTTTATACAGCTCATTTAAAACACAACTTATACTTAAATACAGATTATAGATAATCACTCAAATAGTTCTGTTACTTAGGTTTTCAAGATATACAAAGATATATTTCAAATGGATAGGTAGTCATCAAAACTTTTCAAATACCTACAGTATATGGCATTTAAAATGGTTTATTAGGGTTTTTGACAATGACAAGACACAAGTGCTCATGGCAACACCACTCTGCTGCAAAGAATGAGGTAGTACTGCCTTCTTGTACTTGCATAAAATGTTTGACATACGTCTAAATTCATTGTGTTTCAGTATTTTCTCTTTTCTTTGCAGCAAAATTCATTTTCACAATTTAATAACACAACACACTTATTCCTCATAAATGGTCATTTGTGTTATTTCTACCCTATATATGAGAGATTGTGAGTCAACTGATAATATCTTTCTTTTTTTTTCAACTTTTTTTTATTTGAATTAGAAACAGGATCGATTTACATGAAAATCCCAGTTCCCTTCTCCCACCCGTCCTCCCCTATCACGCCCCCCCCAACTAAAACCCTATCTATCACATATCCTTTCTGCTCCCCCTGGATGATGAGGCCTTCCATAGGGTGTCATCAGTGTCTATTGTATCCTTTGGAATAGGGCCTAGGCCCACCCCCAGGTGTGTTGGCTCAAGGAGTATTCCTCTATATGGAATGGGCTCCCAAAGTCCACACCTATAGGAGGATAAGTACTGAACTTCTACAGGAGGTCCTGTAGATTTCTGAGGTTTCCTCACTGAAACCCATGTTCCTGGGGTCTGGTTGAGTCCCATGCTGGTATCAGTCTGGGGAGCAAGAGTTCCCCTGATGTCAGTTTAGCTGTTACTGTGGGTTTCACCAGCCTGGTCTGTGCTCTTCACTTGTCCTTCTCTGAATCAGTTTGGTGATTAGTTGTGGGTGTCTGCTTCTACTTCCACCAGCTGCTGGATGAGGGCTACAGGATGGCATATAAATTAGTCAACAATCTCATTATCAGGGGAGGGCATTTAAGGTAGCCTCTCCTCTGTTGCTTAGATTGTAGGCTGGTGTCATCTTTGTAGATCTCCAGATATTTCCCTAGTGCCTGATTTATCTGTAAACCAAAAATGTCTCCCTCTATTATCATATCTCCATTCTTGTTATTATCTATTCATCCCCTGACTCAACCTTTCTGCTCCCTCATGTCCTCTGCATCCCTCCTCTTCTCCCCTTCTCATTCTCCTAGTTCCCTGCCCCCTCTTCCCATGCTCCCACTTTGCTCAGCATATCTTGACCCTTTTCATGTCCCCATAGGACCATGTATTTCTATCTTAGGGTCCTCCTTGTTTATTAACTTCTTTGGCAGTGTAGATTGTAGGCTGGTAATCCTTTACTCTATGTCTAAAATCTGCATATGAGTGAGTACATACCATGTTTGTCTTTTTGTGATTGAGATACCACGCTCAGAATGGTTTCTTCTAGTTCCATCCATTTTCCTGAAAATTTCAAGATTCCATTGTTTTTTTCTGCTGAGTAGTACTCCATTGTGTAAATGTACCACATCTTCTCTATCCATTCGTTGGTTGAGGGGCATCTAGGCTGCTTCCAGTTTCTGGCTATTATAAATAGTGCTGCTATGAACATCGTTGAACAGATGTCTTTGTTGTATGAATTTGCTTCTTTGGGGTATATGCCTTAGAGTGGAATTGCTGGATCTTGTGGTAGACTGATTCCCATTTTCTTGAGGAGTCACCATACTGATTTCCAAAGTGGCTGTACAAGTTGGCACTCCCACTAGCAGTGGAGAAGTGTTCCCCTTTTCCCACTTCCTCTCCAGCATGAACTGTCATTAGTGTTTTTGATTTTAGCCATTCTGACAGGAGTAAGATGGTATCCCAGAGTTGTTTTGATTTGCATTTCCCTGATGGCTTAGGATGTTGAACACTTTCTTATGTGTCTTTCAGTCATTTTAGATTCCTCTATTGAGAATTGTCTATTTAGTTCTGTACCCCACTTTTTAATTGGATTGTTTGGTGTTTTGGAGACTAGCTTCTTGAGTTCTTTGTATATTTTGAAGATCAGCCCTCTGTCATATGTGAGGTTGGTGAATATCTTTTCCCAGTCTGTGGGCTACCGTTTTGTCTTCCTGACTGTGTCCTTTGCCTTACAGAAGCTTCTCAGTTTCAGGAGGTCCCATTTATTAATTGTTGATCTCAGTATCTCTGCTACTGGTGTTATATTCAGGAAGTGGTCTCCTGTACCAATTAATTCAAGGGTATTTCCCACTTTATCTTCTAATAGGTTCAGGGTGGCTGGGTTTATTTTGAGGTCTTTGATCCATTTTGACTTAAGTTTTGTGCAGGGCGAAAGGCCTGGGTCTATCTGTAGTCTTCTACATGTTTGCATCCAGTTATGCCAGCACCATTTGTTGAAGATGTTCTCTTTGTTCCAGAGTATAAATTTGGATTGTTTGTCAAAAATCAGGTGTTCGTAGGTGTGTGGGTTAATATCAGGGTTTTCAACTCTATTCCATTGGTCTACCTGTCTATTTTTGTGCCAATACCAAGCTGTTTTCAGGACTATAGCTCTGTAATAGAGTTGAAGTCAGGGATGGTGATGCCTCCAGAAGTTCCTTTATTGTACAGGGTTGTTTTGGCTATCCAGGGTCTTTTGTTTTTCCATATAAAGTTGAGGATTGTTCTTTCAAGGTCAGTGAAGAATTGTGTTGGGATTTTGATAGGGATTGCATTGATTTATAGATTGCTTTTGGCAAGATTGCCATTTTACTATGTTGATCCTGCCTATCCAAGAGCATGGGAGATCTTTCCATTTTCTGGTATCTTCTTTAATTTTTTTTTAGAGACTCAAAATTCTTACGGTACAGGTATTTCACTTTTTTTGGTTGGTGTTACCCCAAGGTATTTTATGTTGTTTGTGGCAATTGTAAAGGGTGATGCTTCTCTGATTTCTTTCTCCACCAATGTGTCATCATCATATATAGTAGAGCTACAAATATTTTTGAGTTAATCTTGTATCCTGCCACTTTGCTGAAGGTGTTTATCAGATGTAGGAGTTCCCTGGTAGAGTTTTTTAGTTCACTAATGTAGACTATCATATCATCTGCAAATAGTGAGAGTTTGACTTCTTCCTTTCTGATTTGTATTCCCTTGATCTCCTTTTGTTGTCTTATTGCTCTAGCTAGAACTTCAAGGACAATATTGAAGAGGTATGGAGAGATTGGACAGCCTTGTCTTGTTCCTGATTTTAGAGGAATTGGATTGAGTTTCTCTCTATTTAATTTGATGTTGGTTGTTGGCCTGCTGTATATTCCTTTTATTATTTTGAGGTGTGTTCCTGTTATCCCTGATTTCTCCAAGACCTTTATCATGAAGTGGTGTTGAATTTTGTCAAAGGCTTTTTTGGCATCTAGTGAGATGATCTTGTGTTTTTTCCTCAGTCTGTTTATGTATGTGGTGGATTTCATTGATGGATTTTCACATGTTGAACCATCCTTGCATCCCTGGGATGAAGCCTACTTGATGATGGTGGATGATTTCTCTGATGTGTTCTTGGATTGGATTTGACAGTATTTTATTGAGAATTTTTGCATCAATGTTCATGAGGGATATTGGTCTGTAGTTCTCTTTCTTAGTTGTGTCTTTGTGTGGCTTAGGTATCAAGGTTATTGTAGCCTTGTAAAAAGAGTTTGGCAATGTCCTTTCTGTTTCTATTGTGTGGAATAATTTGAGGAGTATTGGTATTAGTTCTTCTTTGAATTTCTGGTAGAATTCTGCACTGAAGCCATCTGGCCCCAGGCTTTTTTTGGTTGGGAGACTTTTGATGACTGCTTCTATTTCCTTAGTGGTTATAGGTCTGTTTAAGTTGCTTCTCTCTTCTTGATTCAATTTTGGTAAGTGATAACTGTCCAGAAAATTGTCCATTTCCTTTAAATTTTCAAATTTTGTGGAGTACATGTTTTCAAAGTATGACCTGAGGATTCTCTGGAATTCCTCAATGTCTGTTGTTATGTTCCCCTTTTCATTTCAGATTTTGTTAATTTGCAACTTCTCGCTCTGCCTTTTGGTTAGTTTGGATAATGGTTTGTCTATCTTGTTGATTATCTCAAAGAACCAACTCTTTGCTATATTGATTATTTGAATTGTTTTCTTTGTTTTGACTTTATTGATTTCTGCCCTCAGTTTGCCCTGGCATCTGCTCCTCCGGGGTGAATTTGCTTGTGTTTTTTTCTAGAGCTTTCAGCTGTGATGTCAACTCTCTGGTGTGGCTATTCTCTAGTTTCTTCATGTGAGCACTTAGAGCTATGAATTTTCCTCTTAGTACTGCTTTCAAAGTGTCCCATAAGTTTAGGTATGTTGTGTCTACATTTTCATTGAATTTAATTTCTTTATTTATTTCTTCCTTGGCTCAGGAATGGTGCAATCATGTGTTGTTCAATTTCCATGAGTTGGTAGGTTTTCTGCACTTTGTTTTGTTTGTGATTTCTAACTTTAAAGTATGGTGGTCTGAAAAGACAAAGGGTAATATTCTAATGTTTTTGTACCTGTTGAGGTTTGCTATGTTGCCGAGTATGTGGTTGATTTTTGAGAAGGTTCCATGTGATGCTGAATAGAAGGTATATTCTTTTGTGTTTGGATAGAAAGTTCTATAGATGCCTGTTAATCCCAAATGGGTCATAACTTCTGCTAGTTCCTTTGTCTCTTTGTTAAGTTTCTGTCTGGTGTTCCTGCCCAGTGGTGAGAGTGGGGTGTTGAAGTCTCCCACTATAACTGTGTGAGGCCTTATTTGTGACTTGAGTTTTAATAATGTTTCTTTTAAGAATGTTGGTACCTTTGTATTTGGGGTGTAGATGTTTAGAATTGAGACTTCTTCCTGACGGATTTTTCCTGTGATGTATATGAAATGGCCTTCTTTGCCTCTTTTTATTGATTTTAGTTTGAAGTCTAACTTGTTAGATACTAGGATAGCAACCCCAGCTCGTTTCTTGTGTCCATTTGATTGGAATATCTTATCCCAACCCTTTACTCTGAGGTAATGTCTGTCTTTGAATTCAAGGTGTGTTTCTTGTATGCAGCAGAAGGATGGATTCTGTCTTCGTATCCAATCTGTTAGCCTGTGTCTTTTTATAGGCAAGTTAAGACCATTAATATTGAGGGAAATTAAAGTCCATTGAGAGTTTATTCTTGTTTGTTTTTGATTTGTTGTTGGTACTGGTGTTGTATGAGGACTTACCCTGCCTTTTATTTTGTGTTTTTGTAGAGTGGGATTATTTATTGCTTATGTTTATGTGAGTGTAGTTAATTTCCTTAGGTTGGAGTTTTCCTTCTAGTACTTTGTGTAGGGCTGGATTAGTGGTTACATATTATTTAAATCTTTTTTTTTTCGTGGAATATCTTGTTTTCTCCATTTATAGTGATTGAAAGGTTTGCTGGGTATAGTAGTCTGGGCTAGCATCCATGTTCTCTCAGAGTTGGTAGAATATCTATCCATGTCCTTCTGGCTTTCAGAGTTTCCATGGAGAAGTCTGGTGTAATTCTGATAGGTTTGCCTTTATATGTTACTTGACCTTTTTCCCTTGCTGCTCTTAATATTTTTTTTATTCTGTACGTTTGATGTTTTAATTATTATGTGAGGAGGGGACTTTCTTTTGTGGTCCACTCTATTTGGTGTTCTGTAGGCTTCTTGTACTTTCAGTGACATGTCTTTCTTTAGGTTGGGAAAGTTTTCCTCTACGATTTTGTTGAATATGTTTTCTGCACCTCTGAGTTGTGTTTCTTCATCTACTTCTATACCTATTATCCTTAGGTTTGGTCTTTTCACAGTGTCACATATTTCCTGTATATTTTCTGTTATGGATTTGTTGAACTTCAGATTTCCTTTGCTTGACGAGTTTATTTCCTCTAGTATGTCTTCAGTGTCTGAGATTATGTCTTCCATCTCTTGTATTCTGTTGGTTATGCTTGCATCTGTGGTTCCTGATTGTTTATTCATCTTTTCCAATTCTAGCATTCCCTGAGCTTGTGTTTTCTTTATTGTCTCTAATTCTGTTTTCAGGTCCTGAACTGTTTCCTTCAGCTGTTTAATTGTATTTTCGGGCTTTTTCCCCCTTTCCTTGATTTCCTGCATCTTTTGGTTTGTCTTTTATTCCATTTCTCTGAAGGATTTTCTGATTTCCTCTTTTAGGTTCTCTATCATCTGCATGAAGTTGTTTTTAAGGTTGCTCTCTTCTGCTTCTTCTGTGCTGGGATGTTCATGTCTTGCTGGTGTAGAGTCCCTAGTCTCTGGTGGTGTCATATTGGTTTTCCTGTTGTTGGATATGTTCTTTTAATGTCGTCTTCCCATCTCTTCTTCCAGTGGGTACAGGTGGTGTCACTTCCTTTCCTGATGTGTATGGGTCTGGTGTTCTCTTCAGGTGTGTGCAATTGGCTCCGATATTCTGATGGGTCTCAAGTTTGTTGCAGGCAGGTCTAAGGCACTTGCTCTCCAGGTGGGTGAGAGCAGCAGTGGTGCAGAGATGTCAGCAGACTCTAGGTTGCCTGGTCCTCAGGGGTCCAGCTGTCCTGTCTGCAGACCCCGGGCACAATTTGCCTGGGTGGGTAGGTGGAAGTTGGGCCCAAGGAAGGGGCCAAAGCAGCTCACCTCTGCATTCTCTGCAGCCAGTGGGGGCCGGAATAGCCCAGCAATCTCAGCAGACTCAGGATCCCAGGGTCTTTCTTTCTTGACCAACCGCAAAATATTTGCATTAATATACTATTTAGTATCTTTGATATCCAAATAGTTGTAATTTTGAAACTTTATTAACATCAACTCAGTGAGTGTGAAGTGGTACCTCAGGACAGATTTAATGGGTATGTTTTTAAATAAACTGTGAAAATTGAAATCTTTTTAGATGAGGCTTTGTCTTTCTGTGTCTTCAGAGAATTTGTATTCAGATATTTTTTCTATTGTTTTTTTTTTTTTTTTTTTTTTTTCTGTGTGGAGCTATAGAATTGTGTGTGTATCTAGATACTAACCTTTCCATATAAAAGACATGTAAACATATTTACATCCTGTATGTTGTCTTTTTCACATTTTTAATTATGTCCCAAATGTTTTATCTTTTGTCATGGATGAAGTCTGGGGTTTTGGTACTTTGTTCTGAAACCTATGAGTCCAAATAATAAGGAATGAGGTTTATTTACTTATTTTACTCTTCCAACATGCTTCAGTTCATGTAGCTATATTGCTGATCTTTCATCACTTGCTGAAGACCCTTCCTTTAGATGGAGCAATCTTGGAACTCAGTTGTAAAAATCTTGGCCATAGATATTTGGGTTATGTCCTGGCTATCAAAGCTCTCTTGGTTTGACATTGACTTTTTTGTCAACACTTCACTACTTTAATTATTGTAGCTCTTCAATAAGATTTTCTAAAAAATTTTCTCATGTTTGACACATCAGTTTAATTTTATTTTTGTAATATTTTGTTTATTCTTTGAGAATCTCATATGCAATTTGAACATAACCCTCATTTTGTTTATCCTCTTCTTCATCCCCTCATCTCTTCCAATCAAACATTGTCATTTCTTTTTCCCCCTCTTTTACCCACTGAGTCCAGTTTCCATTGCTCACCTAACCTCAAGACTGATATGTGGTAAACCTACCAGGGGTCACATCATTGAAGGAAATTGACTCTCTCCTTCCCAGAAGCTAATCTGCTAGAGGCTGGATTTCCTATTTCCTGTCTACACTTTGTGCCTTGTTTTTTTTAATCAGATGAAGCCTACACAGTTTTTGTGCAGGTTGTTGCAGTCATTTCAAGCTCTTATGTTCATCTGTCCTTTTGTGTCAAGAAAACAATGCTTCCTTGATGTTATTTATCACTGATGGCTCTTGACATTAATGCCCCCTCTTCTCCAAAGATACTTCAATCTTCTGGGGAGGAGTGTGACATGATTTGGAGTGAGCAGGTCACAATACTTTATTTTCTGCACATTGAACAGTTGGTTGTCTCTGTATTAACTGCCATCTTCTGTAAGGAGAAGTTTCTTTGATGAAAAAGAGAGTTCTCATATATAGATATAGTAGTATGTCATTATGAATCATTTTAACACCATGCCCATTTGTCCATTAGACTAAGATTTGACCACCAATTCTAACCTCCTTTAACAGTGACAGATATGGGTCCTACCTAAAGAAGTGGGCCTTAGATCCAATGAGAAAGATTGTTTGCTCCCATGAAATTGGTGTAACTTGCATTACTGGGCATTACTTATCAGGCCTGGCATTGTTGTAACTTGCAGGTTCACAGCTGAGTGAAACTGAGAATAACTTTTCTCCCGCAATAGCACAATAGCACATTCCAGCACCACAAATATTGGCCAATATGGATGAGGCTTCTTGATGAGTATCAGATTGATTTCCTCATGTTCTGTGACTGAAATATATAGTGTCATAAAGATAGGGTTTTACTGTCAAGTTCTGGAGAGTAACCAAGAATATTTGCAATGATCTGCCATATTTAAGGATCTATGTGGCTCTATTGGCCAATGGCTCAAAAAAGATGTATATAATCTTTTACCGGTTTTGGGGCATGCATCCTAAGATTAGACCTACCAACACTCTTCTTCATATGGTTTTAATAGGAGAAAATAGAAATTGAAATAAATGTTTCCATTATTTTTTTTTAAGGCATAAAAGAACAAAACTGTACATACTTACTTGCAGATAATCACATCAATGGAAGAGTTAGGCTAGTAATGAATTAGGGTGAAATTGAAAGTTATAAAAATCTGTACCATAGACTTTGAAGTTGTATGCTAGTTTTTTCTCTACTCTACATTTCAGGATCTTTGTTGGCAATAACATAAAACAAAATTTTGTACAAGTCTTATTATAAAATACTTGTACATAAATAAAACATCATGTCAAATTACCTAGACCCATAGTCTATACAATTCAGTAAACTTCTAAACAGGAAGGATAACCATTTGGAATGAAATCTATGGAGTTTTACTTTGAATTTTACAGTTTCAGTAACAAATATATAAGCATGTGTAAAACTGTAGAGCCATTGTAATCAGAGGTGCTAATAAATAATTTTACAAATTATCACATCAAATTATTCTTAGTCAAACCACAATCAACAACCGGAATTTTCACTTGAAAATCTGGCAACCACTGTGAGTAATCTGCTTGGTGCTGGGACAGAGACAGCAAGCACAATGATGAGATATGCTCTCCTGCTCCTGCTGAAGCACCCACATATCACAGGTAAGGACACAGGTGGTGACCCACAGCGTTCCTGTCTGATGATGGAAAGACACTTGTAGTGTCATGTGTGTTGTTATTCTTAGAGAAGTCTCATTCCTTCACTGTTTGTGCCATTCACTGGCTGTAATGAACAGCATGAGCAAGAGAAACAGACTCTGGCTTTCAGAAAAGTAATGAAATTCTGCTTAGTGTCTGAGTTCTCTGGAAGGTAAATGGCTATAGGCATGGCCAGGGTACATTTTCCTGTGGATACATGTCCTTCTCTTCTTAAAAGCCATGTGTTTAGATCAGCTAAAATATTTCAGTTTCCTTTCCTCATTCGCATGAATTGAACTTAGGGGTGGAGAATAGGAAACTCACCTCACTGAAGCATAAGTAGAAAGCCTAGAATTTTCTGAGACTGGCTGAGATAATGTGCATTTTTGAGAAATATCCAAAATATTTAGATTCTCTAAAAACATTTCTATTGATGCAGAAAATGTAGATTGAGGAATTTTATCACTTCAAAAGTCCATTTTCTTAGCTTCTGTTGAACAAAGATTTATTTCAACTGTACCAATAGTGTTTCCTTTTACATTGTACACTGTACTTTAAAAGAGTAATACTTTAAAAGAGCATATATGAAACACACCCTCCCTCCTGTGCCCAATATATACTGCATGATAAATGCACAAATATAAATAAAAATTCATATTTTTAGGATAGGAAGAGATAACAATAAGCAGCCAAGAAAGCTTCACCAAATTACTGAAACAACAGTATGAGGAATGAGAAAAATATAGAACAGGAACTATGATGTTGAAGCATAAATGTTAGATGAACCTGCATGTAATAAGAAAAATAACCTGTGAATCTGTATCTACAGACCCCTCAAGTCTCTTGTTCTAAAGCAATGAAGTTTAGTAGAGAACAATGCTATATACAGGATGCTGGCCTTGCTCAAGTTTCCTTCCCATTCCCATTCAACAGGTGACCCACCGCTCCAGGAAAATAAGTTCTTAAATGTAACCGAGTCAAAGAAGCCCTTTACCTGACACATTGATGATTGACAGGGAATGAGCAATGCATGGGGATCAAAGGAGAAGCCAACACAATTCAAGTCCCAGAATTCTGCATGTCAGGGCCCTTTCTGTTTCTTAATCCATGAATGTGAGCAATAGGGTCTATCCTCCAGATAAAAGGAATCAATCAGCATGTCTTATTTTACCACCTTAATAGAAAATATTTTCCATCTGTTAATCAGAATGGATTCCAAACATCTACTCAAGACAGGATCATAGAGTTTTAAGACTGAATAGAAGCATGAAACCCTTCAGGGAGATCTCTTAGTTTCATAAACCAGAATTCTCCAAATCAGCTGGCTTCTTGTAAGTTTATAAATTAAAAGACAGATGAGAGCTTCAGGTTTGCCATAGATTTATTCAATTTTCCATTTCATCATGATACTTGTGAGAATGTTTTTTCATCCTAATATCTGAAGTAAAATCACAGGAAGTCAGGGGCTCCAAGAATCTGAATGGCTCTTGTGGGAAGGTGAGAGTATCAGAGAGGTTGCTAGGTACCAGTTCTGGGAAGCTCCCAATTCAGTATTTACCATGTGAGTGCTGTAGGCATTTCACAAAAAAAGTGAGGGATGAAAGAGAAACAATTTGTAGTTTAATGCTTCTTTTTATTTTTATTCCCAGCTTTTAAAAATACCTACTTAAATTTCCAGTAGAATCCTAACTCACAAAATAGAAAATTATAAAACATAAAAATGTATCTATTTATCAAAAGACTGCTAATAATGGAAATAATCATAATTTTCATAATAATGAATAATATTTATGTAATTACAATTAATCTAACAATGGATATTGTTACAACAAAGTATTATAAACTTATCTGCTGTTTTTCCCTTTTTCAATGAAAAATGTTTTTCTTATGTAATATGTTATGATTATGGTTTCCCCTCCCATTAATCCTTCCTGTTGTTCCCCATCTCCCCTCACATCTAGATGCACTTCTTTTCTTCCTATCAATAGAAAACAATTAGGCTTCTAAATAATAGTAATATAATTTATTATATATTATATGACACAAAAAATAACAAATCAAAATTGGACATAAAATAGAGGAAAGGAACATAAGAGAAGGCACAGGAAACAGACACCCATTCATTTATATATCAATGAATCCCATAAAAACACGAAATTGGAGACAATATTATATATGCAAATGTCCTACTGCAGACCTACAGGCCCTGAGCATGCTGCCTCAGTCTCTATGAGTTCCTATGCTCTTTGACTATTTTGACATTAGAGGACTTTGTTTTCTTAATATCCTCCATCCCCTCTGGTTCTTACACTTTCTGCCTCCTATAGCACAGGGTTCCCTGATCCCTGAGGGGGGATTTGATGGAGATATTCCATTTAGGCCTAAGCATTCCAAGGTCTCTCACTCTCTACATAATGTCAGGTTAAGTGTTTCTGCATCTGTTGCTGTCTTTCGCAAGATAAAGCTTCTCCAAAAATGGCTGAGCAAGACACTGATTTATGAGTATAGGAGAATGTCATAAGGAGTCATTTAATTGCTTTGTTTTTGTTGTTGTTCATTTTTTTATTTGTAGAAAATAAGTATTTAGTTTTACCATGGGTTCCTGAGATATCTAGTATCCCATTATCAGCCACCCATGCAGTTTCAGGAATGGGTTAGATATCAAAGGTGGACCTTAATTCAAATCAGTTCTTGGTTGGTTACTCCCACAAGCTTTGTGCCACAATTGCCCTATCATATCTAGCAGGCAAGACACCATTTTGATCACAGGGTTTGTGGCTGAGTTGGTGTTTAGTTTCTCTTTTGATAGTATACAGAGTACATTCTTTTACTAAGATACTGAAACATAGGCATAAAGACCTATACAGGCATCAGGTTTACTTCTCCATGTTTACAGAGTTGTGTAGGTGTTACTTCAGCAATGGGGGTCTTGCTGTCAGTTTCTGGAGAGGAACCCATTGTCTTGGCCACAGCCTTGGTTGTTTGGAGATTTCACAGTATGCTTGTGACCAACAACTCAATTAGATGTGGCCTAACTCTAGAACTAGAAGTTTCATTTGATGACAAGGGATGTTCAGTTGGGCTCTGTCTCTTAAATATTTGGCAATTTCATTTAGATTACCTTCATATTTGTTTTAAATATATATTTTGGATGTTTCTACTGTATTAAGATTCCATACTATCCCTCAAATAGCCCTGAATTTTAACTGTATCTCCCTGTATTCACTCCTGCATTCCTGTCTCTGCTTCCCACTTAATTTCCCACATATATCTGTAATTATCTATTCTACCTCCCTTTCCTAACAAGAACTATCTGTCCTCCATAGTCCCTTAGTTACATATAACCTCTGTGGTTCTACAGAATGCAGCTTGTTTATCATTGTTTAACAGCTAATATCCACATGTTAGTTTCATCCATTTACCTGAGGATTTAATTATTTTTATTCTTTTTTAATGGGTAATACTTCATTGTTAAATGTACTGCATTTTAAAAATCATTCTATGCTTCTGTTTAGTGACATATTCATTGTTTCCAATTCCTGGATATTATGAATAAATCAGCAATGAGCATGGCTGTGCAAAAGTTTCCATGACAGGATGAAGCAATTGTATGTTCAAGAGTAGTTTAACTGTAACTTTGATGCAGATTGATTGGCAACTTCCTAAATTACTATCACACTGATATCTAAAGTGGCTGTACAGGTTTGCATTCCCACCAACAATGCATTAATATTCCTTTAGATCCTCATCCTCACCAGAAGGACCTGCCACTTTTTAAAAAACTAATATTCTCCATTCTGTTGGGTGTAAGATGAAATATCAAATACTCTTATTTGCATTTCTGTGATGACTAAGGTTTTTGTTCATTTTCTAAGTTTCTTTAAGTTTTTCTCAGCCATTTGAGTTTCATCTTTTGAGTATTACCTGCTTATACTTCTACCCATTTTTAAAATTGGGTTATTTGTTTTCTTGAAATCTTGGTTTTTGAATTCTTTATATATTTTGGATATTACCCCCTGTTGGATGTGTAGCTGGCAAAAACCTTTTCCCATTCTGTAGCCTGCTGCTTTTGTCCTAATGATAGTGTCTTTTGCCATACAGAAGCCTTTCAGTTTCATGAAGTTCTAAAATGTTATTGGCAATGAGGGAAGAGAAAGGCTGTATGGGCTTTGCCTGTGTTTATTCATATAGATGATGTAGATATAACTGAAAAATTCATTTCCAATATCTAAAAGTCATAAATGTTATACATATGTGGCATATTAGAAACAGTCATTTTACAAATATGAATATATTTCAGAAGTAGTTGAAGAGGTTGAACTTGTTCAATATGGGGTGTGAGAAGAAAATTTTTAATTGTACACATGCACACACACACATGCTCATAAATACACATACATTAGAATGTGACTGTAACAGAATATTGTATTTTGGTAGAGATTTAGTATCTGACTTCTCATGTCCTTCACCACAGACTTAACCATGGTGACTACATTGTTTTACTTGATACTTCTAATTACTCAAACTTTATACCCACTATGGCTACTAAATAATAAGTATATGCTGACCTATCATAATATCTATATAGAAAGTTAGTGATATAAACCTACAACATAGCATTTCTGTTTAAATATATGTATAAATGCTTTTGCACTTGAAATAAATATTGAATATTTATAATTCTGTTGGAACACCTACATTATGCTGTGTATGGCCTGACACTGTACTAAACATGTCATTTTTCTATTCGCCCATTTCTCACTGTGACAAACCAGCTAAAGTCTAGGAAGAGATTGATCAAGTGGTTGGCAGAGACCGAAGCCCTTCCATGCAGGACAGGAGCCGCATGCCCTACACAGATGCCATGGTTCATGAGGTTCAGAGGTTCATAGACCTGGTCCCCACCAATATGCCCCATGCGGTGACCTGTGACATTAAATTCAGGGACTACTTCACCCCCAAGATAAGCTTGCTCTTCCCTGCTGCTACTGTGTCCTCTTGATGCTCCCAGTTTGGTTCCAGTGTGGTTCCAGTCCTCTGAGCCACCCAGGGCTGCTTGTGGTTTGTACTGCTCCATGATCTGGAGGCAGCACTGCTGCAGATACACAGATATCCTGTAATGCTACTTCCACATTTGCTCTCTCTTCCAAACACTGTTGGGCCAAGCTTATGTATTTCTGTTTGAACGTTCAAACATTTTGTCAAACTCCCAAAGTCTTTTCTAGATTTTCATCATTATAAGAAAAAAAATGTTCAAATTGGAATCGATATTTTGAATTCTTCAACTCCTTAATAAGGCTAATTCATTCAATCATTTATTTGTGATATTGATTTCTTTTCCGTGTTTCTTTTCAATAGAGTAGCCTGTAATTATCTTCTTAGAGGTTTCCTGAATTATTAATGTCTTTCATTATATCTCTAGTACCTCTGCTGTTCTTTCCATCTGCTTAAAGGAAACAATTATGCTGGTCTTATTTTTAACTGAAAATGAATTTTATTATTTCTATTTATTTATTTATTTTAAATAGAAAGATTATTTTAAATGTTAATCCCTGGTCTCTCTCTACCTCCCTTCCTCCCCTGCACCCCCAACTAATACCCTACCTATCCCATACCCTATCTGCTCCCCTGGAAGGGTGAGGCCTTCCATAGGGGTCTTCAAAATCTGTCATATCCTTTGGGATAGGGCCTAGGTCAGCCCCCTTGTGTCTAGGTTTAGGGAGTATCCCTCCATGTGGGAGGAGCATCCAGAGTCCATTCCTATGCTGGGGATAAATACTGATCTACTACAAGAGGTGCCATAGATTTCCAAGGTCTCACTAATACCCACATTCAGGGGATCTGGATCAGTCCCATTCTGGTTTTCCAGCTATCATTGTGGGGACCAAGAGCTCTCCCTTGTTCAGGTCAGCTGTTTCCATGGGTTTCATCAGCCTGATATGGAGCCCTGTGTTCATCTGTCCTCCTTCTCTGCAACTGGATTTCAGTTCAGTTCAAGGTTTAGATGTAGGTATCTGATTTCTAATTCCACCAGCTGCTGGATGAAGGCTATATGATGGCATTTGAATTAGTCATCAATATCATTATGAGGGGAGGGCATTTAAGGTAGCCTCTCCACTGTTGCTTAGATTGTTAGTTGGTGCCACCTTTTAGCTTTCCAGATCTTTCTCTAGTGCCTGATTTCTCTTTAAACCTATAATGTCTCCCTCTATTATAGTATCTCTTATCTTGCTCTCTTCTGTTCTTCCCCCTACTCAACCTCCCTGCTTGGCAAGATTGCCATTTTTACTATATTGATCTTACCTATGTGAGAACATGGGAGATCTTTCCATTTCCTGGTATCTTCTTTAATTTCTTTCTTTAAAGACTCAAAGTTCTTACTGTACAGGTCTTTCACTTTTTTTGTTAGTGTTACCCCAAGATATTTTATGTTGCTTGTGGATATTGTGAAGTGTGATGTTCCTCTGATTTCTTTCTCATTGCATTTATCATCTGTATATAGTAGGGCTACTGCTTTTTTTGAGTTAATTTTGTATCCTGTTACTTTGCTGAAGGCATTTATCAGCTGTAGGACTTCCCTGGTAGTTTTTTAGGTCACTAATGTAGACTATCATATCATCTACAAATAGAGAAAGTTTGACTTCTTCCTTTCCAAATTGTATCCCTTTGATCCCCTTTCTTGTCTTATTGCTCTAGCTAGAACTTCAAGTACAATATTGAAGATATATGGAAAGAGAGGACATCCTTGTTTTGTTCCCGATTTTAGAGGGATCGCTTTGAGTTTCTATCCATTTAGTTTGATGTTGGCTGTTGGTTTGGTGTATATTGCTTTTATCATGTTTAGATATGTTCCTGTTATTCCTGTTCTCTCCAAGATCTTTATCATGGAGGGATGTTGGATTTTGTCAAAGGCTTTTTCAGCATCTAGTGAGATAATCATGTGGTTTTTCTTATTCAGTTTGTTTATATGGTGGATTATATTGATCGATTTTTGTATATTGAACCATCCTTGCATCCCTGGGATGAATCCTACTTGATCATAGTGGATGATTTTTCTGATGTGTTCTTGGATTCCATTAACCAATATTTTGTTGAGTATTTTTGCATCGATGTTCAAGAGGGATATTGGTCTGTAGTTCTGTTTTTCAGTTGTATCTCTGTGTGGCGTGGGTTTCAAAGTGATTGTTGCCTCATAAAAAGAGTTTGGTAATGTCCCTTCTGCTTCTATTGTGCAGAACAGTATGAGGAGTACTGGTGTTAGCTCTTGTTTGAATTTCTGGTAGAATTCTACAGTGAAGCCATCGGGCCCTGGGCTTCTTTTGGTTGGGAGGCTTTTGATGACTGCTTCTATTTCATTGGGGGTTATAGGTCTATTTAAACTGCTTATCTGATCTTGGTTTAATTTTGGTAAGTGATATCTATCCAGAAAACTGTCCATTTCCTTTAGATTTTTGAATTTTGTGGAGTACAGGTTTTCAAAGTATGACCTGAAGATTCTCTGGGTTTCCTCAGTGTCTGTTGTTATATCCCCAATTTGTTTTTGATTTTGTTAGTTAGCATGCTCCCTTGTAGGGGAAGCTGTAGCCACGCCTTCTTAGGGGCTGGCTACAGGAGTACCTGGGCAGGCTTGTGAGGGCGTGGTCAGAGTGAGTAGGGGGACTGCATTTCGGGTTCGGTTTCATTTTCTCTTTGCTTCTTGCTGTACAGACTACCACTGGCTGGCTGGTTCACTCTGTAAGTAAGGCTTTTCCCTATTAAATACCCTTATATTTCTACCTGACTCTGTATTGGTAATTTCCTACTATATCTGGTGTCAGAAGTGGGATATTGGAAACCCACACCCCATTTGGGACAGGCTATAGGTTCCATCGGGCCCACGGCCTAGGCCCGGAAAATACCCTCTCTCCACAGGCGTTCCCGGGTAGCAGCCGACGCATAGCAGCTGAGCTGCTCAGAACCACCCACCCAGTTTCTAGCTGCCTAGAGATAAGCGCAGCCGCTTTTGTGACCTCTCTCCACTGCTGACCGACTGCTGCCAAACGCCTCGGAATAACTGAAGGCCTGTGTTACCTGCTGGTCAAATATATTTAATGTATCTGGAGTAGAAATCAAGTAAAATCATGGCGGAATATTTATCATTTGCTAAAATTGGTAATGTTTTTGCTTATTACGTGAATTCACTGTTTGAGAAGGATGCTAATTTGCCAATTATTGGCCTATATGCCATAATGGCAGTTAGCTTGCTGGTACAAATAGTATTACTAGCCAGAGGACTCAGAAATAGAGATAAGGATAACCTCACCACCTACTTACAGGAAATAACAGCTTTACGATTAGGTCAGACCACAATTGTGCAGCAAATGGAACAGAAATTGGATGATAAGCTTGGCTCTGTGTCCAATACACTAAAGACAGAGCTGTCTATTGAGATGCAGCGTATTTATGATAAGATAAACACAGAGAGATCCTCCATCTCTGAGGCCTTAAGGCTAGGCTGTCAGAAGACCATGACCAGCTAAAGAATATCTATAGCCAGCTAGAAACTCAGATAGGCAATGTTACTCATCAACTAGATGAACGGTGCAAAATACCCAGCATAGGGTTAAAGAATTGGACAATGCCATTCAATCAGTTATTGAAGCATCCAAGGTAGCAGATCAGAAATTTGAGTCTAGATTTGAATGTTTGGAAGATAATTTACAGTACAGGGCTGACAGATTACATAGGTCCATACGGTCGATTGCTGAGGACTCAAAATCAGCAAATCATGACCTGGAATCTAGACTCCAATACCTAGAAGGCAGTTTCCATGCCATCCAGATGCTGTCTAAGGATGATCTATGAAAGACCTAGAAAAACGTGTAGATGAACAGGTAGAGCAATTTACAGATTCACTAACGTGCTTGGAATTTTTTATGATTAAGGAGATTAAAACTTTTCAAAAGGATATCATTGCTAGGCTTAAAGGTCATTGGGATGCCTCAGAAGCGGAATCACTCCAATCCCAGGCACCTACTCCACCCAGGTATCATGACTATTCTATTAAGGTTGTTACTCGTACACCATTAGTGTACCCAGCTACCATGGTAGAAAAGCCAGCTTCTAAGAAACACCCTCATGGACGAATGGTTTATGAATGGCAACCTATACAGCCAAAGGATCTTAAGAATATTAAAGAATCTCTTGTCTCATATGGTCTCCATTGCCCATACGTAAAACAGCTATTACATGCATGGGCAACCTTTAACAGGGTGACACCCACAGATTGGGAATGATTGGTAGCAGCTGTACTTGAGAATTCATGACAAATCCAGTGGAAGGCATTAATAAGGGAAGAGGCAAAGCTCCTTGAGTGTCAGGGCATAAAGGAAGGTTTTGAAGCCCCTCTAGATAAGCTTCTTGGTCAGGGTATTTATGCTGACCCACAGGTTCAAGCTAAATATGATGACGATATACTGTCTCTATGCAGGAAAGCAGCATTAAATGCCTGAGATAAGGTTCGTGAGCCAGGAGAACACCTAGAAGCTTATACCAGAATAGAACAGGGACCTACAGAACAGTTCCAGGACTTCTTACAAAGGTTAGCTAGGGCGGTAGAATTACAGGTAACAGATCCAGAAACAAGACAATCAATTATATATACAATAGCTTATGAAAATACAAACCCTATATGCAAAAGAATATTTTTGCCTTTAAAGATCAGATCAGCTCCGTTAGAAGAATGGGTTTTGTATGCAGCCAACATTGACTATAATGTGCAAGATACTGGAGCTTGGGTAGGAGAAGCCATTTCAAAAGGTTTAAAAAGGCAACAGGAAATTAAAAGTTCTAGAGGTGAGGATGTAAGGGCTCGGCAAGGAGAAGCACATTACAGAGGTCAATATAGGTACCAAGAGGCTAGAGGTTACTGCTACTATGAACCAGAACCTTGGGTAGGAAGAGCCTTCCCCTGGAGACCACGAGGGCTCCAGGAACCTAGATGTTTCAACTGTGGTAAAATGGGACATACTAAGAGAAATTGTAGACAAACGAATTCTAACAATGCCTCATAAGGAATGCCACTGCCTTCTGGATTGTGTAGAAGATGTGGTAAGGGTAGACACTGGACCAATGAATGTAGATCGACCAGGGACATACAAGGAAACCCCTTAAGTTTGGGAAACCCCGATGGGCGCCTCAAGAAGGCCCCCACATCGAGGAAGATCAGGTCATTCCCAATAGCAGTGGAAGACAATCTCTCACAGGAACAATAGATAGTTCTTTGCCTATTGTGAAAAAAGATATTGCTCTATATGGTAGTTTGAATAATGAAAAAGAATCAAGTGTGAATGGACAAAATGAGAAACGCATATTTTGACAAGCTTCTATTAATGATAAAAGGCCTCAGTTAAAAATAAAAATTGATAATAAAGTTATTTCTGGCTTAGTGGACATTGGGGCGGATGTAACTATTATTACTCAAAAGTCTTGGCCTCAAAAATGGCCTCTTAGAGCGGCAAATGTACAATTTTTAGGAATTGGAACTCTATCTAGAGTTCAACAGAATGTTAACTCAATGATCTACATTGGACCGGAAAGACAGAAAGGGATACTAAAACCATACATGGCAGATATAGCTATAAATCTCTGGGGTCGTGATCTCTTACAGCAATGGAATACTCAGATTAATATTCCTCTAGTGTCAGATACAAATTATGTACCATCTTTAGATAGTAGAAAAGATCTTGTAAGACGCTATGGAAAACGGTTACCTACCATCCATGCTGTACAGAAACTAGGTACAAATTGATGGAACTTCAGAGGAGCCAAAGGCCCTGCCATTGAGGTGACTTACAGATGAACCAGTTTGGGTAGGACAATGGCCTGTGACATGTGAGAAGCTAGAGGCTTTAGAAAAGTTACTACAGGAACAATTAGATGCTGGACATATAGAGGAATCTACCAGTCCTTGTAATTCTGCTGTATTTGTTATCAAAAAGAAGTCAGAAAAGTGGAGGGTGCTGACAGACCTGAGAGCCAAATAAAGTAAATCAACCAATGGGCTCTCTGCAACCTGGAAAGCCATTACCTTCCTTAATACCTAAAGGATGGCCTATCATAGTCATTGATCTAAAAGACTGTTTTTTCACAATACCGTTACAGGAAAATGATAGAGAAAAATTTGCATTTACTGTTCCAACTCTTAATAATTCACAGCCAGTTAGGAGATATCAATGGAGGGTTTTGCCACAAGGAATGCTAAATAGCCCTACTTTGTGTCAACACTTTGTACAGCAACCTTTGGGAATAATTCGTAAGAAATTTTCACAATCTATTGTTTATCACTACATGGATGATATTCTTTTACGAGATTCTAATAAGGAAACTTTGGAACGTATGTTTGAAATGGTAAAGGAAGTTCTGCCTCGTTGGGGGTTACAGATTGCACCAGAAAAGATACAAAGAGGAAATTCTATTAACTATTTAGGTTACAAGATAGACTTACAGAGAATCAGACCTCAAAAGGTACAAATTAGGAGAGATCGGTATCAAACTCTTAATTCTCTTCAGAAATTAATAAGGGAAATCTCTCAATTACAGACAATTATTGATATAGAAGGACATGACTTAAAGCATTTAAAAATGGCCCTTAAAGGTGATAAGGACCTAAACAGTCCTAGAATATTATCTGATGAGGCAGAAAATGAGTTACAATGGGTAGAAAACAAAATATTGAATGCACATGTAGATCGGATAAACCTTAATTTAGACTGTATTCTGGTTATCTTGTCATCCAGAGAATACCCTTCTAAAATTCTGATGCAGAGGGAAGACACTATATTGGAATGGATATTTCTGCCACATAAACAGAATAAAAAGTTAAAGACATATATAGAAAAGATTTCTGATTTGATTTTAAAGGGTAAATTAAGACTTCGCCAACTGACTGGAAAAGATCCAGCAGAAATTATAGTACCTTTAACTAATAAAGAAATTTCTTTCTTATGGAAAGATAATGAATATTGGCAAATAGCTCTTACTGACTTTTTGGGAACAATTAGCAACAACTATCCCAAAACTGACAGAATTAAATTCATAAAAAAGACAGTCTGGATTATTCCACATATTGTAAGACAAACTCCCATTTCTGGAGTTCTTACCTTCTACACTGATGCCAACAAATCAGGTAAGGCAGGTTATAAAGCAGGTGAGGTAAGTAAAGTAGTTCAAAGTCCATATACATCTGTACAGAAGGCAGAATTATATGCAATTCTCATGGTACTTAAGGATTTTACAAAACCTCTTAATATAGTTACTGATTCTCAGTATACAGAGAGAGTCGTGTTATATATTGAGACTGCAGAATTTGTTCCTGATAATACAGAATTAACTTCTCTGTTTTTACAATTACAGAAACAGAAGTAATCCTATGTATATTACACATACCAGATCCCATAAGGGTCTGCCTGGCCCACTAACACAAGGCATTGATGAGATTAATCGTTTATTAATTAAAAGTATGCTAGAAGCCTCAGAATTTCATAAGAAACATCATGTAAATAGCAAAGGTTTAAAAAAGGACTTCTCTATCACTTGGTAACAAGCCAAGGAGATAGTAAAAAACTGTCCTACTTGTTCCTTTTATAATCAAACTCCATTGTCAACAGGTTGTAATCCTAAGGGCATTCGGAAAAATGAGGTTTGACAGATGGATGTCTTTCACTTTACAGAGTTTGGAAATTTGAAATATATACATCATACCATAGACACATTCTCAGGGTTCCAATGGGCTACTGCTCTTAACTCTGAAAAAGCTGATTCTGTTATTATACACCTGCTAGAGATGATGACAGTTATGGATATACCTACACATATAAAAACTGACAATGCTCCAGCATATGTCTCTACAAAATTGGAACAATGTTTCAATTATTATAACATAAAGCATATTACTGGTATACCACACAATCCTACAGAACAAGCAATAGTTAAGCGATCTAATAGAACACTTAAGGAGATGCTCAACAAACAAGCTTAAAAGACTAAACCCCCCAAACATAGGTTACATAATGCTTTATTAACACTAAACTTTCTTAATGCCAATAAAAAAGGACAAACAGCTACAAAAAGACACTGGATCCAACTTGCTCCATTTCAACTGACACTCCGGCCAGAGGTTCGGGTACTGACTTCAATCAAGTTGAGGATTTCAAGCAAGATCTTCAATCAAATAATCCCATCTAACATGGACTGGATACTAACATTTTCTTTCTACAGGACCCCTCACGACTATCATCGTCCCATTTCAGCAGGAAGTAACTTGGAAAATGCTATGCCCCCTTTCCCCATTGTTGTCACTTAGGATAGTGTATATACCTAGTTAGGAATAGCTTCCTATTGTTTATGGTTCGGTTTGGAAGGAGGTGTTCAGGCTTGGACACCTCTTTCAGATGACTTTAGGGTTTAGTTAAAATAGATAGTTAGGAGGTTACATAAGCAGATTGTTGTAAGTTTTAATCCTCTTTTAGACTAAAAGGGGAATTGTAGGAGAAGCTGTAGCCATGCCTTCTTAGGGGCTGGCTACAGGAGTACCTGGGCAGGCTTGTGAGGGCGTGGTCAGAGTGAGTAGGGGGACTGCGTTTCATGTTCGGTTTCATTTTCTCTTTGCTTCTTGCTGTACAGACTACCACCGGCTGGCTGGTTCGCTCTGTAAGTAAGGCTTTTCCCTATTAAATACCCTTATATTTCTACCTGACTCCGTATTGGTAATTTCCTACTATACTCCCTCTCTGCCTTTTGGTTAGTTTGGATAGAGGTTTGTCTATCTTGTTGATCTTCTTATAGAACTAACTCTTTGTTTCATTGATTCTTTGTAATGTTTTCCTAGTTTCTACTTTATTGATTTCAGCCCTCAGTTTGATTGTATTCTGGCATCTACTCCTCTGTGGTGAGTTTGCTTCCTTTTGCTCTAAAGCTTTCAGTTCTTCTGTCAATTCTCTAGTGTGGCTTTTCTCCAGGTTCTTCATGTGGGTACCTAATGTTATGAACTTTCCCTTTAGCATTGCTTTCAAAGTGTCCCATAGGTTTGGGTATGATGTGTCTACATTCTCATTAAATTCTAGGAGGTCTTTAATTTCTTTTGTATTTCTTCCTCAACCCACGAATGGTGCAATTGGGTGTTATTCCATTTCCACGAATATGTAGGTTTTCTGCAATTTTTATTGCTGTTGAATTCTAACTTTAAAGCATGTTGATCTGATAAGATACAGGAGGTTATTTCAATTCTTTTGTAACTGTGGAGGTTTGCTTTGTTGCCATCTATGTGGTCAATTTTAGAGAAGGTTGCATGTGGCGATGAGAAGAAGGTATATTCTTTTGTGTTTGGATGGAAAGTTCTATAGATATCTCTTAAACCCAGGTGGGTCATAACTTCTGTTAGATCCTTTGTTTCTTTGATAAGCTTCTGTCTGGTTGTCCTGTCTAGTGGTGAACGGGGAAGTTGAAGTCTCCTACTATAAGTGTGTGTGGTTTTATTTGTGGTTTGAGCTTTAGCAATATTTCTTTTATATATTTGCCTGCCTTTGTATTTGTGGCATAAATGTTCAGGATTGAGACTTCATCTTGATGGACTTTTCCTGTGATAAGTATGAAATGCCCTTCTTCATCTCTTTTGACTGATTTTAGTTTGAAATCCACTTTGTTAGATATTAGGATTGCTATACCAGCTTGTTTCTTGGGCCCATTTGATTGGAAAATCTTTTCCCAACCCTTTACTCTGAGGTAACGCCTGTCTTTGAAGTTGAGGTGTGTTTCTTGTATACAGCAGAAGGATGGATTCTGTCCTTGTATCCATTCTGTTAACCTGTATCTTTTTATGGGCAGGTTAAGACCATTGACATTTAGAGATATTAATGTCCATTGATTGTTCTTGGTTGTTTTGGATTTATTGTTGGTGGTGTCATTGTGTGTGGATTTCACCCTCCTGTTTCTTTTCCTGTTTGGTAAAATTGGATTATCTGTTACCTATGTTTTTGTGAGTGTAGTTGTCTTCATTGAGTTGGAGTTTTCCCTCTAGGACTTTCTGTAGTGCTGGATTTGTGGATATGTATTGTTTACATATGTTTTTGTCGTGGAATATCTTGTTTTTTCCATCTGTAATGATTGAAAGTTTTGCTTGGTACAGTAGACTGGGTTGACATCCATGCTCCCTCACTACTACCTACCTTTTAGGTATAAATTATCCCACATTTCTTATCTATGCTTTGCCACCTGGTTAGTGGCATGTTAACTCATTTCCTACACATCATGCTTCCTCAGTGACTGGCCAGCATGTCCTCTGACACTGCCCTACTCTTTCTCATCATTCTCCTAATTCGGTTGTCCCACCAAACCTTCTGCCTGTTTACTGGCCAATCAGCTTTTTATTAAATCAATCAGAGTGACAAATCTTCACAGTGTGCAAAAGTATTCCATAGCACATTGATTGTCACATTTCTGATGAGAATGACAATTGTAACTTTAATATGACCCTATCAAGTTTGATTTTTTAGGAATACAAAGGTAGTTGTATAGACCAGATGAAAAATTTTGGTCTGATTTGCTTAAGGATACAAGAGATACTTTATTGTGGAACCAATTATGAATGAGCATGGCCCAGGAACACAGATTTTTACTTTCAGATAAATTTTCTTCACAAAAGTCTGTCCATTCTTTTCAAAATCGTTCTCTGCACCCATATTATGGTTCTATGTATTGTTTCCACTTTGATCACTGTATATGTTGCAAACATATATGTACACTGAATTTTCTCTACCACATATTACTTATGACTTCTATGTTAAGAAAATTCTGTCCATAATGTTTCTTCCTCTTACTTGTATTAAAACCAAGTTGTTGGCTTAAAACTAAGTTCAAAACATTCTCTGAAATGGTTCTGTGTGTACTTATTTCATTCTGTGGCCATTAGTGCTACTTTGAATACACTATAACACTTTTTATCAAGAACCAGATGCTACAGATGGTAAATTCAGAATTTTTATATGAATTTCTTTATTCAGAATGGAAGAAATTCTCTCTCCTGGGGAGTTTTGTATTTCTTCATGGTGGGGTGGCACAATAAGTTATTGGTAAGGTTCCAGTTACTAACATCATGTACAGGTCATGGAACTAATTACTTCAGGTGGCAATGGGTTTTACTGTCTGATAACGGATTTAGTATATGGGTTAGATTGCCATCATGCTCTGTTTGGCTAAAGGACACTCCTGAGGTAAGACCGTTGATGTCTATGGCTGATATACAGAACTTGTTTATATTTATGTCATAATTCCAACTAAATGGTAAGTAGAACTAGGGCAAGATTGGAACAATACATCTCCTCATAGCTTCTTTGGGTTTAAAGCCAAGTTTGAGGAGAGTGTTGCCTCAGCTAAACTTATATCCCATCATCCCTCTGCTGCTGGATGATTTTATAACTGGTTTCTTTGGGGTCTAGTCAAGTAGAGTAGAATATAGCATCCCTTCCTTTATGAAACAACCTGGCATTTTTGAAGTTGATTCTCCCTTCTGACAAATAGGAAAAGTGGTTTTTAAATCAGAATGGAGTCATTGATCTCAGTGGAGCTAATAGTATGAGAAGGAACCAATGATCTTTGCTGTAATTGTCCTCATAGATTTCAGACGTTCTTTTCCACTCTGCCTGGCCTCACTCTCCTCCCTGCTCCTTATGTGCTCTCTGTGTTGAAACTTCCCTACTATTCTTTGAACCTTACCCCCACTATGGAGCTGAAGGTCAACTAGGTTATTTCCCTAATGTGTTTTAGCTCTATGATTTTTTTGTAACTTGATTTCTCTCTGAGTGTTGTTATAGGGAACAACGGTTATAACATCACTGTCATCAGTGCTGTATGACAGCAAGGAATTCCCCAACCCAGAGATATTTGATCCTGGCCACTTTCTAGATAAGAATGGAAACTTTAAGAAAAGTGACTACTTCGTGCCCTTTTCAGCAGGTAAGAGAAAATCATTTCCATGGATCCAATGACATGAGAATCTGTGGAAGCTTATATATTAGATCCCTAATGGCCAGTAGACTTGCAATGATCAGGGGTACAGACTTTCAGTGTTCATGCATTGCCATGAAAAGAGATTCCTTCTCTGTCAGGATATAAAAGTGAGGCCTTGATTGGCCATCCATAGTTCAAAATTGAGAAAGATAGAGTGTAGACTATTTGTGTACTTTCTTTAGCTAATCAAAGAAATACCAAAGAAAGCCAATTTTATTTATACTTTTCTCAGTCACCATGAAAATGGAGACACTTACATTCATGTCTTTTTTTATGCGTCAATCACCTCCTTGCTCCACTATGTAATTACAAGTCAACAAAATATTGACAATTCTTGAAAGCCTAAAGTGCCCTTGGTAAACAGCTGAGTGAACAATACTTATCAAATATCAATTGGACTCAATAAGAAAGTATCCCAGGTCTCTTGGATATTAGGGATAAATCAGCATATTTATCTATAGATGACTACAAAGTAGAGTCATAGATAGGTTAATAAATGGTAGTTTATTGGGGAAAAGTACTCACACAAGGGACCCAGTGACCAGGTTTGCACCTGAGCAGGATGGACTCAGAAATGCTTCCCAGTCAGCTCAGCCAGGTGAAAGAAAGCCGTTTGTGTGCCATTCTTTTTCTTAAACCCTTGTTATGTAACTCTGACCATGCCCAAGGCGGCGTGGTCAGTGTTACCTGTAATTAGGAATTTTCCCTAAATTTCTCCTTTTAGTCTAAAGAGGGTTTAAACTTAACTGTAAGCTATCTATAATTAACGACATAAAAATGAATTATAAGAAGTTATAATAATCTACTCATATCACATCCTAACTATGTCTATTCCATCTAAACCCTAAAGTAATCTGAAAGAGATGCCCAAGCCTGAACACCTCCTTCCAAACCCAACCGTAAAAAACAAGAAACTATCCCTAACTAGGTGTACATTATCCTTAGTGTCAACAGTGTGGGAAAGGGGAAAGTCGCCATTATATTCTCTGGGTTACTTCCTGCTGAAATGGGATAGTGATAGCCTTGTGTGGTCCTGTTAGAGTAGTGAAAATCTTTAGTGGATTGTCTGCAACACATGTGTATGGGACACTGTAACCATGCCTGCTAGGGCCTGGCTACTGGTGTGTCTGACCACATCCTCGAAGGCATGGTTAGGGTGATGTAGGGAAGGTTTAAGAGTGAGAGGTGTGCATGTGGAAGGTCCCTTCTATCATTTTATCTTTTGCTTGCTGTACTTACTCCTGCCCTGCCAGCTGGCTAGGTCGCTCTGTTAGTAAGGCTTCTCCCTAATAAATACCCTTATATTTTTACCTGACTCCATATTAGTAATTCCTACTTTATCTGGTTGTCAGGAGTGGGATCTTGCAAACCTAGGCCCTGTTTGGGAGTGCCTGCAAAGGGGGGAAAGTAGCCATCATATTCTCTGAGTTCACTTCCTGCTGAAATGGGACAGTGATAGCCTTGTGTGGTCCTGTAGGAAGAAAATGTTACAGTAGTCAAAGTCTTGAGTGGATTATCTGCAACACATGTATCCAGTCCTTGTTTGGTGGGAGATGCTTGATTGAAGATCTAGGTCGATGTCCTTAAATTGATTGAAATCCTTGTGTTGATTGAAGTCAGTACCTGAAGCTCTGGCCAGAGTTTCAATTCAAACAAATCAAGTTGGATCTAGTGGACTTGATGAGGTGGGGCCCATTTCCCTTTTGGAGAGTTCAAGGAAGTTCTTTATTGTCTGTGGGGAACTTAAACATTAAAGTTAGCAGAGAAATTTTATTTTTTATCTGTATGTATACACAGAAAGGCTACAATAAGGAAATAATAATTATGAGGGAATTTATACTTTTAGAGGAAGATCTGGGAATAGACAAATGACGGTTCCCAATTTTTTCTTATTCTGTACTACATCAACTGGCTTCTTAATACAGTACAGAAACTCTGAATTTTATTTTAGCAAAATATTTGGATTTAGAGGAAGAAAGCCAAATCCAACTCTAAAGCCAGAATTGGTTTAATTGAATAGGGACTAGGAAGTAAAGAGCAATAGATTTTATAGAGAGACATTTTTAGAGTTTACCATATGACAAATTACTTCTGTTTGATGGTTCTTTTTGGATAGCTACTTCACTTCTTCAGATATCTATCCATTCAGTGTCCTTTTATTTCCTGGAGATGAGTTTTTCTGTGAAGAAAAAAAATAAAATACTTCCCTCTCCTTTGTGAGGTTTCTATACAGTTTATGAGATAAACCTTGGTGGATGACCTGTCATTTCTCCTCATTGAGAGGCTTTTCTTTTTCGACTCAAATCTTGATCAACTTTGATGGTATCCAAAGCTTTTCTGTATAAACAAAGGCAAAACCCCTTTGATGGGGGAGGTCCTTCTGTGTATATGCTTGTCTTATTGGTTGATAAATAAAGTACTGTTGGCCAATAGGAAAGTAAGATAGGTGGGACTAGGAGTCAAGGAGGATTCTGGGAAATGTAGTAAGAAATCCAGGCAGGAAGTGACATAGCAGGCAGACTCAGAATATAAGCAGGGACAAGAAGGAAATTGTCCTCTTGCTCTTCCTCTTTCTCCTGCTCTCTTCTCTATGGAGCTGCCATGTGATCCTGGGAAGAGGACACCAGCAGAAGGCGTCCTCTATAAAATAAATCTTATAAAATATATAGATTATGACAATTAAGACTGAGCTAGTGTATAACAAATCCTAGTCAATTGGCCAGCAGTACTCTAAACTAATATAAGTCTCTGTGTCTTATTTTGACCACCCACGTGGCAGCTGGTAGAAGCCGGGCGGCAGTGGAAAGACTTATCGTGATACCCTTTCCCCAATGTAACACATGTCCTGGTTTCCATACAGAGGTCAATACATCTTTGAAGTATACCGGCTGATTCAGTTCAGCAGTTTTTTTCCATAGTCAAGTGTGTTTCTGCAACTGTTTGCCCTTTCTCATTGGCATTAAAAAAGTTTAGTGTTAATAAAGCATTATGTAACCTTTGTTTTGGGGTTTTTTGTTCCCTCTGCCTGTTTTTGTAGCATCTCTTTCAGTGTTTGATTAGATCTTTCTACCACTGCTTTGTCCTGTGGGATTGTGTGGTATACCTGTTACATGCTTTATGTTATAATATTTGAAAAACTGTTCCAATTTGCTAGAGACATATGCTGGAGCATTGTCAGTTTTTATTTGTGCAGGTATACACATAATGGCCATTACCTCTAACAGGTATGTTATAACAGAATCAGCCTTTACAGAGTTAACAGCAGTAGCCCATTGAAACCCTGAAAATGTGCCTACAGTATGATGCGCATATTATAAATTTTCAAATTCTGGAAAGTTAAAGACGTCCATCTGCCAAACCTCATTTCTCCAAATGCCCTCCAGATTAAAGCCTGCTGGTAATGGAGCTTGATCATAGAAGGAACGGGTAGAATAGTCTCTCACTATCTCCTTGGCTTGTTGCAAAGTGATGGAGAAATCCTTTTTCAAACCTTTGCTATTTACATGGTGTTTCTTATGAAATTCTTAGGCTTCTAGCATGATTCCTATTAATAAATGATCAATCTCATCATTGCCTTGTGCTAGTAAGTCTGGCAGACCTGACTGGGATCTGATGTGTGTTATATATATTGGATTGGTCCTGTTTCTGATTGTTTCTTGTAACTGTATCACAGTGATTTCTGTATCATCAGGAATGAATTCATCAGTCTCAACGTGTAAAAGGACTCTCTCTGCATACTGAGAATCAGTAACTATATTGAGAGTCTCTGTAAAATCCGTAAGTACCATAAGAATTACATATAATTCTGCATTCTGTACAGAGTTATACAGAATTTGAACTACTTTATTTATCTCTCCTGATTTATAGCCTTCCTTACCTGATTTGTTCGCACCAGTGTAGAAGGTAGGGACTCCTGAAATAGGTGTTTTCCTTACAATATATGGAAGGATCCAGACTGTCTTTTTTTAAATTTAATTCTTTCGGTTTTGGGATAATTGTTCCCAAAAAGTTAGTACAAGCTGTCTTCCAGTATTCATTCTCCTTCCATAGGGAGGAAATTTCCTCATTAGTTAAAGGAACTATAATTTCTGCTGGGTCCCTTCCAGTCAGTTGACAAAGTCTTAATTTGCCTTTTCGAATCAAATCAGAAATCTTTTCTATGTACATCTTTAGCTTTTTATTCTGTTTATGTGGCAGAAATATCCATCCTAATATATTATCTTCCCTGTGCATCAGAATCCCTGAAGGGTATTCTCTGGATGGTGAAATAATAAGAATACAGTCTAAATTAGGGTCTACACAGTCTATATGTGTGTTTAGTATTCTATTTTCTACCCATTGTAATTCTTTTACCACTTCCACGGATAATATTCATGGTCTGTTTAAGTACTTGTCACCTTTAAGGGCCATTTTAAAATGCTTTAAGTTATGTCCTTCTACTCCAATTGAGAAATTTTCACTAGCAATTTCTGCAGGTCATTAAGAGTTTGATAACGACCTCTTCTAATTTGTACTTTTTTGTGGCCTTATTTTTTGTATGTCTATTTTATAACCTAAAATTATTAATAGAATCTCCTCTTTGTATCTTTTCTGGGGCAATCTGTAATCCCCAGTGAATTAGAACTTCCTTTACTGTCTCAAACATCTTTTCTAACATTTCCTTCTTAGAATCCAACAATAATATGTCATCCATATAATGGTATATTATGGATTGTGGAAATTTCTTACAAATTATTTCCAAAGGTTTTTGGATGAAGTGCTGGCACATGGTAGGACTATTTAACATTCCCTGTTTCAAAACCATCCTTTGAAATCTCTTAACTGGCTGTGAATTATTATAAGTGTGTACAGTGAATGCCAATCTTTCCCTATCCCTTTCTTGTAATGGTATAGTGAAGAAGCAATCTTTTAGATCAATGACTATGATAGGCCATCCTTTAGGAATCAAGGAAGGCAAAGGCATTTCAGGCTGTAGAGAGCCCATTGTCTGAATTACTTTATTGATGGCTCTCAGGTCTGTCAGCATCCTCCATTTACCGGACTTCTTTTTGAAAACAAATACAGGAGAATTCCAAAGGCTTCTAGATTCTTCTATGTGCACAGCATCTAGCTGTTCTGGAACTAACTTTTCTAAAGCCTCTAACTTCTCAGAGGTCATAGGCCAGTGTCCTACCCAGACAGGTTCATCTGTAAACCATTTTAAGGGTAGAGCTTTTGGTTTCTCAGAAAGTTTAGCATTTGTACTTTCTTTATGTACAGCCTGGATGGTTGGTATCTATTTTCCAAAGTGCCTTACTATATTTTGTCTACCATCTAGAGATTGTGTATGATTTGCATCTGATTCCTAAGGAATGTTAATCTGGGTATTCCATTTCTGTAAAAGATTACTACCCAGAGATTTATTATGATAGCTGTTACATATGGCTTTAACCTTCCTCTCTGTCCTTCCTGTCCTATGCAGATAACCCACCATCACACTCTGACATACTCTAGATAGAGTTCCAATCCCTAAAAATTAGACATTCACCTCTTTTAGGGGCCATATCTAAGGCCAGAACTTTTGTGTTATAATAGTCTCATCTACCCCAGTGTCCTCCAAAACAGTAATAACTTTATTATTTATTGTTACTTTCAACTGATGCCTCTGATCCTTTATAGAAGTTTGCCAATATATGCATTTTTTGTCTCTTCCCATCACGTTTGATTCCTCATCACTAGCCAAACTACCATCTAGAGTGGTACCATTCTTCTTTTTTGAAAACTTGTTTTTCTTTTATTTCAAAAGATACAAAATCTGTGGGAGTAACAAAATTCTTAGTGCTGTATGATGTCAAATTCAGGTAAGTCAGCTTGGGAAAACAAATATAATTTGAAAGCTGCACTTACAGCTTAGGAAAATAATATACATCATTTTTCCCCCAACAAATGACCCAGAGTCACTGTAAAACTTCACTCCTCCATATAAAATTGTTTGGAAGTAGGTAACTGATATTTACCCTGTCAAGTCTAGAGTTCCTGTCATATTCATTGACTTAAAATTGGGATCTAGATTTTGACATTTCCCAATGTCTCAGATGAAACTTTAGAGGTCGTATTGGGAAATTAGCCCTAACTGTCAAGCCTGATGTTTTTGAGCCCAGTGCATTTTCCTGGTATTTGTGTCAGAAAAGTCCACTAGCTATTTCACAAAAGAATAAAATCACCATATACACATAGTTCCATCATTTTGCAATTGAAAATGAGAGGTAAAGGGCATAGAAAGAAGTATTCCTATCTCCAGTTTGCCTGTGCCAGCATGATCTTCTCTGAAACAGTACATTGGCTGTGCAATGTCCCTGCCTGTAGACATTTAAACAAGCATACAAAGATTTTTACAAGGTGGCATCTACTCTTGCCTCTTCCATTGCAAGGAATTCATGCTTTAGAAACACACTTCCTGCTGTGATTGAATATGTCATGCTATTAGATGCCAGCCTGGTTTTCTTAGCTGTTATACTTGCTAGTGGTATTTTTAATTGTTCATATTTTTGTAGAAATATCCCTCTTCTTAGTTCAAATGAAACTTCAAAGTCTTCTTTTTAATAAAATGTGGTAAACAGGATTCTCAAAAATAAAAACACAGCAATATGATGTTTTCAAACCAAAGACTTCTAAGTTAATGATCAACTTCAAATGCCATAAATAGCCAAAAGAATCAACAAAATATGTTTGTATTTTTAGCTTGATCAGAACACTAACAAAATTGTTTTACCATTCCCTTCATTTTCACTGGTCATTTTCCCTTCACATTATTTTTCTTTATTGACAGTCAAGTCTACTCAGGTCTTCATTATTACTTTCCTTCTATGAATTTTGTGTTTGAATGTATTCTTTCCTTTCTAGTTCATAGTTCCCTAGGCAACCAAAGATTGTTTATGTAAAAATGTCTGCTATTTGATACAAACATTGATGAAGATAAAATTCTCTTTTAAAACTTTTCTGTAGAATATAGGTTTTGTTATTTTTGTGAGTTTTCATCTCAAGAATCTATCTTCCTTCCTTCCTTCCTTCCTTCCTTCCTTCCTTCCTTCCTTCCTTCTTTCCTTCCTTCCTTCTTTGTTTCTTTCCTGGTTGTTCAGAAACATGCTAATTATATTCTAGCAAAATGTAATTAAAAGCAATATTGATTATTTTGCTTTACTTTCTTGTAGTTTATAGAATTCTGAATGATTTTATATTTATTAATACTATCTTTTCAGTTTACCATAATCCTAAAGACTAAATACATTACTTAATACTTTGTCAACTACAATGAAGGTATCAGTGTAAACAGAAAAAAAGTACTTTATTAAGACCTGAGTGGGCATGTTCAAAAATTCCCAACAGTTTTTAAGCAAGTATTATCTTTGAGCCTTAGTTTCAACATCTGTAAAAATAGAGCTAGTTCTAGTTTACTTTCTGTTGCACTATGGCCAAAGGCAACTTGGAAAAGAAATTATTTCTTTGGCTCCCGTTTTCTTATCACATCCCCACATTGAGGAAGTCTCAACAGGAACTGAAGCAGAGACCATGAAGGACTACTGGTTGCTAGCATCACTCCTCTGACTTTGTCAGCTACTTTCTTATATAGCCTATACCTTCTTGTCTAGATATGGTACCAAGCACAGATGAATAGATCCTCCTATATAGATTTGAAGTCAAGCTAACACCTCACAGACTTGTAAACATGGTAATCTAATGGAGGCAATTCTACAACTGAGGATCTCTCTTCCCAGGTGTCTCTAGGATTGCATCAAGCTGACAGTTAAGACATCTAACTACAATATTACATTCCTTATCAACTTTGACACACAAACACATCACTTTAAAAAGCCACAACTTTAGCCAGGCAGTGGTGATGTATGCCTTTAATCCCAGCACTTGGGAGGCAGAGGCATACAGATCTCTGTGAGTTTGAGAACAGCCTGGTCTACAAGATCTAGTTTCAGGATAGGTTCCAAAGCTACACAGAGAAACTCTGTCTAGAATAACAAAAACCAAAAACCAAAAAACCTGAAACCTTACACAGGTGCACACACATACACATAAATGAAAATAAATCTTAATAGTATTATATATTAACCATGATTTTCCTTTCTTGTTTGTCTCTGAGATTGCATGCTAATATCATAATATAAAATATAATACAACTTTAAGCTTTCAAAAATATTTAAATTTTCATTATTTTAAAAATCTAATATCTCTTTAAAATATCCAAAGTCTCTTACTGTAGGGTCCTGAAAAATAAAACATAAATTGCATGCTTTCTTACTTCAAAAAGGAAGAACCAGGGTACAATTACAATCAGATAAAGGCACATCCAAAATATTAGAGTGTAAAAAGTTCAGTGCTGCACCTCTTGGACACACACATGCTCTTCTGGCCTCCTTGAAAAATCAACACAGGAACTAAAGAAGAAACCACTCTCAGGTTAATGTGAAACAACCTTTCTTTCTCTCTTTCCCCCTTTTTATTAGAAAGAAAATTATTTTACATGTCAATCCCAGGTCCCTCCACCTCCCTTCCTCTCCTGCACCCCCAACAAACTCCCTACGCATCCTATACCCTTTCTGCTCCCCATGGAGGGTGAGGCCTTCCATAGGGTTTCTTCAAAGCCTGTCATATTCTTTGGGATAGGGGCTAGGCCAACCCCCTTGTGTCTAGGCTCAGGGAGTATCCCTCCATGTGGGATGGGCTCCTAAAGTCCATTCCTATGGTATTGATTAGTACTGATCCACTACAAGAGGTCCCATAGATTTCCAAGGACTCCTCATTGACACCCACATTCAGGGGGTCTGGATCAGTTGCATGCTGGTATCCCAGCTATCAGTCTGGAGACCAAGAGTTTTCCCTTGTTCAGGTCAGCTGTTTCTGTGGATTTTACCAGCCTGGTCTGGACCCCTTTGCTCATCATTCATCCTTCTCTGCAACTGGATTCCAGTTCAGTTCAGTGATTAGTTGTGGGTGTCTGCTTCTACTTCCACCAGCTGCTGGATATATTGGGTGGCATATAAGTCAGTCATCAATCTCATTATCAGGGGAGGGCATTTAAGGTAGCCTCTCCTCTGTTGCTTAGATTGTTTGCTGGTGTCATCTTTGTAGATCTCCAGACCTTTCTCTAGTTCCTGATTTCTCTGTAAACCTAAAATGTCTCCCTCTATTATGGTATTTCCATTCTTGTTTTCTTCTATTCTTCCCCTGACTCAAACTTTCTGCTCCCTCATGTCCTCTGCATCCCTCCTCTTCTCCCCTTCTCATTCTCCTAGCTCCCTCTCCCTCTTCTCATGCTCCCAATTTGCTCAGGAGATCTTGTCCCTTTCTCCTCCATGGGACCATTTATGTTTCTCTTAGGATCCTCCTTGTTTACCAGCTTCTCTGGCAGCCTGGGCTATAGGCTGGTAATCCTTTACTCTATGTCTAAAATCCACATATGAGTGAGTACATACAATGCCTGTCTTTTTGTCACTGGGTTACCTTACTCAGAATGGTTTCTTCTGGTTCCATCCATTTGCCTGCAAATTTCAAGATTCCATTGCCTTTTCTCCCCACCACATAGTACTCCATTGTGTAAATGTACCACATTTTTTTTCTATCCATTCTTCAGTTGAGGGGCATCTAGGTTGTTTCCAGGTTCTAGCTATTACAAATAATGCTGCTATGAACATCGTTGTCCTTGTTGTATGAATATGCTTCTTTTGGGTATATGCCTAAGACTGGGATTGCTGGATCTTGTGGTAGACTGATTACTATTTTCTTGAGGAAATATCACCTTAGCTCTGAAGCTGACCACTAACTTAGTATATAGGTACGTTACCAGCACATCATAAGCCTCCACATCAAATTCACATAAAGCAAGAGTATTCCCAATTTTCTGCATTATCAGATCTTCTGCCATAATGTGAGTTTACCTGTATCAGTTTCCCTTCCACTCACAGTAACTGTGTTTGACCAGCAGGTGGCACAGTTGTGGTGGTGCAGTGTTCAGCTGTGGATGGCTAAGTTTGGTTTCAATCTGAAAAATATCTGAATTGCTTTTGGACTGAGTTAGAATGGATGTAAGGGATGGGCTTTTGTTAGAAGGAAGGCCTTTGGAACCCCACAGTTCCATAGCTGGTTCTGGGCACTGAGGTGGTATCTGGCACAATGCAGCTTCGAGTTAGGCAGTGGCCACGGGCGCAGAGGCTAAAACATAAAGGGAGGAGTCTTAGATTGGAAAACCCATGGAAGGCACTGGGCAGAAACCAGGCTTGGGCTGGGAGACAGACCCGGAAGGATGAAGCCCCAGGCAACAGTGGCAATGCCTGGCTAACAGATGGACGTTTCTCCCAGTGGGCCAGGAGGGAGAGGGGAAAGGTTAATTGGGCACTGATTGTCTGGGAAATAAACCCACAGGCCACCGGTGATATTACTTATGATTGGTTCCCCAGATCATAAGTAACCCGTGGGTTCAAATTCAGTCCCCAAACTTGTCACACCAGATATAGATGACTACAAAGTAGAGTCAGACATAGGTTGATAATTGGTAGTTTATTGGGGAATAGTACTCATGCAAGGGAGCCAGTGGCCAGGTTTGCACCTTAGCAGGATGGACCCAGAAATGCTTCCTAGTCAGCTCAGCCAGGTGAAAGAGACAGCCACATGCATGCATCCCTCCTTCTTAAACCCTTGTTACATAACTCTGACCAGGCCCAAGCCTGGGACAGCTGTACCTGTAGTCAGATATTCTCCCTACATTTGTCTCTTAAACCTTATGTATTAATGGGAAAAATGGAGCGACATTCTAATACACAACTTCTTTGCTGCCTCAAAAGGCATGGGTAATGGAGAATTACAAAAAGAAACCACATACATATAAGTAAAAGAAGGTCATGAACCATAAGATCAGAACATTTTTTTATACAGTTCCGAATGCCAGAAGCTTCAAGATCATCATGAGATGATGGAGACATTGTTGATGTGGCAGGACACTCTGCACAGATAATCAAGAACCCTGAGGGATACTGAGTCAACATCTTCAGTGTGCATGCTGCCTTTGTATGTTTAGCTTCTGTCCTTGGTTTTGTTATTTTTGATAATGAACACAGAATCCATCTTCCTCAGTCTACCAGACAGTCTGTTTACACATGTGAATTACCACACCTAGCTAAAAAGTATTTTTAAGCAATGTAATTTTCAATAGTGTAGGTTAATTGAGCAAGAAATTAGTTCCACATTTTTCTATTTGCCTAGTTATCTGTCCTTTCATGTAGACAAACTTCTACCAACCCATCCAATAACTTACCTCACAGCCTCTTGTGTCAGTTACATGTACAGTGATTCTCACATTTACAATTGAGAATAATAATATTTTTAATTTGTCCCCATTAGGAAAACGGAGATGTGCAGGAGAGGGCCTGGCATGCATGGAGCTGTTTCTATTCCTGACCACCATTTTATAGAACTTTAAGCTGAAATCTCTGGTTCACCCAAAGGACATAGATACAACTCCAGTGCTAAATGCCTTTGTCTCTCTGCCACCCCACTTCCAGCTCTGCTTCATTCCTGTCTAAAGAAGATTAGACTTTCTGGCCAGGCTCTGTTGTTTTTTGCAATCCACTCTAAGACTTTCAGTCTATCAGGGACAAAGTGTCCTTCCTCCCCTCTCATGTATTCCCATCTTGTCAAGTCCCAGGAAACACCTGTCAACCATTTTGCAATTTCTGGAGTCACTGCACAAATATACTTCTATTTTCTATTCTTTGCAACAGTGCTATTATCCCTTGTGCTTATAAGTATCTGGTCTTGAGCTAAAATAGAACTTTACTGTTATATAACTAATATGATAATTCATTATCATTTTTCTTTTTCATGTGTGCAATAATAAATATATTTGATCTGTGTACTTTTTCTGAGACTAGTTACAATTCAGGTAAGAAATGAAAGAAACTACAGTTCCTAAAATATCATGCTAGACTACATACTGTGAAGGATAGAGAATGCAAGGGTGAGTGCTAGAGAGATATTTCATCCACTTAAGTGTTTGCCACACAATCTGAAGACCTAAATCTAAACTCTTGTATGTATATAATGGCCAGGCATGGTGGTATGTGCTTGTTATACCAACACTGGGGAGACAAAACAGGAGATTTTCCAACCTTGCGGGACACCCAACCAAGCCTAATTAGTGAGCCCTATTTCCCTACCTCAAAAAACAAGCTTGTCATTTTCCAAGTAACAACACCCAAGGTTCATCTTTGACTTTCACATATGTGTATGTTCATGTACATACATTCTCTCACATATATGCATCTTATTATGCACACACATCCACCCACCCACATACATACATGCAAAACAGGATGCAAAGAGGAAGGTACCAAAGCTCTTTGGTTGAGCATCACTTGGTATCACTGGAGTATTTGGTGTTTGTTTTTATTAAGTTTATTTAATTTAGAAACAATGTTATTTTATATATCAATCCCCATTCCCTCTCCCTCCCATCCACCCATGACCTCCACACACACACCCCCATCCCACCCCACACCCACTTCTCAAGAGTGTGAGGCCTTCCAAAAGGGATCATCAAAGACTGTCATCATTTCGGGTATGATCTAGGCCCTCCTCCCTGTATCTGGGATGAGAGATTATCTTTCCATAGTGAATGGGTTCCCAAAGCCCATTTGTGCACTAGGGATAAATACTCATTCTATTGTCAGAGGTCCCATAGACTACCCAGGCCTCCTAACTGGCACCCACATTTGGAGGGATTGGTTCAGTCCAATGCTGGTTCCCCAACGTTACAACTGGGGTCTGTGTGCTCTCACTTTGTCAGGTAAGCTGTTCTTATGTGTTGCTCCATCATGGTCTTGACCCTTTGCTCATCCCTCCTCCTTCTCTACAAATGGATTCCAGGATATCGGCACAGTGTTTAGCTGTGGGTGTCCACTTTTGCTTCCACCAGCTACTGGATGAAGGCTCTAGGTTGGCATTTAGGGTAGTCATCAATATTATAGGGGAAGGGCATTTAAGGTAACATTTTCACTATGGCTTAGATACTTAGTTGGGGTCATCTTTGTGGTTATGTGGACATTTCCCTTGTGCCAGATTTTCTCTTTATATATATAATGGCTCCCTCTATTAAGGTATTTCTTTTCTTGCTCTCCTCTGTTGTTCCCCCAACACAATCTTCCTGATCACTCATGTTCCCCTGTCCCCCTCCTCTTCTTCCTTTCTTCTTTTCCTTCTTTCCATCCCTGTCTCCACTGTGCTCCCAATTTTCTCAGGAGCTCTTGTCACTTTCTCCTTCTCCAGGGGTATATGTGTTTCTCTTAGGGTCCTTCTTGTGTCCTAGCTTCTCTGTAGGTGGGGATTGAAGGCTAGTAGTCCTTTGCTCTATGTCTAATACACATATATGAGTGAGTATATACCATGCTTGTTTTTCTTTGACTGGGTTACCTCACTCAACATGGTCTCTTCTAGTTCAATCCATTTGCCTGTGAATTTTAAGATTTCATTTTTTTCCCATTGAGTAAAAATAAATGTACCACATATTCTTTATACACTCTCCAGTGGACAGGGATCTAGGTTGCTCCCAGGTTATAAAAACTATTATAAAAACACTGCTAGGAACATATTTGAACAGATGTCCCTGTTTTATGAATGTGCATCCCTTGAGTATGTGCCAAGAGTGGAATTGCTTGATCTTGAGGTAAACTGATTCCCATTTTCCCGAGAAACAGACATACTGATTTCCAAAGTCACCTAACAGCTAGCAGTGGAGGAGTGTTCTACTTTCTCTACATCCTCTCCAGCATAGACTGTCATTGGTGTTTTTGATTTTAGCCACTCTGGCAGGAGTGAGATGGTATCTCAGAGTTGTTTTGATTTGCATTTCCTGATAGCTAAGGATTTTGAGCAACTTCTTAAGTGTCTTTCAGCCATTTTAAGTTCCTCTTTTCTGAATTCACTATTTAGTTCTGTACCCCACTTTTTAAGTGGATTATTTTGTGTTTTCGTGACTAGCTTCTTGAGTTCCTTGTATATTTTGAAATCAGTCCTCTGTCAGATGTGAAGTTGTTGAAGATCTTTTCCCATTCTATGGTCTTCTATTTGTCTTGTTGACTTGCTCTTTGCCTGACAGAAGCTTCTCAGTTTCATGAGGTACCATTTATTAATTGTTAATCTCAGTGTCTGTCCTAATGGAGTTATGTTCATGAAGCACTCTCTTGTACCAATTCATTCAAGGGTACCTTTCACTTAGAGTTTCAGTGTGGCTGGATTTATGTTGAGGTCTTTGATGCATTTGGACTTCAATTTTGTCCATGGTGATAGATAAGGATCTAGTTGCAATCTTCTACATGCTAGCATCTAGTTATGCAGCACCATTTGTTGAAGATGCTTTTTAAAATATATATTATTTATTGAAACAAGTTTCTTTTATATGTCAATCTCAGTTCCCTCTCCCTCCCCTTCCCTCCTCCTCTGCCCATTCCACCCCTTATCCCAACCCCTATCTGTTCCCCAGGAAGGGTGAGACCTTCCATGGGGGACCTTCAAAGTCTGTCATATCATTTGGAGCAGGCCTAGGCCCTCCCCCATGTGTATCCCTCTATGTGGAGTGGGCTCCCCAAATCCATTTGTGTACTAAGGGTAAACACTGATCCACTACCAGAGATCTACCGATAGATTGCCCAGCCCTCCAAACTGACACCCTTATTTGGGCGCAGGGGGGGGGGGCGGCAGGCAGTCTGGGACAGTCCCATGCTGGTTTTCCAGCTATCAGTCTGGGGGTCCATTAGCTCCCCTTGTTCAGGTCAGCTGTTTCTGGGGTTTCCTCAAGCCTAGTCTTGACCCCTTGGTTCATCATTCCTCCTTCTCTGCAACTGGATTCCAGAGTTCAGTTCAGTGTTTAGCTGTGGGTATCTGCTACTGCTTCCATCAGCTACTGGATGAAGGCCCTAAGGTAGTAAATAAGGTAGTCATCAATCTAATTATCATAGAAGGGCCTTTAAGGTAGCCTCTTAACTATTGCTTAGATTGTTAGTAGGGTCATACTTGTAGAACTCTGGATATTTCCCTAGTGCCAGAATTCTCTTTAAACCTATAATGGCTCCCTCTATTATGGAATCTCTTTTCTTGCTCTCCTCTATTTTTCCCCTGACTAAAACTTCCTGCTCTATCATGTCCCTCTTCCTCTCCCCAGCTCTTTCTTCTAGCTCCCTTTTCCCCTACCCCCATGGTCACAATTAGCTCAAGAGATCTTGTCACTTTCCGCTTCTCTGTGGGACCATGTATGTCTCTTAATGTCCTTGTTTCCTAGCATCTCTGGTGGGGTTTATTGTAGGCTAGTACTCCTTTGCAACTCCTTTGTCTAAATTGCATACATGAGTGAGTACATACCATTTTTGTCTTTTTGTGATTGGGTTTCCTCACTCAAGATGGTTTCTTGAAGTTTCATCCATTTGCCTGCCAATTTCAAGATTCCATTGTTTTTTTTACACTGAGTAGTACACAATTGTGTAAATGTACCACATTTTCTCCACCCATCCAAGCATCTAGGTTGCTTCCAGGTTCTGGATTTTACAAATAATGTTGCTGTGAACATGGTTGAACAGATGTCCTTTTTGTATGAATGAGCATCTCTTGGATATATGCCTCAGAGTGGAATTGCTGGGTCTTGTGGTAGACTGATTCCCATTTTCTGAGGAACCGCCAGCTGATTTCCAAAGTGTTTGTATGAGTTGGGACTCCCACCAGCAGTGGAGTAGTGTTCCCTTTCTCCACATCATTTCCAGCCTAAGCTATTATTGGTATTTCTGATTTTAGCCATTCTGACAGGAGTAAGATGGTGTCTCAGAGTTGTTTTGATTTGCATTTTCTTGATGGCTAACTTTCTTATGTATCTTTCAGCCACTTTAGATTTCTCCATTGACAATTCTCTATTTAGTTCTGTATCCCACTTTTTAATTGGATTATTTGATGTTTTGGTGACTAGCTTCTTGAGTTATTTGTATGTTTTGGATATCAACCATTTGTCAGATGTGGAATTGGTGAATATCATTTTCCAGTCTGTGGGCTGCTGTTTTGTTTTGTTATCTGTGTTCTTTGCCTTATAAAAGCTTCTCAATTTCAGGAGGTCCCATATATTAATTGTCAAGCTTAGTGTCTGTGCTACTGGTGTTATGTTCTGGAAGCAGGCTCCTGTAACAATTGGTTCAAAGGTCCCACCTTCTTTCTCTTCTAAGAGGTTCAATGTGGCTGGATTTATGTTGAAGTCTTTGATCCATTTGGACTTATGTTTTGTGCATGGTGATAAATATGGATGTATCTGCAGTCTTCTACATGGAAGCATCCAGTTATGCCAGCACCATTTGTTGAAGATGCTTTTGTTTTTCCATTGTAAAATTCTAGCTTTTCTGTCAAAAATCAGGTGCTCATAGGTGTGTGGGTTAGTATCAGGTTTTCATTTTAATTCCATTTTTCTACTTGTCTGTTTTTGTGCTACTACCAATCTGTTTTCATTACTATAGATGTTGTGGCCCAGCATGTTTCAGCCCCAAGCCACGAGGTTCAGCCTGAGTGGGGGACCGTGGACTCCAAAATTCCTAGCAACCCAATGTCGATAAAGACGAGATGCAGGCATCTTGTCATCTTTAGAGAGCTCTCAGTTCCATGCTGCAAAACTGGAGTCTCTTCGTTATCCAGCATCTTCCTGGCTGTTTCCTAACCATGCTTTCCTGACCCTGAGACAGCTTCTCTTCCATCTTGCTAGACCCTATCAGCATATCTCTTTCTACCATCCCCCCCCCAGCCAGATACCTCCTAACTCTATTTGTCCCCACTTGTCACTACACCTAGCCCTCTGCCCTGGTGCAGGCCTATTCAAATGCTTAGTTCTGTAGAGATGCAAACTAGGAAGCATTTTCCACGGAGGCTATGCTATTAAATAGCAGATCAGCTAGTATCTGCAATACAATTATAGACTGGAGCAACTGGTTACTGGAACCAAAGGGTGGGATCTCGAGAAATTCCCTACTGGAATTTTCCTGGCTCCCAACAATTCCCATCTCTTAAATTAATAAAAAGAAACCCATGCTTCTGCAATGGGACAGAAGACTGTGCCTGTCTTAGGTGGCTCTCTTCAACCTATGGGGGTTGGGGGAAGGTGAGTCATGTGTGATCTGTCTTAGGATTCCCTGAAGGCAAGGAAAACTGTACCCATCTGGAATCAGTCCCTGTAAAACAAATAAGGTTAATGGGGAATGGGCCTGGTCCAGCTCTAAGAGTTCCTGAATCAGAAAAAAATCCACTGGGAGGTAGCACCTGAGTTCTCACAGCCTCTGTGAGAAAGGTATAAAAGAGTTAAATGGCTTTTTAAAACCTGCATGGGGATGTCTCCAGTGCCTCTGGTACAGACATGACTGGAGTTTGCTCTCTTATACATACTTTTATCCTAAGGCTTGTGAATTAAACGTTACATTCCTGTTAGAATGAACTCTGACTTGTAGTTTCTATTAACATTTGCATAACACGTACAGCAAGGTTACAGACATTAACAATTTCATCATGAACATCCAAGGGTGAATTACAATACAATTAAAAGACAGTAAGATATTCTCATGATCTGTGAGGTGTGAACAATTTCACAATTCCAAACCATTTTCCTTTATTCCTTGCCTGGAACCCAATGCTCTTTGAAACTTTCTATTTCTTGCTTAAAGTCCAAAGTTCTGAAATTTGTAAAGTTCTGAAATCAGGTTTGTAATATTATGCATAGTCTTGGAATGTTAACTGAAAAGTCTTTTGTCCATGTCTCATTTAAGCATTGTGAAGGGGCTTCTGCCACTCACTCTAGTTTATACCAGTATCCAACTGTCCTAAATGGGTCCCTTTTCCCATGGGAAAACTGGCAAAACAGTTTTGTGTGTCTAGATGTGGCAAGAAGGCAAGCTGTTTGTTGTCCAGTTCTTAGTCTGCTCCAGAATGAGCACTCACATATTCGAGACTTGGATGTAGTTGATCTGTAGGGAAGCTGGGGCTCTGGAAAGCATCAAGAAACTGTAACTGGGTATCTCCCATCTTCCTCCGGCTGTAGGTTGGATGTCCTCAAGGTTTAGGAACACGGGTTCAGTGTTTCACTCCAGCTGGTTCAGATGGTCTCCTGTTGTCCCTGGCCCGTGCATGTCCCTGTTCCATGCATCTCACCAACCGTTACAGCAACCAGCACACCTCATTCTCCACCTTCGAGAAAACACAGACATGCCCTTGACCCCAGTTAGTTACGGCGTCTGGTCCCCTCTATTGTCTGGTACATAGATCTCTCCATCTGACCTGAGCAAAATTCATTGCGTTTGGTCATGCCAGAATCTGTCTGCAGCAGATTGCTCACTGGCATCCACATTTAAAAAGTTTCATTAAACCACCATCATGTGGAGACTGGGGGCACAGCCTTTTTATCTTAGAAGCTGTGTTTTTAAGGAGCTATGAGCGTGTTCTGAAAGTCCTTGTCTTGGAGGATCACAAGAAATATCTGTCTTTTGATCATTTTCCCAATGAGTACAAAATAACTGACATGCCTCATCATAATATCCATCTCTATTGTCTGTCTTTATAATTTCTGGGACTTCCATGTAAGCAAAAAACATCTTAAAACAGTGATTTATAACATCAAGAAATCTGAATATGTGTCAATTGCCACATGTACGTATTTTTAACTTGCCAAACTGCAATAAGTAACATCCATTTGCCATAGATGATTGGGTAGTAGGGCTCGAGGATTCACCACTAAATTAGCCACAGGTAGATACTGAGAACACACTCTACATTGTCTGATGATTTGAAACACAGTCTCTCTGGTTAAGCCAAATTGCTTTCTTAGACTTTTGCTATTTTAATGATGGAAGCTACAAGATTGTAGAGCTCTCTCTATTTAAGGCAATTCAACAAATTTTGTTAATCTGCTGACTCATTCATTTGGCTAGTAATCAGGGAAAGGCCTTATTTAACAGGTTCCCAGTGTGATCCATGAACCATGACAATTTTCTCAGGTGGACTACATTTTGAATTTGCTCAAATAATATTCTAACCTGACTATTACTGGATCCTATGCATGGAATTGTCTCTATTACCTGAAGAGCCTTAAAAACATAGTGACTATCAGTATACAAATTAAATGAGTTATTTACTAGGAGCTTGCATTTACAACAGCTTGCATTTCCACTATTTGTGGTGAAGGCAGAGCTGTCTTCTCCACCTATTCCTTTCTATCAGTAACATATAAAAGCAGCTTTCCCATTAGAACCATCAGTAAAAACTAACATAGCATTTTTATAGGATTGCTTTTTACAACTTTTGGGGAATAAAAGGATGTATCAGAGTAAATTGTAGTGGTATATAAGCTGCAAACTGATTATTAATTTTTCCTGAAAACAGAGCATAGGCAATTGCCCATGAATCATTGTTCTGAAAGAGTCAACCTGTTGCTTGGAATAAGGAACATATATCATAATAGGTTCTCTTCTAAAATACCTCCTAGACTCCATATGGCATTTCTGCACCATGCAGGCTACTGCTTTAAAATAAGGGTTTGGCTGGTGAGACAGGTAGGTGCAATGGTTCCCCCTTCCACGGAACAGAAGTGGGACTATGCTTTGTGGGAATCCCATAAGCTTCCAATTGTTTCAATGTAATATGTCTGCTGATGCTGAATCACCTCCTCTAATTATTGAAGGACTTGTCTACCTTCTTAGTTAGCTGTCTGGGTAAATTGGGATCACTACCTCCTTACAGAATGTCATTTAAAGGATTTAAATGAACATTAGATGCCCCCAAAAAGGGACTCAACGATTGAATATTTTTAACAACTTCTAACCAAAAATCACTCAAAGATTGTAAACTATTTTTTCTAATTGCTATCTTTAAGTCTTAATTTCTTTAGAGCACTGTGAATCTAACAGGGCAGCTGTCTCCTGAGGCTTTTTCTTATGAACCCTTCCTTTTTAAAACCATGTATCAACTTTTGCTTTCTAGATTTTCCTTTTATAACCATAAAATTTTAGGAGGATCTGTATCCTCTCCCCTGCCAAATTTTACAGAATCATCCACAGATTCTTCATGCCCCTAAGCTAATGCTATAGGCTTCTGTTATCTTTTTTACTATCTCCTAGGGCTCAACTCATTGATTTTTCCTGTTAAGACATTGATTGACTGGATGCTCTTTTTGACTATATTTAAAGCAATTTTGGTAGTTTTATTTAACTGTGTCCGAGGCAATATAAATATCTCTCTAATCATATAGAAGGCAATTTAGGCAGTTCCTTTTATCCACATTCACAAATTCATAATCATATCATGCACTAGGTGTGGCCACACGGATCATTCATAACTTGCATACATCTCACATTTCTCCTTTGGCCTAGGTTATGATCAGTTTGATGAAAAGAAAAATCCTTGACTGAAATTTTTCCTAACACAGGAGCTATAGTCAATCCTTGAAATATGAGCATCCAAAATTTGAACAGATCTAAACTTAAATATGTTGCCCTTTCTTCTCCATAAGGTCTTAAGACAGTTCCTGACAGGCTGTATTAATAGTATTTATATACATTTGACTGGCATCAGACATAGTAGCATTTTCCAAGGCTGTAAGTTACCCTGAGGAGCTCCAGGCTGTTCACTGCCCTGTCAGCCACTATTCAAATGTTTAGTTCTGTAGAGATGCAAACTAGGAGGCATTCTCTATGGTGGCTATGCCATTAAATAGCAGATTAGCTAGCATCTGCAATACAATTATATACCAGAACTCCTGGTTATTGGAAGTGGAGGGTTGGACCTTGAGAAATTCCCTAACGGAATTTTCCTGGCTCCCGACACATAGTTCTATAGTAGAACTTGAAGTCAGGGATGGTGATGCCTCCTGAAGTTCCTTTATTGCATAGGGTTGTTTTATGTATCCTGGGTTTTTTTCCATATAAAGTTGAGTATTTTTCTTTCAAGTTCTGTAAAGAATTGTGCTGGGATTATGAAGGGGATCTCCTTGAATCTGTAGATTGCTTTTGGAAAATTGCCATTTTTACTATGTTGATCCTACCTATCCAAGGTCATAGGAGATCTTTCAAATTTCTGGCATCTTTTTTGATTTATTTCTTTATGGACTCAAAGTTCTTGTCATACCCAATTGGGTTTAACAGACATCTATAAAACTAAGAGGTTCAGTTTGGCTGGATTTATGGTCTTTGATCCATTTGGACTTAAGTTTTGTCCATGGTGATAGATAAGGATCTATTTGCAGTCTTCTACATGCTATCATCGAATTATGCCAGCACCTGCAGATCAGAATGCAAAGCTAGCCACAGCCATAGAGGCCAGGCTGTGGTGATACACATTTTTAGTTCCAGTGCCACCCTAGTTACCTATAGAAGCTTGGTGGTGGTGGCATATACTCCAGCACTAGAGACATATATAAGACAGGAGCAGGGTCTCAGAGTAGGCATTCAGTTTGGGAAACTAGTCTTCAGTCATGTTTAGGACAGGATTTTCCCAGTCTTGTTAGTGATAAGAGCTCTCTGGTGGCTTGACTGCTTTGCTTTTCTGACCTTTAACTTGAACCTCAGTATCTGTCTGTGGTTTATAGTATTTGAGCTACACAGTAGAGTTGACCCTATGGATGGGGTACAGGTGAACCAGCCCTGAGAATGTGAGCATAGGAGTTCTTGTACTGCATCTTATCTGCGATATGGTGGTGTGGGCAGGAGAAAGATGCCCTATCAAACCCCAACCCTTGCCTTTCTTCATAGCCTGTTGCACATGGGAGAACTGGCCTTGAGGTCTTGAGTGTGGGAGAGCTGTTTCTGCCCCTCAGCAGCTACAGCATTTGGGAGAGTGGTCCTTGCACCTCACTTGGTGCAAGTGGAGATGGCCCTGATGGTGTAGGTATGAGAGCTGGCCCTGAGGGTGTGAAAGCAGAGAAAAATGGCTATGTCTCTTGCTCCTTGTTGCAAGGGGTGAAGTAGCCTGAACAATACTGGAGAGCTCACCCTGGTGGTGAAGACAAGGAAGAGATGTGGGGCTGACCAACTCTGCAACTACTGAGGCCCAGAAAAAGGTTTATGAGTTAGCCCACCCCAACATCCAGACCATCTATGATCTGCTGGAACATGTGAGGGGGCTGGTCCTCCAGACCCAAAGGTGCAGGATCTCCATGACACAGGGCATCAACAGGAAATCCAAGAGTTATCATAGTGAGGGCATAGCATTGATAGTGTATCAGCAACCAGTAGAGTAGAACCAGACCAATGATTCTTGGCAATGAACACTTGCAAGTAAAGATATTTGGGCAGTTATCCTTTGCTCTATGTCTTATGAGTGAGTAAATACCATGTTTGTCTTTCTGTGTCTGGGTTACCTCACTTAAGATGGTTTCTTCTAGTTCTATCAATTTGCCTTCAAGTTTCAAGACCCCTACTCCCCGCTGCTGAGTAGTATGCCATTGTGTAAATGTACCACACTTTATCCATTCTTCCATTGAAGGGCATCTGGCAGTGGAACCCGTATTTATCCTTAGTGCACTAATGGGCTTTGGGAGCCCATTCCCTATGGAGGGATACTCTCAGCCTAGATACAAGGGGGTGGGTTTAAGCCCTGCCCCAAATGATGTGTCAGACATTGATGATCCATCATGGGAGGCCTCACTCTCCCTGGGGAGTGGATAGGGTGGGATAGTTGCAGGCATGGGAGGGTGGGAGGAACAGGGAACTGGGATTTATATATAAAATAAGATTGTTTTCTATTTAAATAAAAATTTATTTTAAAAAGATTCATTACAAAAGAAAAAATAAAGATATATGGACAGAAAGGTTTATTGTATGATTCACAGTGTCACACTAAAGCTTCCGTGATGGGATTTTCATTTTTTCTCCTTACATTTTATTTTATTTTATTTTGTGTGGGGGGGGGAGGTTGCTAGGGGAATGGGCAGAAACAAAAGGTAGGGAAATCAATGGAATCTAGATGCTTGATATGAAAGACACAAACAATAAATTAAAAAGTAAAATAACACTTGTGAATTTTGAAGGAATTACATAATAAAAAGAAGTCACTCTCTATAGTTTAAGTTCATCTTAGATATTTAAAACTTATTTATCGTGAAAACATTCAAAATTCTTTCCCCTGCTTTTGGGAATATAGAGTAAATTTTAATTATAAGTATTTATGCCAAAATTGCACACCAGAATTTCTACTTCCATGTAACTATTGCTTACTACCAATTGATTAACTTTTGCTCATCTTCTATTTTCCTCAAACTTTGATAAATACCATTTTATTCCCAATTTCTATGAGAAAGCCTTTTAAAATATATATACCTCATAGGTGAGAAATTGTCAATAGCTGCTGTCCTGGTACCCATCTATTTTCACTTAACATAATGATTTCCACATCCATTCACATCAACTGAACAGTTAGCTGTGTTGTCTAAACACTCCCTCCTATATGTTAAGATTTATGAAAGAAATAAAACATGCCAAATTGAGAAAGTAAATAAAAATACACAACTTAGAAAGTCCCTGGAAGCTACGGATTCACAAAGTCCTATACATTATTAAATAAATTGCACCAATTGTTGAGATGAGATTTTGCAATGGGGCAATCTGCCTCTGGAAGATATTCAGGAAATTCTAGGAATGTATCTTTGGAGAGTACTTACACTGTGGTTGACTGTTTGGTGATACAGCTACTTTGAGTCATGCTCCTTTGAACAATCTCTCATTCATACTCATGTAAGTCACCCAAATGAACTCCATGGTTCACCAAACTAGATTTGGGAAACATTGTTTCTTTAGTCTGCTTTGCGTGCATTGTTTGACGATATTTAGTCAATTAACATTTACCAAAATTTAAAGAAAATATTCTATCACCTATCCTATCTTTGTGAGTCTAACATCTTACATGTATCTTATCTTTTATCATAACTAAGGAAAACCATAACCATAACTATTTGTCTTCAACACCATCAGAGACCAGAGAAGGCTTATATATAAACTATAGAATTGACAGAGACATCTTGCTGCCTGGACAGTCGCCCGAAGTTCTTCTGTAACATTGGAGCATCCATATTCAGCCCATATGCCATAATGTGTCTGGCAGACTTCTCAGCAAAACAGGAAATTTGAAACTGTCCACTTTTTTGGCAGTTTGCCAGTCATTTTTGTCTGTTTCTTGCAGAATGTCTGGCAGATTCTCTCATGAAGCAGGAACCTTTAAGGATTTTCCCATCATGTTCAGCAGTCACTTTCCTGTAGATTCTGCATGTCCAGTTTATCAAACAGTCCGGGCAAGAGCAGTTTCTTGGCCAAATGGCTAATCTTTCCATGTTGAAGGCAAACTCCATATTGAGTTTCTTTGACGCTCATCTTCCTTTCTGACTTAATTGGTATTTCCAGGAGCAGTTGTTTCTCACTGTCATGAAAAACCCTAAACCATTTTAAATGCCATATTCTGTAGGTCTTTGAAAGTTTTAAAGACTATCAATCCATCTCAAATAAATCTCTGCATATCCAGAAAACATAACTAAAATAACTAAAAGTTTTTACTATCATAGGTGACTCTATATAAGCTGTGTTTACTTATACATTACATTTTACAAAGAGCTGTATAAACACAATACTTAAAAAAGTGGAGAAATATATAACAAAGATGATCGATCTTAAATTTGAATCAATAAATGAAAATCCATACCAATGCAAAACATTCATTTCTAAATCATTCCCCCCTTTTTTCAGCCAGTCTTACACTTCATTGCCTTCTCATCAGGCCTTAACCGTATACTTGGGAAGAAGGTACAGCCTCTCCTTCCTCTGCTGCTTCTTGGTCTTCAGCTTCTCTTCGTGTTTGGTGAGCCAGTGGTGCATAGCTCTAGTCTTCTTGGGTCGCAGGTCTAGAGGCTTGTTCTTCTTTCCCTTGTAGAATTTCCTGAGGTTTTCTTTTTGAGTCTGGTTAATTATGGTGAGGACATGGGCAACAGATTTTCAGAAGACTCCTATCTTGGAGAGTTTGGAAGCGGCACTGCCTGTCACCTTGGTGACACGAAGCTGGGACATCTCCACCTTCAGATCGTCCAGTTGTTTTAGCAGCTCCTCCTTTTTGCCGCACAGGTCCTGAGCCTTAATCTTGGCCATAGCTGCGCTGCTCACTGCTGAAGCCTCCTGGTCCGAGAGCTCCCCCTTTTTTCTTTAGAAGGATATTGACTGTGATCATTAACCATTTATAATCAATTCCATTTAACTGAAACCAAATATTTATAAACAATATTTGGGAATTTGAGTGTCATTCTCTCCAAACTGCTGCCTGCTGCTTGGGGGTGCTGTAAACCGTGGGGATCATCAGAAAACACAGAAACCTGTCTAAATCCTGGCTGTAGTAGTCTGCAAGGCAGCACGGTCTCAGCTGTTTTGAATGTTCAATCACTTGGGTCACTGGTTCAGGGGGTCTTGCTTGATCAAACCATATTAGTCTCAAAGGAATCCACAGCATTTCATTGTCTGTGGAAACAAAAGTAAAGCCTCTTTCCAAAGTAACATGTTCTTATACTTAAATTTTGAAACAGAGCATTTTAAAAATATATAGGTTGGATTAATGCAGCAGCGTTTGCAATCGAATATCTGTGAGCAACTGTACTATTTCCTCAGTAGTCAAATGATTCAAAGACAATACAATAACATACAGTTTCCAGACTCCCTATATACTTCCTATCTTTATGTGGCTTTTTTGTTATGGTATTTCTTTTCCTTTTATTTTTCTCATTTTCCAAGCAGGGTTTCTCTGTGTACTTCTACCTGTCCTGGAATTCACTCTGTACACCAGACTTGCCTTGAAATTGCAGAAAGCTGCTTGCCTCTGCCTCCCAAGTGCTGGGATTAAAGGCATATGCCACCTCTACCCAGCTCCTCTCTCTCTTCTTTCTTTCTTTCTTTCTTTCTTTCTTTCTTTCTTTCTTTCTTTCTTCTTTTAAACTACTTTATCTTGTTTCTTTTATTTTTAAAATATACTGTGAACCCTCTAGAGGTTTTACTTCATCTGAATCTTTCCTTACTGTAAATCTCTACCTTTTTATAGTCAGGAGCCTTTAATTGTTAAGCAACATTGCTAAAATTAAAGCCATGGCTATTTTAGCTGATGTCTTTCCATGGTGGCATGGGTATTTTTACCACCAGAACTGGGAACTATGGTCACCGCCTTGCTCTATACTGCCATCAAGCAGCATGCTGCCAGTTTGGAGATATGCTCACTGCCACTGCCAGCTGCTTGTACACACCATTCAGTTGTTAGCAGGGCCTGTTAAAAGAGATCTTCTGTTTTGCCACTTATGCCAAGTCAGGAAACCTCCCTCAAAGGAGCTTCCTGTCTCTCTGCTTGTCTATAGTAAAACAGAGCCTATATGAGAAAATGCTGTTATCAAGAAGGTGCACTTGCCTCTTCTGTTCTTTTGTTTTAAAAATCCTTTAGTAAGTGTTTGTCAGGTTTTAAGTGGAAATATATGCACTAGTCCAGGCACCATTTTTTTGTAATGTGAGCTTTTTAGCCAGGCAGGGCCCGCTGCCCTAATCTTGGAGAAACATTGTAGATCATGGGAAACACAATAAGATGAAGGTCCCATCCATGCTACTATACCAATCATTGCTTTTTTGACTGAGTCATTTGCAGGGGAAATTGCTTACTATGCCTGCTTGGGGGCTGGCACAGGTGATGCTGTCCACGTCGATTTAAGTGCATTCGGAGAAACGAGGTTTGGCAGATGAATGTCTTTCACTTTGCAGAATTTAGAAATTGAAAATATATGCATCATACTATCGACACATTTTCAGGTTTTCAATGGACTACTGCGCTTATCTCTGAAAAGTCCAGATTCTGGTCTAACACACCTGTTAGAGGTGATGGCCATTATGGATATACCTGCACAAATACAAACTGACAATGCTCCAGCATGTCTCCAGAAAATTGGAACAGTTTTTCAAATATTATAACATAGTGCATGTAACTGGTTTACTACACAATCCCACAGGACAATCAGTAGTAGAGACATCTAATGGAACATTGAAAGAGATTGAAAGAAATGCTCCATAAACATGCTAGGGAAACAAAACACCCCAAACATAGGTTACATAATACTTTATTAACACTTATCTTTTTTAATGCTAATGAGAAAGGACAAACAGCTGCAGAAAGACACTTGACTACCGAAAAAAACTGCTGGACTGAATCAGCCAGTATACTTCAAAGATGTATTGACCTCTGTGTGGAAACCAGGACATGTGTTACACTGGGGAAGGGGTTTTGCCTTTGTTTTCACAGGAGAAGAAAAACTTTGGATACCATCAAAGTTGATCAAATTTTGAGTCGAAAAAGAAAATCCTCTCGATGAGGAGAAATGACAGGTAATCTACCAAGGTATATCTCATAAATGGTATAGAAACCTCACAAAGGAGAGGGAAGTGTTTTGTTTTTTATCTTCACAGGAAAACTCATCTCCAGAAGTCAAAGGACACTGTGTGGGTAGAAACTTAAAGAATAGAAGGTAGCTGTAACCATCAATCCAAAGGAATGTGCTATATGGTGAACTCTACAGCTTTTTCTCAGAGAACTCTATTTCTCTTTATTTCTTAGTCCCTATTCAATTAAACCAATGCTGGCTTTAGAGTTGAATTTGGCTTTACTCCTCTAAATGCAACCACATTGTTAAAATGAACTTCAGAGTTTCTGTATATATCAAGAAGCCAATTGATGTAATATAGAACAGGAGAAATATTGGGGACAGTCATTTATCTTTTCTTGGCTCTTTCTTTCAAGGTATACATTCCCTCATAATTGTTGCCTTTCTTGGTATTCATACATATACAAGTAAAAATTTCTCTGCTGACATGACATTTATGTTTGAGTCCCACACAGCCAATGAAGAAATGCCTGACAGCAATCCCTGGACACTCCCGAAAGAAAATGGGCCCCACCTCTTTGAGTACACTGGATCCAACTTGCTTTGTTTCAACTGACACTCTGGCCAGAACTTCGGGTACTGACTTCAACACAAGAACTTCAATCAAGCATCTCTCACCAGATGTGGACTGGATATATGCTGGATCAAACTGCAAGAAAGTGTATCATCAAGATACTTTCACTACACTAACATTTTCTCCCCACAAAACCCCATGAGGCTGTAGTCATCCAGGTTGGAGAATATTATGCCCCCCCTTCCCCACTGTTGACACCTAGTTAGGGCTAGTTTCCTATTGTTTAAGGTTGGGTTTGGAAAGAGGAGTTCAAGTTTCGACATCTTTTTTCAGATGATTTTAAGGTTTAGTTGGAATAGGTATAGTTAAGATGTGAGAATAGTAGATTATTATAAATTCTTGTAATTCACCTTTATGATTGTTAATTATATATAATTTACACTATTAAGTTTTAATCCCCCTTTAGACTAAAAGGGGACTTGTAGGGGGGAAATGCTGACCATGCCCCTTGGGGTCTGGCACAGGTGATGCTGACCATGCCCACTTGGATGTGGTCAGAGTGACATAGCAAGGCTTTAAGTGTCAGGGACACACACATGCAGCTCTCTTTCCCTCTCATGCCTGGCTGACCAGGACTGGCTCCATCGAGTGAGTACTTTCTTAATAAACTATCTGTGGCCAATCTAGTTCTCAGTCCATTTTGTTCCACTTTAGAAATGGATACACACTATGGGGCATTTTAATTATATTTTTGTTAATGTTTCTTTTAAAATTCACCCCTTAGCTGACCAAGACCAACTGGTGTTTTCTTACTGTGTACAGTAATGGGTCTTCAGAAATATGTTTTTTTTCAAGACAGGGTTTTTCTACGTAGCTTTGGAGCCTATCCTGGCACTTGCTCTGTAGACCAGGCTGGCCTCACAGAGATCCACCTGCCTCTGCCTCCCGAGTGCTGGGATTAAAGGTGTGCACCACCAACGCCCTGCCAGAAATATGTTAAATGGATTTTTAACATAGGATTGACAGAGGTAAACTAAACACAAAGGCTTCATTTCTAATAAATCACACTGGAGAAGAATTGTATGAATCTGGCAAAGCCTTAAGCTCCCATTCAACTCTTATTCATACTAGAGAGAAACTATATAAACGTAAAGATTCTAGAAAAACCTTCAGAACAAATCCTGTCCCCTAGCCTCTGGTTCTTGTGTTGTGAGAAAAAACTCCAAGATAACCTTCCTCTTAGACTTAGCTAGTACCTGAAAACTGTGTTTAACGACAAAACACCTCGAAGAGACAGACAAAGTCACAGATACCACAGAATGCTCCCTTCCAGCACCAACCAATGAGAACAGACTAACTGCAAGTAACAGACAAAGTCATAGAAACCACCAACTGTTCCAAACAATCAAAAACGCTAGCAAGCCAGTTGCCCTGACTCTGGAAAAATCCTCTAATTGTTCCCCAAATGTCAAGTAATCAGGATCTGACTGGTGTACCTCTGATACCTCCTCATACCATAGGATGCAATCTTATCATTTTTTAAAATTCTGGCAATAGGCAAGGGACCTCATTCCTTCTGGGGGCTGCTGCATCAGCTTGCTAAATGGAGACCCTACTGGTAGGATGAAATAATAAATCCTTGCATTTGCAGTTCAGTGACTCTGTCTCCTTGATGTTCTCTGGGGATCTTCAAAATTTGGGCATAAGAGGGTAAGCTTTGAATGTCTTGTAGATTTGTAAATAATTTAGAACAGAAATAGACAGTGGTTGTAGAGTGTATATGAGGAAATCATGCATGGATTGAAGTAGAATCCCCAGGAACCATAGGCTATAAGGTAACTTCCACGTGTCACAGGTATGTTATGTTGTGTTGCCTCCCCAAGAATTTTTGGCTAAAGAAATCTTTGAAATCCACCAATCATAAGGTTATTGCAACTGTTGTTGGCTGCATGCTAGACAGTAAAATACTATATCTGAAAGCGCCTCATAGTTTTGGTAAAGTGTGTGGAGAAATCTGACTAGAGGTGAGTGGGAAGCTTCCCCTTTTCTGGACAGATTTTATACTTCTTGAAGTTACCACACAAGATCTTAGTGGAAACTTGTCTTCAATAGTTCTATTCAGTTTTGGAGCATATTTGTGTCTTCCCCACCTTACCAGGAAGATGTTCCAATTGATGTAATGATGAAGCAACTATTATGGGTGCAACTAACTTCTTCCTTATAGGAAATGATTTTCATTTGGCTTTGTAATCCAAATGCCCCCTTGGAGTCTGGCATAGATGAAGCTGTCCTTATATGACCTATCTTCTTTGTGAGTATTAGGTAATCTTTTTGAATATATAAATAGATCCTTATCTTCTACCAACCAAAATGCTGAGAATGTAAGAGAGCATCTGAGACCTGTACCTGAGATTTCTCTACATTTCATAATCATCTTACCGAAAAGGCTTCCATTGGTAAATTTGACAAATGTCTTTGTTTTTTATTTTTTTGAAATTGTTCCCATGGTGGAACAAGGTGCTGTGGGAAACACTGTCCCAGTTTTCTCAGTCATTGTACCTCATATTTGGCTCCAGAATAAACTATTCCTTTTTATTCCTTTGAGTGAGAGCTATTTCTTAATCACAGAAGAGGGACTCTTTCAGAAGAGAAAGATGACTGGGAGTCAGATTGATGAGGAACCAATATCAAGAAGAAAGGGTTTGTATAATGTCAAAGTCATGATATGCTTCAATAAAAATGCCACTATAAAATCTTTTCAATTGTGTTATGAATATTCACTAGTAATTTTTCCATAAAATACCAACATACTGTTTTAAAATTATGTGATGTTGATGAGAATAGGGAGAAGTTAACAAATGAATTGTGAATTAAAACTTTTCTAAAGAGACAAATCATCCTTCATTGAGTTACGGTGATTGGTTATGCTCCATGTATTACTATCAGCTCTTTCCTTAAAGAGCAAAGCAAAATGCAGACAAGTTGAGCTGAGAGGCCCATCTCTCTTTAAGTATTAATCAGTTCTTATATTTTATAAAAGGAAAAGTGATCCAAAGCGTCATGCTGACTTACAAATGTGCCAGACCAATATCCCTCCAGGCATGAAAAGTAATCTACTGACACTGTTTTATTCAAACCTATTCTTTGGGATTTTACAGCAATATGATTTGGGCAACTATTTATTGTTTTCTTTGTTGTGGATAATGAGGATAACAATGACTTTGTGTTATTGAAATTTATCTTAGCTCCCTGTGAACCTTTTTTTGTAATGTTTGAGCAAGATTGCAAAACTTGGGCAACCTTTTCTGACATCTATGTTAAATCAATGATTACATAATTGTTAACTAGGTTCATGGTCCCATGAATGTTAGTGATTATGATCAGCATAGTGCCATATTTCACAGTTAAGAATTTATGATGGGTATAATTGAATTGTATGTCTTTATGCATGGAAGGGGGTAACATGCAAAAATGTGGGTTAAAACTTATAATTGCCCCCTTCGGCTCAGGCATTTTTATACTTGGTACCCACTTGGTGGTGCTGTTTTGGGGGAGGCTAGGTTATATCAATTATTGTTACAGACTATAGACTATTGTGCTTATCCAGGTTTATTTCTGTACTGCTTGGACTAGGAGAATTCAAATACCTGTCTTTGAGAATCCATGGTAATGCTAGGGGAGTAAGTACAACACTTAGATAGACACTTTGATTTCTAAATTCTTCCTGCTATGTGCTTTGAGACATTGATAGTTCTTTCTGTCCTATCACCTTTAGGAAAAAAACGTCTTTCATGTTTGAACTACACAACACTGAAAATCACAGAACATTCTTTAGCCAAAAGGTTAATATACATTTTTGGATTCAAGATGTGTTACTGATAGCTATGCTTAGTTATCTTGGTTTTATAAATGGTCAAAGAGTGAAATGAAGAGCTATACGTCTTACATTGTTGAAAAATATGTTCAAATATTTCATATAGCAAAAAATTTTATAAAATATGTCTGACTATGGTGGTGCCCAAATGCATTTCTAGCCATTGAGACAATGTAGTAGTAGAATTGTCAGTTTGAGGTCAGCCTAAGCTATATAGTAAGACTTTTTTTTAAAAAAGAAATATATTTCATAGAATATACAAACTCTTCTTAAGTCATAATCTCCTTCCTGGGCACTAACCTGAGAATATAAATGTTGAGTAGTTTTCTTAAATCTCAGAATTAATCCATTGCTTCTCAAGAGTAGTTTCATATTATAAATACATTAGTTTATTTTTATTAGCACTATTTGGACAATAATCAGTACTTTTAAACCAGAAATTCAAATGGATATCTTGTATAGAAGGATGTGTAAAGTGCATCTTATTTTTATTCTTATCAAAAGGACAAAGTCTACTTGAGAGAGAGAGGGAGATTAAAGGTTCTCTCTCTCTCTCTCTCTCTCTCTCTCTCTCTCTCTCATTGGTTAGTCAATGATGTTTCAAGAGGAACATATTGATCCAGCAGATAGTGTTATAAAAGCCCCATGCTGGCTGATCACAGCTGTGTCAGTGAGAAGGGTCTCCATGGATCCAGTTTTGGTGTTGGTGTTTAGTCTCTCCTGTCTGGTTCTCCTCTCACTCTGGAGACAGAGCTCTGAGAGAGGGAAGCTCCCTCCTGGCCCAACTCCTCTCCCACTTATTGGCAATTTCCTCCAAATAGATCTGAAGGACATCAGTGGATCCTTGACTAAGGTAAGTATTCTTTGTGCTCCTCCAAGTCATTGATAAAGAAGATACATTGAAAGCTACTTTTGATGGAAATCTAATATCAGAGGCAGTATTGGTATAAATAACCATGAAGTCAAAACCCTTTCAAAGGATTGTGTACTTTATGACTTAAACAGCTGGCTATTGTAGGAACATTCAGTAATGTGAGAGGTTTCAGGTGAAAGGACATTTTATAAAACAATTCTCAAGAAATTGCAAAATTTGTGATTATTTCCTCCCTTAAACAGATTTTCCCATTACTTGATTGAAGGTCAATATCAAGAAATAGTTTACTCAGTAAGTCAGGTAGAATTTTAGATATCCATGTTTACTGAGATTATCTATTTGATGCTGGACTCTAAAAGAACTGACTGATGCCTAATTTAACTAAGTAGCAGTGAATATGGAATAACACAAGAAATTCAAGAAAGATGCCAAGATTCCAGTGTAGTTGGTGATATTTATATCTAGTTTTAATATTTCTAAAACCGAAGCCTGTGGCTAAGAATGCAGAAAGAGAAGTAACTGACTTTCCAGGAAATATTGCTTGCTCATGTGCAGTGTCTGTGGTGCCAACTCTCTGTTTGAAGTAGCAGACTGCCAAATCTGAACTGCTCAACCAAATCTTTTGTGCTGACTTACAAGATTTCATCTCATATATAATTGGGCCTGGCATTTTTGCTTTATTTCTGCATCATTTAGTCTATTTCTTTGGTCTACTTTTCTATTTTTTTGTTAGTGCCAGATTGTTTATATCACTATTGCTCCATGATATAATTTGAGGTCAGGTATTGTTATACCTTGAACAGAATTTTAGTTCTTAGGAGTCCCTTGAGTATTCTTGTTTCTTTGTTGTCCCATATGAAGTCCTCTGTTGTTTTCCTAAACCTGTAAATATGGCATCAGAATTCTGATGAATAGCATTCAATCTATAAATACAGAAGTTTAGTAGATTGGGTGTTTTGTTTCTTGGTTTCTCCTTCTTCTCTGGTCTTCTGGCTGGAGTGTTTGAGTAGAGCATCTCCATACCTGTGGGCTGGAGTTCTGCATATCAAAGTGGAGTGGCCTGTGTTCAAACAGGGCATTTATGCCCGATTTGGGGGACTGGGACATGGTGGGAAATATGAGATGGGTGATTGTGGGTAGGGTAGGCAGGCACTGAGAGATTGTGGCCAGTCAACAGACAGGCAGGTGGCCTACATGGAGTTTTGGTGGCCAGCTTCTTGCTGGATGTTTTAATGCGAAAATTCCTTGCAATCTTTGTGTAATAAGTACCTGACCTTAGTCGTACATGGTTCCCTATAGGTGATCAATAACTGATAATCATCATAATGGGATATAAATAGGCTTCGGAACCATTGGAAGCTGATTTTTTGAATAAAAATATTAAAATAAATGAGTGATAATGTTAGTGTGAATGAAGTTGGCTCCATGAAGATTAAAGAGACTTTTACTTGCTAGTATTTATGATTTTCTTTCCTATTTCCAGTTCTCAAAAGTCTATGGCCCCGTGTTCACCCTGTACCTGGGCACGAAGCCCACTGTGGTGCTGCATGGGTATGAAGTAGTGAAGGAAGCTCTGGTTGACCATGGGGAGGAGTTTGCTGGAAGAGGAAGCTTACCTATGGCAGAAAGACTTAATAAAGGTCTTGGTAAGTAACTGCGCATGTTCATGTGAGTGCTGCATAGTGTTGACTGTGAAGGTGAAGACTGAAAAGAGGGGCTGGACTTCTTCCTGAGGTACGGGTTGGTCCTCTCTATGGTTTCACTTATCAGATCTCTCATCTGTTTCCAGAATCTATTTCTAGTGTTTTACCATTTCTTCAGGCATTATTTTTAGCAATGGAAGTGGATGGAAAGAGACAAGGAACTTCACACTCATGACTCTGAGGAATCTGGGCATGGGCAAAAGGAGCATTGAGGACTGTGTTCAAGAGGAAGCACAGTGCCTTGTGGAGGAACTGAGGAAAACCAAAGGTAACTTCAGGTTTAAACATTTGCATCTCAGTTAAGTATGTGTGCACGTCATGTTAATCATATCCTGTCTAAAATATTTGTTTTTAAATCATAAACAATGATTATAGGTTTATGTTAATTTTCTGTTGAGCTGCAGAACTAAGCATTTCCATTAGCACAGGAGTAATTTGTCTTTGTGGTTCATTTCACCATGGAATAAGCGGTTGTGTTAATGGTGACATAGCCCAAATCAGAGGATATTTGTTTACATTTTCTTGGATCACAGTGGTTTGAGCAAATTAACTGAGCAATACCAGAATTCTTCTAGGCCCATGTTACAGTCCTGCGTATCAATGATGTTCTTTATGATTTTCCTTTCGCAGTTGAGTGTAATAAATTTTCACCAATAACTGTGTCTTCTACAGCATGATATCAAATTGTATTGTTATTTGTTTAAAAATTATTTACTACATTGTGAATGTGACAAAATGTGTTTTGATCATGATCCCCCATCAACTCTTCTGAGATATACCCCCACTTTCCTATCTATCCTACTTTGTTTAATATTTATCTTTATTTAATATCAACTAAACCTGATTTCTTCTTGACATATATGTTTTCTAAAGAAAATTTTCATTAGTGCTTTCACAATTTTATACTTGTTTAAAATATATTTTAATTGAAATAGAATTACACAATTCCTCCCTTTTCTCATCTATTCCTTTCCAGATGCCCACCTGTGCCCCTTTCATTCTTTTCCCATTCCTCAATTGTTAGCCACTTGTCTTTGATTATTATTGTATATATGCATGTATACAGAATCATGACTTTCACCTACATTCAGAGGGTCTAGTTCGGTCTCATGCAGGTTCCCAAGCCTTCAGTCAATAGTTCAGGTCAGCTGTCTCTGTGGTTTTACACGTCATGCTCTTGACCCCACCTTGTTCATATGATTCCTTTTACCTCTCTTCAGCTGAACTCCAGGACCTCAGTCTAGTGCTTGTTTATAGATTACTGTATCTGCTTCACTCAGTTACTGGATATAGGTTCTGTGATGGCAATTAGGGTCATCATTAATCTGGTTAAAGGGGAAGGCCCATTTAGACTCCCTTTGCAAATTGCTAGGATTCTTAGCTGGGGTTATCCTCATGGATTCCTGAGAATTTCCCTAGCATCACATTTCTCCCTAGCCCCATAATTGCTCCCTCTATCAAGATATCTCTTTCATTGCTCCCACTCTCCACTCCTCCCACAAATCTGCCTTCTTGATCCCTCATGATCCCATTCCACATCCCTTCCTTTCTACCAGCCTGCCCTGTATACTCAGGAGATTTTAACTATTTTCCTTTCCAGGGGCCCTCAATGTGTGTCCCATTTAGGGTTTCCTTTTTGCCTAGTTTCTTTGGTGTTGTGGACTGTAGCCTGTTAATCTTCCCCTTTACATCCAATAATCACTTATGAGTGAGTTCTTGTCTTTCTGGCTCTGGGTTACCTCACTCAGGATTTTTTCTAATTCCATCCATTTCCCTGCAAATTTCAAGATGACTTTTTTTTTGTTTTTTGTTTTTTGTTTTTTGTTTTTTTTTACAGCTGAGTAATACTCTATTGTGTAAATGTACTACATTTTCTTTATCCATTGTTTGGTTGCAGGGCATCTAGGTTGTTTCCATAATCTGGCTGTTACAAATAATGCTGCTATGAACAAACTTGCACAAATGTCTTTGTGGTATGATTGTGTATCCTTTTTGTATATACCCAAGGGTGGTATTGGTGAGTCCTGAGGTAGATTAATTCCCAATTTTCTGAGACAGCAATACTGATTTCCATAGTGGCTATATGAGTTTGCACTCCCACTAGCAATATAGGTGTGTTGTCCTTACTCCATTGTCATGAGTGTTCTTGATCTTAGCCATTCTGATAGTTGTAAGATGGTATCTCAGAGTTGTTTTTATTTGTATTTCCCTGATGGCTATGGATATTGTTCAATTCCTTAAATGTCTCTTGGCTATTTCAGTTTCTTATGTTGAGATTTCTCTGTTTAGATCTGTACTTGATTTTTTAAATTAGATTATTTGGTGTGTTGGTGTCTAGTTTCTTGAGTTCTTTGTATATTTTTGAGGTCAGTCCTGTGTCATGTGTAGGGTTGGTGAAGATATTTTCCCAGTCTTTAGGCTGCTGTTTCATCTTGTTGACCATGTCCTTTACTTTAGAGAAGCTTTTCAGTTTTAGGAGGTCCCATTAATTGGTTGCTGCTCTCACAGTCTGTCCTATTGCTGTTATATTTAGGAAGTGTTCTTCTGTGCCTAAATGTTCAAGGTTACTTCCCACTTTCTCTTCTGTCTGGTTTAGTGTAACTGGATTTCTGTTGAGGTCTTTGATTCAATTAGACTTGAGTTTTGTGCATGGCAATAGATATGGAACTATTTGTATTCTTCTATATGTTAGCAACCAGTTATCCCAGCAATATTTGTTGAAGTTTTTTTCTTTCTTTCCATTGCACAATTTTGTTTTTTTTTGTAAACAAAATCAGGTGTTCATAGGTGTTTGGATTAGTGTCTGAGTCTTTGATTCAATACCTTTGATCCACATGCCAGTTTTAATCCAATACCAAGCTGTTTTTATTATTGTAGCTCTATAGTAGAGGTTGAGGTCAGGGATGGTGTCCTGACAGGGTTTTTGTTTTTCCATATGAAATTAAGTATTCTTTAAAGATCTGTGAAGAATTGTTTGGGATATTAATGGGGATTGCACTGAATGTGTTGATTGCTTTTGGTAAGATTGCCACTTTTACTATGTATATCCAAACTATTCAAGAGCATGGGGGATCTTTCAATTTTCTGATATCTTCTTCAATTTCTTTTTCAAAGACTTAAAGTTCTTGTCATATAGATTTATACTTGTTTGGTTACCATTACCCCAAGTTATTTTGTGTTATTTGTGGCTATTTTGAAGAGTGATGTTTCTCTGATTTATTTCTCATCCATTTTATCATTCTTATATAGGAGGGTTACTGATTTTTGTTTTAGTTAATCTTGTATCCTGCCACATTACTAAATGTGGTGAATCATCTCTAAGAGTTTCCTGGTACAGTAGTCGGCATGACTTAAGTATACTATCATATCATCTGTAAATATTTGAAGTTTTGAATTCTTCCCTTCTAATTTGTATCCCCTTGATCTCCTTTTGAGTTGTATTTCTCCAGCTAGAACTTTGAGTTCTATATTGAATAGATATACAAGAGTGGACTTTCTTGTCTTCATCCTGATTTTAGTGGGATTGCTTTGAGTTTCTTTACATTTAGTTTGATATATGCAGTTGGCTCACTCTATATTGCCTTTATTATGTTTAGATCTGTTCCTTGTATCCATGATCTCTCTAAGACCTCTATGTGTACCTTCAGCTTTTGTAGCCTCAGTATTTGTCATCATCTACTGTAAGCAAATCTCTGATGGTGGTGGAGACATGTTTTGTTTGTCTGGCTTTTTTCTGGATTATGTTTGACTTACCAGGATCTATACCCTTAAAGAAAGGTGACTCAATTTCTTTGATGAGATAAGTAGTGCCAGTAGCTTCCTAACCACCTTTGGGACTTTGTACCCACCTACTCTCTCCATACTGTGATTCTGTCTGGCTTAAACTTACATGGGTCTTGTAAATGTCGTCACAACTGCTGTAAGGAGACATGTTCAGATGCCTTGCTGTGTTCATGAGATTCTGTTTCCTAGTAGTCACACACCACATCTTACTTTTTCTGTTTGTCTTCCCTAATGATCCCTAAGCCTTAGGAAGAAGCAGTGAGATATAATTGTTCCATGTATGGCTGAGCATAGTCTTTTTTTGCTCTGTGCTTGAGCAGCTGTTGCTCTCTGTGTTAATAATCATCTACCACATTAGGTGTTTCTCTGATGAGGGTTGAGAGATGCATTAATCTATAGGTATCATGACATTGTTTGAAGTTGATTAATACCATGCCCATGTGGCAGAAGAACAGTAGTAGATTCTCCCCCAAGGTTGATTATATGTCTAGGCAGAGGACCTTAGCCTGATAATGGTGCCAAGTTTGGATTCCTCTCAGGGAACAGGCCTTAAAATGAAAATGAATGCACTAGTTTATATGACTTCCAGGCATGTTGTCCTTGTAACTTGCACAGTTTGGAGCTGGGTAATATTGATTCTTACTTTTTTCTTCTAGTAACCCACATAGCACCTTTCAGCACTATGAGAGCTGGCAAGATATAAGAATTTTGAGAAATCTAAAATTAATAGGTTAATATTTCACCTAAAAATCTTCAAAAGTGAACAAATAATATCAGAAAAAGTAGGCTGGGCATTGGTGGCATACACCTTTAATCCCAACACTCGGGTGGTAGAGGCAGGTGGATCTCTGTGAGTTGAGGCCAGCCTGGTCTCCAGAGTGAGGGCTAGGATAGGCTCCAAAGTTTCACAGAGAAACCCTGTCTCAAAAAAAGTAGATAGGAGGAAGGCTGAGTATGTTTGTACATGCTCTTAATCCTAGTACTCAGGAGTCATAGACAGTTAGATATTAGTGAGTTCAAGGCCTGCCTGTTGTACATAGTAAATTCCTATACAACCAAGGCTATGCTTTTCTTAAAAACAAAACATTAACAAAAAACTAATTAGGAAGAAAAAAATCAAATTAACAATGTAAAAACTCAAAAACAAAAATGCATAGAATCAATGAAGAGTTATTTAAAAAGATTAATCAGATTAAGAAAATAATTCAGTAAAATTGACCAAAAGAGAAATATGGCCCAATTTTTAAAATTGTAGTTGAATTAGGAGGCATTACAACACACACTGTGCAGTTCTGGCTGCCCTGGAATTTACTCTGTATACCATCCTGGCCTCAAACTCACAAGTCAACCACCCTAGTGCTGGAATTAAATGTCTGTGACACCACTGCCCAGCTAGAAATTCAGATAATGCTTTTCAATTCATTTAGAAACATTCTCATTTTACATATCAATCCCAGTTTCCTCTTACTCCCATCTTTCCATGCCCCCCACTGACCACCATGCCATGCCCTTTTTGCACCCCAGGGAGGGTGAGGCCTTCCATGGGGATCATCAATGATTGTCACATCATTTGGGGCAGGGCCTAGGCCCTGCCCTGTGTGTCTAGGGTGAGAGAGTATCCTTCTTAGGGGAATGGGCTCCCAAAGACCATTTGTACATTAGGGATAAATACTGATCTGCAACCAGAGACCCCATAAACTTCCCAGGTCTCCTAACTGACATCAACATTCAAGAGGCCTATGGTTTGGTCCTATGCTGTGTTCCCAGCTGTGAGTCTGGGGCCATTCAGGTCAGCTTTTTCTGTGGGTTTCCTCATGCGGGTCTTGACCCCTTTGCTCATCACTCCTCCCTGTCTGTAAGTGGATTCCAGGAGTTTGGCTCAGTGTTTAGCTGTGGGTGTTTACTTCTGCTTCTATCAGCTGCTGGATGAAGCTCTAGGATAGCATATATGGTAGTCATCAACTATTATCAGGGAAAGGCATTTAAGGTAGCCTCTCCACTATCACTTAGATTGTTAGTTGGGGTCATCCTTGTAGATCTCTGTACAATTCCCTACTGCCAGATTTCTCTTTAAACCTATTAAACCTATTAAGGTATCTCTTGCTCTCCTTTATTCTTCCCTGGACTCAGTCTTCCTGCCCCCTGTTCTCCTCACTCCTCTTCTTTTCTCCTAATACCTTCTCTCCTCCCAACCACTATATTCCCAATTTGCTCAGGATATCTTATCCATTTCCCCTTTTCTGAGGGACCCTGCATGTCTCTCTTACAGTCCTAGCTTCTCTAGTGGTGTGGATTGTAGGCTGGTAATATTTTGCTCTATGTCTAAATCCATATATGAGTGAGTACATACGATGTTTGTCTTTTTGTGACTGTGTTACCTCAATCAAAGGTACAAGATTCCATTGTATTTTTTCCAGTGATTATTACTGCATTATGTAAATGTGTGTCATTTTCTTTACCCATTCTTTATTTCTTTACCCTTCTAGTTGAGGGACATCTAGTTTTTTCCAGGTTCTGGCTATTACAAATAATGCTGCTATGAACATAGTTGAACAGATGTCCTTGTTGTATAAATGTGCATTCTTTGGGTATATGCCCAAGAGTGGAATTGGTGGATCTTGAGGTAGACAGATTCCCATTTTCCTGTGGAACCATAATACTGAATTCCAAAGTGGCTCTACAAGCTTGCACTCCCACCAGCAGTGAAGGAGTGTTCCCCTTTAGCCATCATAATCTGTCTTTGGTGCTTTTTATTTTAGCCATTATGACTGGTGCAAGATGGTGTCTCAGAGCTAATTTGATTTTCATTTCCCTGATGGCTAGCGAGGTTGAGAACTTTCTTAAGTGTCTTTCACCCATTTTAGATTACTCTATTGAGAATTTTCTATTTAGTTCTGTACCCCACTTTTTAATTGGATTGTTTGGTGTTTTGGTGACAAGCTTCTTGAGTTCTTTGTATATTTTAGAAACCAGATCTCTGTTAGATATGGAGTTGGTGAAGATCTTTTTCTATTCTGTGGGCTGTGGTTTTGTCTTGTTGACTGTGTCCTTTGCCTTACAGAAGCGTCTCAGTTTCAGGAGGTCCCATTTATTAATTGTCAATCTCAGTGTCTATTCTACCTCCTTTATGTTCAGGAAGTGGCCTACTGTACCAATTCGTTTAAGGGTATCTCCCACTTTATCTTTTAAGAGGTTTAGAGTGGCTCGGTTTATTTTTAGGTCTTTGATCCATTTGAACTTAAATTTTTCATTGCAATGCATATGGAAATATCTGCTATCTTCTCAATGTCAGCATCCAGTTATGTCAGCACTATTTGTTCAAGATGCTTTCTTTTTTCCATTGTATAATTTTAGCTTCTTTGTCAAAAATCATGTGTTTGTTTGTGTGTGGGTTAATATCAGGGTTTTCAATTCAACTTCATTTTCCTACCTGTCTATGTTTGTGACAATATGAAGCTGTTTAAATTACTGTATCTCTATAGTAGAGTTTGAAGTCAAGGATGGTGATGTCTCTGGAAGTTCCTTTATTGTAGAAGGTTGTTTGGCTCTCCTGGGACTTTTGATTTTCCTTACCAAGTTGAATATTGTTCTTTCAAGATATGTGAAGAATTATGCTGGAATTTTGATGGGGATTGCATTGAATCTGTAGATTGCTTTGGCAAGGTTGTCATTTTTACTATGTTGATCCTACCTATCCAAGAACATGGGGATCTTTCCATTTTCTGGTATCTTCTTTAATTTCTTGCTTAAAGACTCAAAGTTCTTGTTATACAGGTCTTACATTTGTTTGGCTAGAGTTACTCCAAGATATTATTTGGTGTTTGTGATTATTATAAAAATGATGTTTCTCTGATTACTTTTTGAACCCATTTATTGTCTATATATAGTAGGGCTACTGATTTTTTGTGTTAATCTTGTATCCTGCCATTTTACTGAAGTTGTTCATCAGGTGTAGGAATTCCCTGGTAGAATTTTTTGTGTCACTCATATAAAGTATCATAACATCTGCAAATATTGAAAGTTTTTCTTCCTTTCCAATTTATATCCCCTTGATCTCCTTTTGTTTTCTTATTTCTCTAGCTAGAACTTCAAGTACATATTGAAGAGATATGGAGAGAGTGGACAGCCTTGTCTTGTTCCTGATTTTAGAGGAATGCTTTGAGTTTCTCTACATTTAGTTTGATGCAGCTGTTGGTTTGCCATATATTGCTTTTATTGTCTTATGTATGTTCTTGTTATCCCTGATCTCTCCAAGACCTTTATACTGAATGGGTATTAGCTTTGTCAAAGGCTTTTAAAGCACCTAGTGAGATGGATCATGTGGTTTTTCTTTTTCAGTTTGTTTGTATGGTGGATTACACTGATGGATTTTCATATGCTGAACCATCCTTGCATCTCTGGGATGAAGTCTACTTAATCATGATGGATGATTTTCGGGATTTGTTCTTGGATTCGACTTGCCAGTATTTTATTGAGTATTTTTGCAACAATGTTCATGAGGGAGATTGATCTTTAATTCTCTTTCTTAGTTGTGTCTTTTTTGTGGCTTGACTATCAATGTAATTATAGCCTTATAAAAAAAGTTTGGCAGTGACCCTTCTGCTTCTATTTTGTGAAACATTTTGAGGAGTATAGTATTTGCTCTTCTTTGAATTTCTAGTCGAATTCTGCACTGAAACCATATGGTCCTGGGCTTTTTTGGTTGGGAGAGTTTGATGACAGCTTGTATTTCATTAGGGGTTATAGGTCTATTTAAATTACTTATCTGTTCTTGACTTAATTTTGGTAAATTATATATGTCCAGAAAATTGTCCATTTACTTCAGATTTTTGAATTTTGTGGAGTACAGGTTTTCAAAGTATGACATGATGATTCTCTGGATTTCCTCAGTGTCTGTTGTTATGTCCCCTTTTTCATTTCTGATTTTGTTAATTTGCATGTTCTTTCTCTGCCTTTTGGTTATTTTGGATAAAGGTTTGTCTATCTTCTCAATTTTTTCTAAAAACCAACTCTTTGTTTCATTGATTCTTTGTATTGTTTTCTTTGTTTCTACTTTATTTATTTGAGCCCTCAAATTGATTATTTTCTTGCATCTCCTCTTCTGGGTTATGCTTGCTTCGTTTTGTTTTAGAGCTTTCAGGTGTGCTGTTAATTCTCTAGTGTGACTATTCTCCAATTTCTTAATGTGGGCACTTAGTGCTATGAACTTTCCTCTTAGCACTGCTTTGAGAGTATCCCATATGTTTTGGTATTTGTGCCTTCATTTAGAAATTCAGACAGTCTTAGGCTTGGACTAGAAAGCTATATCCCACCAAAGTGAAAAATCTAAAAGAAACAGATACATACAAATCAAATTGAAATAAACAATTCAAATGGACTCATAGCATCCAATGAGATGGGAGAAGACATTAAAATTCTCTTACTACCATAGGCCAGGAGGAGGTGAATTCATTGCATAATTCTACCAGAGCTTCAGAAAATACTTCTCAAATTATTTGGTAAAATAGAAAATGATAAAATATTTCCAAAAATCTTTCTACAATGTTGGTATTGCCTTAAAACCAAAACTATGAAAAGCACAAATAAAAGAAAGAAATAATGGAATCGAGAGAGAGAGAGAGAGAGAGAGAGAGAGAGAGAATTATAGATTATAGGCTAACATCTCTGATGAACATGGAGAATATATTTTGTCAATAAAACATTTGTAACCAAATTCATAATGCATCAAAGATATTATCCAATATGATCTAATTAATTTAATCCCAGAGCTTCCATGGTTCACCATATGGAAATCAATAAATGTATATAATTTCATTATGTTTTTAATGTAACTTATCATTTTGACTTACATTCTTTTGAAACATGTATGACATCAAAAATCTGCAAGATGCACAAGGAGAAAGCAAGGATTTTATTTCTTAATTACATGATGTCTTTAATTAAAAATGAACTATTTTTGCTAGTCTTTTGACTCTCTCTTTAATCCTGCCTGTCATTTCTGCTCAAATCCACCGTTTTGGTATTTTGGTATTTTGGTATTTGGTATTTTGAGGTACTGGTCACCAGGAGGGTGCTCAGAACTTAAATTTTGTTCTCTCAAACAGCAGCAAGAATTTTGAATGCAGAACTATCTTTCTAGCAGTGACCTTATTATACTTTCAGTCTACTTTTCAAATACTGTATTTCCTTTCAATGAAACAAAATATATTGTTTTAAATGTTGAAATGAGAAAAGGGAAGTCTCTTTCACTACCCCAATGCTGTTTCTCTCTCTTGGAATTAACTATATAACAAAAATTTTCATTTCATTTAGTAATGCAGACAAATTCACATGGAAGTGGCTGTTATTGAGTTCACACATTACTCTCATGTAACTATGAGGACTTCTCCCTATATTTATTCTTCTTATATTAGAAGTCATCTGCAGGGTTGCCATTTCCTCCTTCCTTGGATCAACACTTGCTTTGGTTACTTATTGTGGCTGCAGATCTTCCAGGTGTACACTCTTCTATTTAAACCCCAGTGTTATGTGGTAATTAGGCATTCCAGTAAGAAATAATACTGCTGCAAGTACTAGAAATTTTGGGTTTATAAAATATTTTCCCATTCATATACCAGATTATCAAAAGTGTAAAATATGGTGTAACAGATATGATTTATTCTTATTTAATTGGTGAGGGTGAGGTCATCCCAAGTTTAAGGTTAACATGATACATTGATTCTACATAAATGGATGCTTAGCTGTTAGGAAAATTGTAGATAATATATGGTTTAAAACTTCTAAAGAATCTTTACCTATAAAGAGCAAAATATTGTCTTTGTATATTTTAATGGTATTTCTCCAATTGTTTTTAATTCTCCAGGCTCACCATGTGATCCCACCTTGATCTTGGGCTGTGCCCCCTGCAATGTGATCTGCTCAATTATTTTTCAGAATCGTTTTGATTATAAAGATCAGGATTTTCTTACCTTTATGGCAAAAATAAATGAGAATATCAGGATTCTGAGCTCGCCCTGGTTGCAGGTAAAGTAAAGATCGTTTCCTTCTGGGAACAGCCTTATAGTCTTTCATTCTTACAGGTCAAATTCAATATGGACCAAGAAGTGAGGTGACCAGATACCATGGTTCTGAAAAACATGTTATAGAAAGAATATCTGGAAGGCAGGTCTAAGCCCTTTGCTGTACAAAGAGCAAAACTAAAGGGCAAATTCCAGGTTGGCCCATTTCCAATTGATGTTCACAGAACTGTTTGTATAAAATATTTTATTCATTTTTAGAAGTGTTGCCAGTTGTTCACAGGACATTATTCTGTAATAATTCTTATACTGTTTTCTATTATTAAACATATATACCCTCATCAATTACCAGGCAGGAATATTTTAGTTTAGAAAGAATATTCTCTTAAAGGATAAAGATTATTAATGGCAATGAAATTTGCCAGGAAAAACTGAGCAGTTTTAGTCGTTTGATGGATCAGCTGGAATCATAGTTGACAAACAGACAGGTAGAAAGGAGAAGATGACTGGTCTAATGATCTGTGGACCACATCCATCTTCTCAAAGGTGTCCTAGGCAGAAGTGGCACCTCCTAAACTCTCTATAAAGAATGGTTGTGGTCTGGGCACTCAGGGAAACAAGGCCTCAGACAGTCAGACACTACTATGTTAAGTAAATGTCAGGTGTGGTATAGGAAAAACAGAGAGTTAAAATGGTTCATGTCCTGTGGAGAGAGACACAGCTGAAGAAGTGAAGAGGTGTAGAGAGGGCTGAGGTGGGTGGCTTGATTACCACCAAGGGCCAGGGTGATGTCTGGTCCTCGACTGCTGCCAAGGCACACGTCTGGGTTCATGGCCCTGTTGAAGCCTTGTTCTGTGTTGATGTCCATAGCTCCTGATACAACTGAAGGTCAAGAGGAAAGGGCTGTACAGGGTTGGTCCTGGCACTCACTGGCTGCAACACTAGGGAGAGTGGGCCCCATATTTCCTCTGAGAGGCACAGTGGAAATGATGTGGTTGAAGGGCTGTGGAGCCCACCCAAAGAATGTGTGCTTCGGGGATCTGACTCCAGCCTTCATCTGCCATATGGTGTCTTGAGTGGGGAAGAACTTCCCCCTCCCTCCACTACTTGTGGCAGGGGCTACAGCTATCCCTGAGGTCATAATAGCAGGGGAGCTCCCCTTGCTGCCACCACTGAAGATTGCAGGAGAGCAGACACTGCACCTTGCCTGGGCAGCACAACAGAGCCAACAGTGTCCCCAGGGGTGCAGGTAACTCAACCCTGAAGTTCTGAGTGTGGGAGAGCTGGCCCTACTACCTGTCTGTCATGTGGTGGTGCGATTAGGAGAGATATCTCCTTTATCCCCAGCTCCTCACCACCTGAAGCAGATGAGGGAGCTGACCCTTCCCCTTCCCAGCTGCAGCACTCAAGAAAGCAGGCCCTGTTCCTAGCCTGGGCCGCAATGTAGAGCTGACCCACTTGGCAGAGGCACAGGTGAGCTGGCTTCCAGGGTGTGAGAATAGGGATGCTGACCACACCTCTTCACCTGCCATGTGGTGGTAAGGGTGAGGGAAAGATGCCCTCCTCACCTTGCTGCTGTCACCTGTGGTGGGTGAGGTAGCTGACCTTCCTCCCAGGCACTTGGGAAAATGGGCCCTGCACCTCCCCTGGGCAGTAGAGTAGAGCTGACCCTATTGACCACATTGATTGGTGCTGGGGGCAGAGTGTGAACAAGCCTAGAGGATGAGAACAAGGGAGATATGGTCACTCTTCTCATCTGTTTCCTGATGGTATGGGTGGGGATAGATTCCCTACCCTCCCTTGCAGCCTGTGGCACATAGTAGGGCTGTCCCTCTAGTCATCTGAGTGGTAGAGTTGTTCCTGCCCTTCACCACTTGCAGCATTTGGAAGAGTGGCCCCTACACCTTGCCTGGGTAACACAGTCTATCTGCCCCTGATGGTGTACAGGTGGAAGAGCCAACTCTGGGGGCATGAAAGAAGCTCATTGCTGTAAGTGGTAAACCTGCCAGGGTAATGCCAGAGAGCTCACCCTGGTCATGAGGTCAGGGGGAGATTTGGAGGGATGGCCATCATAGCAACTACCCAGACCCAGAACTAGGGTTATGAGTAGATGCATCTCAACATCCACCCCATCTGTGATCTGCTGGAAACATCAGGGGCTGCTCCTGCAGGCCCAGGGCTACAAGATCTTCACAGTGCAGGGCAACAACAGGATATCCCAGTAAGGACCTGGTATTGAGATTATAATAGAAACCAGAGGCCTCGAGCCAGACCAATTACTCCTTGAAGTGACCACTTGCAAGTAAAGATATATGGATAAAGGGGTTTACTGTGTGACTCTCTGTCATATTGCAACCTCCATCATGACATATTTTGTCTTAAATTTATTTTATTTGTTGGGGCTGTAGGGGCCGAGAGAGGATGGGAAGGGATGCTGAGGTAGATGGGATAAACATGTACAGTGTGAGGGGCACAAAGTATAAATTAAAGGCAAGTTAAAAAAAGAATGGCTGTGATCATAGAGAAACCCCCAATGGCTGTGCTGTACTTTGCTTTCAGAACCTCCTGGAGCCTCACCCACTTCATTCCATGGTATAGGCCAGTTTACAGGAGTTTAAAGGGCATGTGCTACATTTTGTGCTATAAATCACGGTGCCTGTCTCTCTTCACTGCTGGTATCATCTAAGACCTGTAAATGACAATGACTTACATCATATCCTATTACATACTTGAGGGAATAAATGGAATAAGCCATCAGTCAACTTTCATAATTATGCTTTATACTAAAAAGGATTCATGAATGTGGAAACATGATTATGATCTTTATCATTAGGTCAGGAAGCCAGAGAATTGATACACACATGAAATAAATCACCTCTTTCTTTTGTGGGACACTATTTTCATTCACTATTTTCAATCTATAAACCCAGTGGGTCTTGCTATATATTATGGATATATGTATTTCCTCATATCTGTTCCTTTAAAAATTTTTTGGCAATGACTGGAGAGATGGATCAGTGGTTAAGAGTGTGTGCTGATCTTTGTGATCTTCCAAAGGATCTGATTCCAATTTTTATCATCCATGTTAGGTGCCTCAAAAACACCAGCTTCCAGGGATCTGATATCTTTGGCCTCCAAGGCACCCACACATACATGGCACATACATGTATGCATGCATATATATATACTACACACACTGCTAAATGTAAAACAGTACATATTCTCAGAATTTTCTTTGATTTTGTAGGTCTGCAATAATTTCCCTTCATTAATTGACTATTGTCCAGGAAGTCATCACACAATAAGAAAAAATGTCAATTATCTCACAAGTTTCGTTTTGAAGAAAATAAAAGAACTCCAGGAATCATTGGATGATGCAAATCCTCGGGACTTTATTGATTATTACCTGATTAAATTAAAGCAGGTAAGATGTTAATATAAATTTATATTATTGTTTGAGCATTTTGTGGCTTGTTGAACACCAATGTATTTATCAGAGATGGTTTAAGTCAGTTATAAAATAAAAAGTAAAGACCCAGTGACTTTTACTGAATTTCAAACTTCAAGCTGAATATCAGAATGTCAAAGCAGCTGGCCACTAGCTTCTTACCTCTACCTCAGCTGAATGGACTGATCCTATCTCCACTAGCTGGAGCAGCTGTATTCATCAACCAATAAGAGAAACATATATTCAGAGCATACAGAAGGACATCCCATCATCTCCCCTTTTCTGTCTAAATAAAAAGGAAAGTTTTAATTTTTAACATAGTAAAATTATATATGACAGACTGTTATCATTCTAAGAATTATGCTTACAACATTTAGTCCACTATTATTTGGAAACACTTAATGAAAATATTCTATCATCTATCCTATCTTTGTGAGTCAAAACTTTTTTTTTAAATTTTCAGAATTTATTAGAAAGTTATTCTAGCCTGATAAACTCTTTTGTTTTCTAGACTATAATAATAGCCTTTCATTTGTTTCTTCTATGATTTAACTTGAACGTCACTTCCAAACTTTCCATTTGAATGTCCTCCATATCTCAGCTTCATGAGGAAGAAACCTTGGTAGGCAAATACAATCACTCTTCTTCCTTACACAGACTCTGGTCAAAACTTTTATATGTAACATCTTTCATCATAATTAAGAAAAACCATAACCATAACTATCTGTCTTCAACTCCATCAATGACCCCAGAGAGAACTTTGCCCACATCCACATTCCCACATAGTGTTAATAAATGTTTGTCTTCATTTAAATGGGGTTGGTTATAAATAGTTAATGATCATGGTTAGTCTCTATCTAAATAAAAAAGCAATATGTTGTAGAAATGAATACTTTGCATCGCTATTGATTTTGCATTATTGATAAAATTTTAAGTTGTTTTTGATACATGTATATTACCACTCTAAGTATTGTGTTTATACAGCATATTTAAAATGCTATATTTGGTCAAATACAGATTATAGTCATTCAAATAGTTATGTTAATTAGATTTTCTAGATATACAAAGATATATTTCAAATGGATAGGTATTCTTCAAAACTTTTCAAAGACCTACAGACTACGGCATTTAAAATGGTTTATTAGGGTTTTTCACAACAATGAGACAAAGTGCTCCTGGCTATACCACTTAGCTGCAAAGAAAGGAGGTAGTACTGCCTTCTTGCACTTGCATAAAATCTTGGACATTCATGCAAATTCATTGTGTCTCAGGAGTTTTTCATTTCTTTGCAACAAAATTCACTGTCACAATTTAGTACCACAATGTACTTAATCCTCATGGATGGTTTTTATGTTATTTCTACCTGTAGTTCCATATATATATGTATGTATGTATGTATATGTACATATATATGTATGAAGTTTTGTGAATCAACTGATAACACCTTTTTTCTTTACCAACTGCTAATAAATTCACATTAACATACCATTTTGTAGGCTTGAGATCCAAAGAGGTGCCAAAAGTTATAATTTTGAAACTTTATTATCAACTCAGTGAGTGTGAAGTGGTACCTCAGGGCAGATTTGATGAGTATCTTTTAAATAAACAGTGAAAATAGACATCTTGTTAGGTGCTGTTTTGCCTTTTCTGGTATATGAGATTTTTTATTCAAATATTTTTCCATTGGATTGCTTGATGCGTGTGTGTGTATATAGATACTATCCTTTCCATATAAATGACATGGAAATATATTTACATCCTGTGTGTTGTCCTTTTCACATTCTTAATTATGTCCTGAATGTGTTAACTTTTGTCATGGATGAAGTCTGGTTTATGTGGGTTTTTATTTGGTACATTGTTCTGAAATCTATGAGTCCAAATCACAAGGAATGAGGCTTATCCCTATTTTACTTTTCTAGTATGCATTTCTTCATGTAATCATATTGCTGGTTCTGTCATCACTTGCTGAAGACCCCCCCTTTAAATGGAGCAATCTTGGAACTCAGTTGTCAATCTTGGCCATGGATGTTTAGGTTAACTCCTGGCTATCGAAAATTTGATGCTGGTTTGTTTGTCAACACCTCACTACTTTCATCACTGTAGCACTTCAATAAGATTTATTAAACAATTGCTTTATGTTTGATATATCTGTTTTAATTTATTTTGAAATATTTTGTTTATTATTTGAGAATCTCATATGCAATATGAGCATGACTCTCAACTTTCTTTATCCTCCTCTCCATCCTCGCATCTCTTCCTATCAAACATTGTCATTTCTTTTTTTCCCTTCTCTTCACCACTGAGTCCAGTTTCTGTTGCTCGCCTAACCTCAGGCCTGACATATGATCAACATACCAGGGCGCACAACACTGAAGAAAATTGATATTCCCCTTCCCAGAAGCTAATATGTTAGAGGCTGGATTTCCTATTTCCTTTCCCCAGTTTGTACTGGGTTTTTATCGGTTGAAGCCTACACAGTTTTTGTGTAGGCTGAAACAGTCAGTGCAAGTTTTTTATGTTCATCTGTCCTTTTGTGTCCAGAAAACACTGATTCCTTGATGCTATTGATCACTGATGGATTCTTAACATTTATGGCCCCCCTTCTACAAAGATATTTCAGTCTTCTGAGGAGGCATGTTTCATGATTTAGGAGTGAGCATGACACAATACTTTATTCTCTGCACATTGAGCAGCTCAGTGTCTCAGTATTAATTGCCATCTTCTGTAAGGAGAAGTTTCTCTGACTGAAAAGTAAGAGAGTTCTCATCTATGGATATAGTAGTACATCATTAGGAATCATTTAACACTATTACTGTTAGTCCATTATACTAATATATTTGGCCACTAATTCTAACATCCTTTAACCATGGCAGATACAGTGGTTACCTACCTAAAGAGGTGGGCCTTAGATTTAATCATAAAGTAGTTGTTTGCTCTCATGAAATTGGTGTAACTATTGCACTAGTGGACATTAGTTTTCAGGCCTGGCATTGTTGTAACCTGCAGGATTTCAGCTGGGTGAGATTGAGAATAACTTTTCTCTACCAGTAGCACGCATGTCACATTTCAGCATCACAAATGTTAACCAATAGGGATGAAGCTTTTTGATGAGTAGCAGATTGATTTCCTCCTGTTCTGTGACTGAAATATATAGTATCAACAAAATTGGGTTTTACTGTCAAGTTCTGGAGAGTAACCAAGTTATTGCCAATAACCTGTGTTACTTAAGGATACATGTGGCTCTATTGGCCAATGGCTCAAAGGATGTAATCTTTTACTGGTCCTGGGGCATATATCACAAGATGAGAACTACCACACATTCTTCTTTACATGATTTTTATAGGAGAAAATAAAAAAATGAATAAATGTTTCCTTTATTATTTTTAAGACATAAGTGTACAAAACTGTATACACTTATGTGCAGATAATCACATCAATGTAAGAGTTAGACTAGTAAGGAATTAGGGTGAAATTGAAAGTTAAAAACATCTGTGCCATTGTCTTTGAAATAATATACTAATTACTCCTCTACTCTACATCACAGGAACTTTGTTGGCAACACTATAAAACAGAAATTTTGTAGAAGTCTTATTATAAAAAACTTGTACATAAATAAAACATCAAATCAAATTAAATAGACACAAAGTCTATACTACTCAGTAAACTTATCCTGTATAGATAGAATAACCATTTGGAATGGAATCCATGGAATTTTACTTTAAATTTTATACTTTCAGTAACAAAATATAAGCTTGTGTAAAACTGCAAAGCCATTGTAAGCAGATGCACTAATAAATTATTCATCAAATTATTGCATCAAATTATTCTTAGTCAAACCACAATCAAGAATCTGAATTTTCACTTGAAAATCTGGCAACCACTGTGAGGGATCTGTTTGCTGCTGGGACAGAGACAACAAGCACAACCCTGAGATATGCTCTCCTGCTCCTGCCGAAGCACCCACATGTCACAGGTAAGGACACAGGTGGTGAACCACAGTGTTCCTATATGATGATAGAAAGACACTTCTAGTGTCATGTGTGTTGCTATTCTTAGAGAAGTCTCAGAGCTTCACCTCCTGTGCCACTCAGTGATTTTAATGAAGAGCATGACTAAGAGAGACTCTGGCTGTCTGAAAAGCAATGAAATTCTGCTTAGTGTCTGAGTTCTCTTGAAGGTAAACGGCTACAGGGATGGCCAGGGTACATTGTCCTGTGGATACATATTCTTCTATTCTTAAAAGCCATGTGTTTAGATCAGCTAAAATCTTTCAGCTCCCTTTCCTCATTTGGATGAAATGAACTTTGGAGTGGAGAAAAGGTAACTCATCTCACTGAAGCAGAAGCAGAAAGCCTAGAATTTTCTGAGACTAGCTGAGATAATGTGCATTTTGAGAAGTATCCAAAATATTTAGATTCTCTAAAAACATTTTTCATTGGTGCACAAAATGTAGATTAAGGAATTTTATCACTTTAGAAGTCCATTTCCTTAAACTTCTGTTAAACAATTATTTATTTCAACCATACCAATATTGTTTCCTTTTACATTGTACTTTAAAAAACAGCTCCAGTGTTCCAGCATATATGAAACACACCTTCCTCCTGTGCCCAATATATACTGCATGGTAAAAACACAAATATGAAAGAAAATGTGTATTTTTAGGATAGGAAGAGATAGCAATAAGCTGCCAAGAAGGCTTCACCAAATTAATGAAACCACAGTATGAGGAATAAGAAAAAAATAGAGGAGGAACTATGATATTGAAACATAAATGTTAGATGAACATGCATGTAGTAAGAAAAACAACCCATGAATCTGCATGTACAGGCCCCTCAAGACTCTTGTTCTAAAGCAATGGAATTTTAATAGAGAACAATGATGTATACAGGATGCTGGACTTGCTCAAGTTTCCTTCCCATTCCCATTCAGCAGGTGACCCCCCTCCAGGAAAATAAATTCTTAAAAGAATCTAAGTCAAAGAAGCTCTTTACCTGACATATTGATGATTGACAGGGAATGAGAAATGCATAGGGATGAAAGCAGATGCCGACAACATTTGAGTCCCCGAATTCTGCATGTCAGAGCCCTTTCTGTTTCTTATTCCACGTATGTAAGCAGCAGGGTCTATCCTCCAGATAAAAGGACTAAATCAGCATGTCTTATTTTACCACCTTAATAGAAAGTATTTTTCATGTATTAATCAGAATGGATTCAAAACAACCAACTAACAGACTCATAGAGTTTTAAGACTGAATAGAAGCATGAAACCCTTCAGGGAGTTCCCTCAGTTACATGTAAACTGTTCTCATCAAGACTACACCAGAATTCTCCAGATCTGCTGGCTTCTAGTAAGTTTATAAAATACAAGACAGATGAGAGCTCTGGGTTTGCCATAGATTTATCCAATTTTCCATTTCTTCATGATACTTGTGTGAAAGTTTTTTTTTTTCATCCTAATATCTGAAGTAAAGTCACAGGAAGTCAGGGGCTCCGGGTATCTGAATGGCTCTTGAGGGAAGGTGAGATTATCAGAGATGTTGCTGGGGACCAGGTCTGAGAAGCTCCAAATTCAGTATTTACCATGTAAGTGCTGTAGCAGTTTTACCAAAAGAGTGAGAGATGAAAGAGAAACAATTTGTAGTATAATGCTCCTTTTAATTGAGTGTGTATTCCCAATTTTTAAAAATACCTACTTAAATTTCCAGTAGAATTCTAACTCAAGAAATGGAAAATTACAAAAAATGTATCCATTTATCAAAAAACTGCTAATAATGGAAATAATCATAATTTTTATAATGAATAATATTTATGCAATTATAATTAATCTAACAATGGATATTGTTACAACAAAGTGTTAAAATCCAATCCTCTATTTCCCCTTTTCATTGAAAATGTTTTTTCTTGCCTAGTGTGTTAGGATTATGGTTTCCCCTCCCTTATTCCTTCCTGTTCCTCCCCATCTCCTCTCACATCCAGATGCCCTTGTTTTCTGTCTCTCATTAGATAACAATTATGATTCTAAATAATGATACGTAATATAATACAGTATATGTAACATGACACAAAAAACAACACATCAGAATTGGACAAAACAGGAAAAAACACAACAGAAGGCACAGGAAAAAGACACTCAATCATTTATACATCAATAAATCACATGTAAGCACTAAACTGGAAACCATACTCTATGTGTGTAGGACCGTGCAGACCTACACAGGCCCTGTGCATGCTGCCTCAGTTTCTGTGAGTTCAAACGTCCTTTGATTATTTTGACTTTAGAGGACGTTTTTCTTAATATCCTCCATCATCTCTGGTCCTTACACTTTCTGCCCCCTATACCACAGGGTTCCCTGATCTCTGAGGTGAGGGATTTGATGGAGACATTCATTCCATTTATGGCTAAATATTTCGAGGTGTGTCACACTCTACATAATGTCTGGTTAAGAATTTCTGTTTTTGTTGCCATCTGCTGCAAGGTAAAGCTTCTCTAAGATGGCTGAGCAAGACACTGATCTATGAGTATAGTAGAATGTCATTAAGAGTCATTTAATTGCTTTGTTTTTGTTGTTTGTTTTTTATTTTTGAAAAGAAGTATTTGTTTTTATCATAAGTTCCTGGGCTCTCTAGTATCCCATTATTGGCCAACCAAGCAATTTCAGAAATGGGTTTAATAGCACGGGGTGGGACTTAATTCAAATCAATTCTTGGTTGGTTACTCCCACAAGTTTTGTGCCACAATTGCCCTATCATATCTTGAAGGCATGACACCATGTTGATCAAAGGGTTTGTGGCTGGTTTGGTGTTTATGTTTCTCTTTTGGTAGCATGCAGAGTACATTCTTGTACTAAGATACTGGAACATAGAGGTGAAGGTTCTATATAGGCATCAGTTGACTTCTCCATCTTTATAGTGTTGTCTAGGTGTTACTTCAACAATGGGTTCTTGTTTGTGGAGAGCAACCCAATGTCTTGGCCACAGTCTTGGTGGTTTGGAGATTTCACAGAATGCTCTTGATCAACAACTTAATTAGATGTAACCTAACCCTAGTACTAGAAGTTTCATTTGATGACAAGGGATGTTCAGTTGGGGCTCTGTCTCCTAAATATTTGTCTATTTCATTTAGAACACCTTCATATATGTTTCAAATATATACTTTGAAAGTTTCTACTATATTAAGTTTCCATACTATCCCTCAAATGGCCCTGTATTCCCTCCTGCATCCCTGTCTCTCTTTCCCAATTAATTCCCCTGCATACTTCCATAGTTATCAATTCTACCTCCCTTTCCTGACAAGATCTCTCTCTCCTCCATAGTCACTTACTTACATTGACCCTCTGTGGTTCTACAGAATGCAGCTTGTTTATCATTGATTTAACAGCTAATATTCATGTATTAGTGGATACATACCATATTTGTCTTTCTGGTTCTGGATTATATCTCTTGGTGATTTTTTTCTTTTTTCATCCATTTACCTGAGGATTTCATGATTTTATTCTTTTTTAATGGATGAGTAATACTTCACTGTTTAATGTGTCACATTAAAAATCAATCTATCCTGCTGTTTAGTGACATATTAATTGTTTCCAATTCCTGAATATTATGAATAAAGCAGCAATGAGCATGGCTGAGCAAGTGTTTCTGTGACAGGATGAAGCAACTGTATGCCCAAGAGTAGTTTCACTGTAACTTTGATGCAGATTGATTGACAACTTCCAAACTTACTGTCACACTTTTATCTGAAGTGGCTGTACAGGTTTGCATTCCCACCAACAATGCATTAATATTCCTTTAGATCCTCATCCTTAAGAGAATAAGATGTTACTTTTTAAAAACGGATATTCTCCATTCTGTTGGGTGTAAGATGAAATATCAAATACTATTATTTGCATTTCTATGATGACTAAGGTTTTTGATCATTTTTCTAAGTTTCTTTAAGATTTTCTCAGCCATTTGAGTTTCATCTTTTGAGAATTCTCTGCTTATATCTCTACCCCTTTATTATTTGGATTATTTGTTTTCTTGAAATCTTGGTTTTTGAATTCTTTATATATTTTGGATATTAGCCTCTTGGATGTATAGCTGGCAAAATATTTTCATTCTATAGCCTGCTGCTTTTGTCCTAATGATAGTGTCTTTTGCTATACAGAAGCCTTTCAGTTTCATGAGGTCCCAAAATGTTTTTGGTAATGAGGAAAGAGGAAGGCTGTATGTGTTTTGCATGTATTTGTTCCTATAGATGATGTAGATATAATTGAAAATTTCATTTTCCATATCTGAAAGTCATAAATATTATACATATGTGGGCATATAAGAAACCATCATTTTACAAATATCAATATATTTCAGAAGTTGTTGAAGAGGTTGAACTTGTTCAATATGGGGTGTGAGTAGAAAAGAATAGTCTTTTAAATTGTACACATGCAACACATACTCACACATGCTGATAAGTAAACATACATTAGTATGTGACTGTAACAGAATATTGTATTTAGATAGAGATTTAATATCTGACTTCTCATGTCCTTCACCACAGACTTAAGCATGGTGATTATATTGTATTACTTGATGCTTCTAATTACTTATACTCTATAGCCATCATGACTACTAAATAATAAGTATATATTGACATATCATAATATCTATGTAGAAAGATAGTGATATAAACCCAGAACACAGAATTTCTGTATAAATATATGTATAAATGCTTTTACCATCGAAAGAAATAATGAACATTTATAATTCTTTTGGAACCCCTATATTATTCTGTGTATGGCATGACCCTGTACCAAACATGTCACTGTTCTTTTTTTCCTGTTTCAAATATAAATTACTAAATAATGTTGTTATTTTATTCATAGTGCTTTGTGCATATCTAAAATAAAACAATTTTAAATTATGAAAAACATGCAATAACCAATATTCTGATGAAGTAACAGGTAGCAATCCTATTTTTGATGCTACACTATAAAAATGATAAAAGAGGAATAATGTAAAATTCCTAGCCAGGTGATGAAATGAAGTAAAGTTTTTCTTTAGGTTTAAATCCTGGTTTACAAAAATAGTTAATAAGATGTAAATGTTAGAAGAATATTTTTGGCTAGCTTTAAGGATTAGCAAGAATTAGATACAGAAAACCATCCATAAGAAGAGAAAATGGGATACAACAAGGTGAAAAACATTCTCAATAGATTAGGGATATGCAGATTCCAAGAATCAGCAGGGTCTGTCAAAATACATACTCACTTTAAAATGACAGAACATGAAGGAAAAGAAGAGAAATGCTGGTGAAGAGAGAACCAACATAAAATGGTTGAAATACCATGGGCCCTGTAAAATGCAAGAGGGCTAAAACCAGATTTACAAGTCTAGTCAAGTAAACAGTCAAGTAAATGAATGGTTTAAAAACAAAAGAAATATCTTAAATGGTAACTTTTCTCTTTCAAAGCAAGAACTGATTCCAGCCATAGATGACTTAAAAAATTAGATTGTTTGATTTGTTAATCATTTAAACTAAAAAAATAAAATACGTTTGAATATTTCAAAGTATATTCATTGGGTATTTGCTTAACTGAAAATCAAAGTTATTAGGGTATTGAATTCTATTACTAACATTATTATTATAAAATTACATGGGAGGTGACCATTTCTCAAGTTGCAGATATCATTTACAATATGTCTATATAGAAATGGTCAATGTGTCACGTTTCTATTCCCCCATTTTTTACTGTAACCAACCAGCTAAAGTCCAGGAAGAGATTGATCAAGTGCTCGGCAGAGACCGAAGCCCCTGCATGCAGGACAGGAGCCGCATGCCCTACACAGATGCCACGATTCATGAGGTCCAGAGATTCATAGACCTGGTCCCCACCAACCTGCCCCATGCGGTGACCTGTGACATTAAGTTCAGGGACTACTTCATCCCCAAGGTAAGCTTGTTTCTTCTCTGCTGCTCCTGTGTCCTCTTGATGCTCCCACGTTCACAGTGTGGTTCCAGTCCTCTGAGCCACCCAGGGCTGCTTGTGGTTTGTACTGCTCCATGATCTGGAGGCAGCACTGCTGCAGGTACAGAGATATCTGGTAATGATACTTCCATATTTGCTCTCTCTTCCAAACACTGTTGCGCAAAGCTTAGGTATTTCTGCTTGAATGTTAAACATTTTGTCAAATTCCTATAAGTCTTTTCTAGATTTTCATCATTATGAGAAAAAAAAAAACCCTTCAAACTGGAAAGAATCCATATCCTGAATTGTTCAACTCCTTAATAAGGCTACTTCATTCAATCATTTATTTGTGATATTGATTTCTTTTCCATGTATCTTGTCAATGATGCAGCCTATAAATATTTTTTTAGTGGTTTCCTGAATTACTAATGTCTATTATTATTTCTCTAGTGACTCTGGTGTTCTTTCCATCAGCTTAAAGGAAACAATTTATGTACTCATTTTATTGGTCTCATTTTTTTCTCCATTTTTTATTTAAATTAGAAACAAGATTGTTTTACATATCAGTTCCCTTTCCCTCCCCTCCTCCCCTGTCCCCCACTAACACCCTACCTATCTCATACCATTTCTGCTCTCCAGGGAGAATGAGGCCTTTAATGGAAGGGGTCTTCAGAGTCTGTCCTGAAGTCCTATCCTTTGGGATAGGGCCTAGAACCTCCCCCATGTGTCTAGGCTCAGGGAGTATCCCTCTTTGTGGAATGGGCTCCCAAAGACCATTTCTATGCTAGGAATAAGTACTGATATACTACAAGAGGCTCCATAGATTTCTGAGGCATCCTCACTGGCACCCACATTCATGGGGTCTGGATCAGTTCCATGCTGATTTCCCAGTGATCAGTCTGGGGGACAAGAGTTTCCACTTGTGCTGGTCAGCTGTTTCTGTGGGTTTCACCAGTCTTGTCTTGACCTCTTTGCTCATCACTCCTTCTCTGCAACTGGATTCCAGTTCAGTTCAGTTCAGTTCAGTTCAGTTCAGTTCAGTTCAGTTCAGTATTTAGCTGTGGTTATCTGCTTCTACTTCCACCAGCTGCTGCATGAAGGCTCTATGATGGCATATAAGCTAATCATCAATCTCATTATCAGGGGAGGGCATTTAAGGTATCCTCTCCAATGTTGATTAGATAGTTAGTTGGTGTCATCTTTGTAGCTCTCCAGACATTTCCCTAGTGCCTGATTTCTCTTTAAACCTATACTGGCTCCGTCTCTGATGGTATCTCTTATTTTGCTCTCCTCTATTCTTCCCCCTACAAAGCTTCCTGCTCCCTATGTCCTGCTCACCTCTCCACTTCTCCCCTTCTCATTCTCCTAGATCTCCCTCCCTTCCCACCATGCTCCCAATTTGCTCAGGATATCTTGTTCCTTTCCCCTTCTCTAGGGGACCATGTATGTCTCTCTTAGAGTCCTCTTTGTTGCCTAGCTTCTCTAGTGGTATGGATTGTAGGCTGGTAATCCTTTCCTTATATCTTCAGAAGTTGTATTGATTTAGGTGTCATCAGATCATGGCATCATAACTTACCAATAATCTTATTTGGATTTTATGTTATTTTCTCCCTCTCCTCCCCATTCCTTCCATTCCTTCTCCAAATAGTCTTCATCCTGTTTTTTCTGACACATATAAATATGTGCATTTCCGTGTTTGTGTATGTGCATTCACATAGTTATTCCATATATGTTGGCACACCTCTACTCTGGTACTTAGTTGTACACTTACTTTCTTATCATAGAAAGTAAGATAGATAGATAGATAGATAGATTCTCTAAATGAGAAAAAATAGTGGTATTTTTCTTTCCAAATTTTCCCTATTGTTCTTAATGAATGGTCTCCTCTTCTGTTCAAAACACTCAATGAACTATTCCACCTGGAACCTGATTCACATGTGAAGTGTGTAGACAGATGTGATAAGCTGTAGCAGACACTGGTCAGAGAAGTATGGGTCCAATCTGAAGGAAAGAAAGAAGAGACTCACGAGTTTTAGTCCAAGTACTCTTATGAAATGTCACTGAAGGCACTTTAGCCATACCTCTGTACCTGGTCTCAAACTCCTCCCTGCTCCTTATCTGTTCTGTGTTTTGAAACTTCTCTACTGTATTTGAACTTTATCCACACTATGGAGTTGAAGGTGAACTAGGTTATTTCCCTAATGTGTTTTAGCTCTACGATTTTTTGTAACTTGATTTCTCTCTGTGTGTTGTTATAGGGAACAACGGTAATAACATCACTGTCATCAGTGCTGCATGACAGCAAGGAATTCCCCAACCCAGAGGTATTTGACCCTGGACATTTTCTAGATAAGGATGGAAACTTTAAGAAAAGTGACTACTTCGTGCCCTTTTCAACAGGTAAGAGAAATTCATTTACATGGATCCAGTGACATGAGAATCTGTGGAAGCTTACATAGTGGCTCCCTAATGGCCAGCAGACTTGCAATGATCAATGGTATTACTTTCAGTTCATGCATTGTCATGAAAAGGAGATTCCTTCCCTGTCAGGGTATGAAAGTGAGGCTTTGATTGATTATCCATAGTTCAAATTTGAGAAAGCTGGAGTGTAGACTATTTGTTTTCTTTCTTTAGTTACATCAAGGAAATACCAAAGAAAGCCAACTTCATTTATACTTTTCTCACTCACCATGAAAATGGAGACATCATAACAAACATTCATGTCTATTTTGCTGTGTCAATCACTTTCTTACTCAACTCTGTAATTACAAGTTTCCAAAATACAGACAATTCTTAAAAGCCTCAAGTGCCCTTGGTAAACACCTGAATAAACAATATTTATCAAATACCAATTGGACTAGGGCAATGAAAAAGCCTCCCAGATCTCTGGGTTATTAGGGATAAATTAGCATATTTATCTCTCAAACCTTATGTATTAATGGAAAAATGTAGCAACATTCTAATACAAGACTTCTTTGCTGCCTCAAAAGGCATGGGTAACAGAGAATTTTAAGAAGAAATCACATATAATTAAAAGACGGTCATGAACCATTAGGTCAGAACATTTTTGCAAAGTTCAGATTGCCAGAAGCTTCAAGGTCATCATGAGATGATGGACATATTATCAATGTGACAGGACACTCTGCACAGATGATTGAGAACCCTGTTCCTTCTCATTCAGGGTGAGAGTAAGGGATATTGAGTCAACATCGTCAGTGTGCATGCTGCCTTTGTATGTGTAGCTTCTGTCCTTGGTTTGGTTATTTTTGATAATGAACACAGAATCCCTATTCCCCAGTCTCCAAGGCAGTATGATTACACATGTGAACTACCCTACCTAGCTAAATAGTATTTTTGAACTATGTATTCCTTAATAGTGTAGGGTAATTGAGCAAAAAATTTGTTCCCCATTTTTCTTTTTGCCTAGTTGTCTGTCCTTTCATGTAGCCATCCTTCTACCAACACATCCAATAACTTACCCATCATTCATAGCCTCTTGTGTCAGTTACAAGTACAGTGATTCTCATATTTACAAATGAGAATAATAATCTTTTTAAATCCCCATCCCCCAGGAAAACGGATGTGTGCAGGAGAAGGCCTGGCACGCATGGAGCTGTGTAAGACTAATGTCTCTTTATTCAAGAAGACACCAAGGCAAAACACAGGCCAGAGCTAGGTTATAGAACCCAGCAAGTGCAGCCAGAACAAAAAGGGGACAGAGTCCCCACGTGCAGCCCCTTAAGAAGCTCCCTTATGTCACCCCGGCTTTCCTTCACCATGCCCTTCTGGGCGAGTCCCGGGTCCACCTGGTACCTGTCCCAGGACTATTGGGCGGGGCTAGGGTGTCTCCCTACAATTCCCCTTTTAGTCTAAATGAGGATTAAAACTTAATAGTGTAAAATATCCAAAACTAACAATCATAAGGGTGAAATACAAGAAGATACAATAATCTGCTATGGTACATGCTATGTCTATTCTAGCTAAGTCTTAAAGTCATGTGGAAAAAGTGTCTAACTTGAACACCTCCTTCCAATCCCAACTCTAAACAATAAGAAGGTCATTCTTAACTAGACTTACACTACCCTAATACACAATAATGGGGAATGGGGTCGTAGCATCTTCTAGGTTACTTCCTGCTGAAATGGGACGATGATAGTCATGTGGGGGCCCTGTGGAAAAAAATGCCAGTACAGGGAAAGTCTCTAATGAGTTATGTCTAGTCCATGTTAGATGAGATTTGTTTGATTGAAGATCTACGTTGAAATCCTCAACTTGATTGAAATTGTTACTCTAGGTTCTGGTTGAAGTGTCAGTCTAAACGGAGTGGGTTGAATCCAGTGCAGTCGGGGAGGTGTAGTCCAATTCCTTTTTCGCAGCATGCAGGGATTGCTGTCAGGCTGGGTCTTGTTGGCTGTATGGGACGCAAACATAAGTGTCATCAGAGAAATGTTCGCTTGTTTATGTATGTGTACCGGGAAAGGTACCTTGACGAACCTTGACGAACAACGATTGAGAGGGTGTGAAAGAAAAAGCCAAGAAAAGACAAAGATAGTCCTCTTATTCTTCATTTATTCTGTATTATAGCAATTGGCTTCTTGATATAACACAGAAATTTTTAAATGTTGTTAAATAACATGCTTGGATTTTAGAGTAGGAAAGCCAAATCCAACTCTAAATCCAGTCTCGATTTAGTTGAATAGGGACTAGGAAATGAATAGACATAGAGTTATTCGAGAGACAGCTGTAAATTTTACCGTATGGCACGTTCCTTTTGTTCGATGGCTATAGCTACATTCTTTCCTTAAGTATCCATACATGTAGTGTCCTTTGACTTCTAGAGGGGGGTTCCTCAGAAAATACCTGTCAGTCATCCTTGTTGAGGAGTCGTCTCCCTCAACTCGAATTTTGATCAATTTTGATGGTATCCAAAGATTTTCTTTTCCTGTGGAGACAAATGCAAAATCCCTACCCCAACGTAATACATGTCCAGGTTTCCATACCGAGGTCAGCACATCTTTGTAATACACTGGTTGGTTCAGTTCAGCAGTTTTTTCCGTAGTCCAGTGTCTTTCCGCAGCTGTCTGCTCACTGTCATTGGCATTAAGAAAGTTTAACGTTAATAAAGCATTATGTAATCTATGTTTGGGGGGTTTCGACTTACCAGCTTGTCTATGGAGCATCTCCTTAAGTGTCCTGTTAGACCTTTCGACGACTGCTTGTCCTGTGGGGTTGTGTGGTATACCTGTGACATGCTTAATGTTATAATATTTGAAGAACTGTTCCATTTTTGTGGAGACATATGCTGGAGCATTGTCAGTTTTTACCTGCACCGGTATGCCCATAACTGCCATCACCTCCAGTAGGTGTGTAATAACGGAATCAGCTTTTTCAGAGTTGAGAGCAGTAGCCCATTGGAAACATGAGAATGTGTCAATGGTATGATGCACATATTTCAAATTTCCAAATTCTGTAAAGTGAAAAACATCCATTTGCCAGATCTCATTCCTCCGAAGGCCTTTAGGATTACATCCTGCTGGCAGTGGAGTTTGGTTATAAAAGGAACAAGTAGGACAGTTTCTCACTATCTCCTTGGCTTGTTGCCAAGTGATGGAGAAGCCCTTCTTTAAACCCTTGCTATTTACATGATGCTTTTTATGAAATTCTGAGGCTTCTAGCACAGTGCCAATTAATAAATGATCGATCTCATCATTGCCTTGTGCCAGTGGGCCTGGCAGACCCGTATGGGATCTGATATGTTTAATGTACAGTGGGTTACTTCTGTTTCTGATTGTTTCCTGTAACTGCAAGAACAACGAGGTTAGTTCAGTATTATCAGGGACGAATTCTGCAGTCTCTATGTGCAAGACGACTCTCTCTGCATATTGGGAATCAGTAACTATATTAAGAGGTTCCGTATAATCCATAAGCACCATAAGAATTGCATATAATTCTGCTTTCTGTACAGATGTATATGGACTTTGAACTACTTTACTTACCTCACCTGCTTTATAACCAGCCTTACCTGTTTTGTTAGCATCGGTGTAGAAGGTAAGAACTCCAGAAATGGGAGTTTGTCTTACTATGCGTGGAAGAATCCAAACTGTCTTTTTTATGAATTTAATTCTGTCGGTTTTGGGATAGTTGTTACTAATTGTTCCCAAAAAGTTGGTGAGAGCTATTTGCCAATATTCATTATCCTTCCATAAGGAGGAAATCTCATCATTAGTTAAGGGTACTATAATCTCTGCTGGGTCTTTCCCAGTCAAATGACGAAGTCTTAATTTGCCCCTTAAAATCAAATCAGAAATCTTTTCTATATATGTCTTTAACTTTTTGTTCTGCTTATGTGGCAGGAATATCCATTCCAATATAGTGTCTTCCCTCTGCATCAGAATCCCAGAAGGGTATTCTCTGGATGGCAAGATGACCAGAATGCAGTCTAGATCAAGGTTTATCCGATCTACATGCGCATCCAATATTCTGTTTTCTACCCATTGTAGCTCTTTTTCTGCCTCAGCCGATAATATTCGTGGACTGTTTAAGTCCTTATCACCTTTTAGTGCCATTTTTAAATGCTTTAAGTCATGTCCTTCCACACCAATAATTGTCTGTAATTGAGAGATTTCTCCCAGTAGCTTCTGAAGACTGTTAAGAGTTTGATAATGGTCCCTTCTAATTTGTACCTTTTGAGGTCTGATTCTTTGTAAGTCTATCTTATATCCTAAATAGTTAATAGAATCTCCTCTTTGTATCTTTTCTGGGGCAATTTGTAAACCCCATCTAGGCAGAACCTCCTTCACCATTTTAAACATACATTCTAAAGTTTCCTCACTAGAATCTGCTAAAAGAATATCATCCATATAATGATAAACAAGAGATTGTGGAAATTGTTTACGAATTATTTCCAAAGGTTGTTGTACAAATTGTTGACACAAGGTAGGGCTATTTAGCATCCCCTGAGGTAAAACCTTCCATTGGTATCTCCGAACTGGTTGTGAGTTATTAAGAGTTGGCACCGTAAATGCAAACTTTTCTCTATCACTTTCTTGTAATGGTATAGTGAAAAAGCAGTCTTTAAGGTCAATTACTATGATTGGCCATCCTTCAGGTATTAAGGAAGGCAATGGCATTCCAGGCTGCAGAGCGCCCATAGGCTGAATTACCTTATTTATGGCTCTCAGGTCTGTCAGCATTCTCCAGTTACCTGACATCTTCTTGATGACAAATACAGGAGAATTCCAAGGGCTGGTAGATTGCTCTATGTGACCAGCCTCTAGCTGTTCCTGTACTAACTTTTCTAGAGCCTCAAGCTTTTCAGAGGTCAAAGGCCATTTCCCTATCCAGACTGGTTCGTCTGTAAGCCATTTTAATGGCAGGGCCTTTGATTCCTCTGAAGGCCTGTCATTTTTATTTAGTGTCTGTACAGCCCGGATAGTTGGTAACCATTTTCCGTGGCATCTTACCCGATCTTTTCTACTATCCAGCGATTGTCTAGAATTCGTATCTGACACTGGAGGGATTTTAATTTGAGTATTCCACTGCTGTAATAAATCACGACCCCATAAATTTATAGCAATATCTGCTACGTAAGGTTTCAGTATTCCTTTTTGTCCTTCCGGTCCAATACAAACCATCGAGTTAACACTCCGTCGAACTCTAGATAGAGTTCCAATTCCTAAAAATTGTACATTGGCCTCTTTAAGTGGCCATTTTTTAGGCCAACATTTCTGAGTGATAATAGTCACATCAGCTCCAGTGTCCACTAAGCCAGAAATAACTTTATTGTTAATTTTAATTTTTAACTGAGGCCTTTTATCATTAATAGAAGCTTGCCAAAATATGCGTTTGTCATTTTCACCAGTCACATGTGATTCTTCATCACTATTTAAACTACCCTCTAGAGCAGTATCATTTTCCCCCATAGGCAAGGAATCATCTATTCGTCCTGCGAGAGATTGTCTTCCACTGTTACTGGGAATGATCGAACTGTTCTCGGGGCAGGGGCCTGCTTGAGGCCCCCTTCCGAGTTTCCTGGCACCAATAAGTTCCCCTGAACATCCCTAGTTGATCTGCATTTGTTAGTCTAGTGTTTGCCCTTACCACATCTCCTATATAACCCAGAGGGCAACGACCTGTCGCATGGAGAATTGTTAGAATTTCTCTGTCTACAATTTTTCCTTGTATGTCCTATTTTACCACAGCTGAAACATCTATTCTCCTGACGCCTCCATGGACTTCTGGAGCGTGCTCTTCCTATGTGAGGCTCTGGGTCAAGGTGGCGATGAGCACTGGCCTCACAGTACCTGTGTGAGCCCCTGTAAGGTGCTCTTCCTTCCCAAGTCCTTCTGTTGCTATCTTTTCTAATCTCCTGTTGTTTGTTGAAAACTCTTGGGACAGCTTCTTCTGCCCAGATTCCAGCATCTTGTATGTTACAGTCAACATGGCAGTATGCAAAACCCATTCTTCTAGTGGAGCTGATCTGATCTTTAGAGGCAAAAGTATTCTTTTGCACATTGGGTTTGCACTGTTATAAGCTAAACTATACACAATTGAATGTCTTATTGTTGGATCTGTTACCTGTTTGTCTACTGCTCTGGTCAATCTGTCTAAGAAGTCTTTAAATGGTTCTGTTTGTCCCTGTTCTATTTTTGTAAAAGCTTCTAGCTGTTCTCCTGATTCACGGACCTTGTCCCATGCATTTATTGCTGCTGTCCTGCATAGGGACAGCGTATGGTCGTCATATTCAGCCTGAATCTGTGGGTCAGAATAAATGCCTTCTCCTAGGATTTTTTGGAGAGGTGCATCAATTCCGTCCCTGGCGGCTTGCCGTTCTAGGAGCCCTCCTTCTTCCCTGAATAATGCTCTCCATTCAATTAAGCAGGAATTCTCCAGGACAGCTGATGCCAATCCTACCCAATCTGCGGGCGTCACCCTGTTAAAGGTGGCCCATGAATGCAACAGCTGTTTTACATTTGGGCTATGAAGACCATAGGAGACAACTGATCCCTTAATATGCCTAAGATCCTTTAATTGGGTTGGTTGCCACGTATATGCTCTCTGCCCCTGGGAGTGTTTTTTAGATGGTTGCTTGTCCACCACCATGGCCGGGTATACTAAAGGTGTGTGTGTAACCGCTTTAGGGTGATTGAAATACCTTCTCGAATTGTGCATCTCAGATCGAAGTGAGTCAGTGTCTTCTTGTTCAAGATATGTCAGCCGGGTCAGGATTTCCTCACGTGAGGCTTTAATCTCATCCACCATAAAAGATTCAAGGCGTGATGCGGAATCCACGATTTGCTTCGACACTTCTCCTGTAAGATTTTCTAGACGAGTAATACTTTCATCCCTAGCTAGCATTTGGGTGGCCTGGAAATAGCCATCCAGAGATTGAAATTTAGAATCAAGGTTGCGATTAATCTCTGCCATGAACTCGGTAGACATTTCCAGTTTGGCAACCCTGGTCTGTAACTCCTCCTGTCAGCTTTGAAACTTACTTCTAAGTTCATTGTAGTCCCTCTCATATTTCCCAGCTATTGATTTTATGGCATTATCTGATTGTTGAAGCCTATTCTGGGTTCCTTGTACCTTAGTAACAAAGGAATAAGAGAGAGAGCCTAGCTGAGTTTCTAAGTGGCTGCATACCATCTCCAACGATTCACAGTCTGCTGCCTGCCTAGCCATTAAGGCATCATGGTCTGTAGCCTGTTTTGTTTGTAGCATACCTAAACTAGATTTCAGTTCCTCATGGTCTGTAACCTGTTTAGTTTGTAGCATCACTAAACTAGATTTCAGTTCCTCATGGTCTGTAACCTGTTTAGTTTGCATTATTCCCAAACTAGATGTCAGTTCCTCATGGTCTTTGGTCTGTTTAGCTTGTAGCATTCCTAAACTAGATGTCAGTTCCTCAGGGTCTTTAGTCTGTTTAGCTTGTAACATTCCTAAACTAGATGTCAGTTCCTCATGGTCTTTAGTCTGTTTAGCTTGTAACATTCCTAAACTAGATGTCAGTTCCTCATGGTCTTTAGTCTGTTTAGCTTGTAGCATTCCCAAACTAGATGTCAGTCCCTCATGGTCTTTAGTCTGTGTAGTTTGCAGTATACCTGAACTAGATGTCAGTTCTTCATGGTCTTTAACCTGTTTAATTTGTAAGGTCTGAATAAGTTCCTGAATCTCATCATGATCCTTTGCCCGATCGGCTTGTAAAGACTCGATGGAGCATCTGTCTATTTTTATGTTGTTATAAATGTGCTGAATAAGTTCCTGAATCTCATCACGGTCCTTTGCCCGATCGGCTTGTAAAGACTCGATGGAGCATCTGTCTATTTTTATGTTGTTATAAATGTGCTGCACTTCAGCTTGAGTAGTAGACAGATCTGTCTGTATCTTATAGAACATTGAATGGAGCCCATTGTCCAGTTTTTGTTCTAACAGCTCAAGAATCAATGAATAGGTAAGTTTTGATTCATTTAGAGCCTGGCTACGTAAGGCTTGTATGTCCTGCAAGTGGGTAGAGAGATCAACCTTCCTTCTGTTCTTGAGGAACAATGACACGTGAATCAAGAAAGTCACAGCTAACAAAACATGTAAGCCCATATTTTGTAAGTCAGCCTGCTCCTCCAGCAGTGAATGCATATAAGCATAAGAGATGTTATACATGTCTAACTGCAAAGGAAATGTAGCCATATTTATTGGTAATTTCATTTCCGGTTGTAGTAACCACATGCCGGCCAGCAGGTGGCACAGCACGTCTATCTAGAGTAGGATCTGACTCTCAGAAATCTGCTTTTGCCGCTAAGGAACTCTTTAGAACTTACCTGTCGGGTATTTGAGTCAGGCAGGTGGCTGTGCCCATGGCTAGAGTTGAAAGACTTACCCTGCCAGGGTCTGGCCGCAGATGGCGGCAGCAGGTGTAGACAGGCAGGTGGGAACAGAGGGGGTAGGTGCTTTCCCTGTGAATGAAAGCTGAAAACCCTCTGCTGTGCCCGCAGGGAACTCCTGCGTTCAGGCCCTAAGTGCACACATGTAGCTAGCTAAAGTGAGTGCCCGGGAGAATTCTCCCAGGCAGCAGGAGGGCCAGACAAAGCCAGGCCGGGTCTCCTGCGGGTGGGCAGCTCTCACGGGGCGGGAATCAGAAGTCCCAGTGGCGCGATTAGGCACGAGCCCTGCTTTCGCGGCTGAGCCGCGGCATGCACTGGCACCGGCGCCTGCGGGAAGTGGAGGAGTCCGGTCTGCAAGCGGGTGGGTTGGCGAGCAGGCGTATCTCACACCGACACCGCGGCGGGAGTCAGCGCAAGCGCTGCACCGGGGCCCGGGGGGAGTAGAGGGCGGGGGAGGGGATGCCACACGTGGCGGAAGGAACTCACTGATTCTCCTGGGTGCCCGTTGGCTCTTCAGGGTCGTGAAATTCCATTGGGCGCCACGTGTAAGATTAATGTCTCTTTATTCAAGAAGACACCAAGGCAAAACACAGGCCAGAGCTAGGTTATAGAACCCAGCAAGCGCGGCCAGAACAAAAAGGGGCCAGGGTCCCCACGTGCAGCCCCTTAAGAAGCTCCCTTATGTCACCCCGGCTTTCCTTCACCACGCCCTTATGGGCGAGTCCCGGGTCCACCTGGTACCTGTCCCAGGACTATTGGGCGGGGCTAGGGTGTCTCCCTACAGAGCTGTTTATATTCCTGACCACCATTTTACAGAATTTTAAGCTGAAATCTCTGGTTCACCCAAATGACATCAATACAACCCCAGAGGTCAATGCATTAGCCTCTCTGCCACCCCCCTACCAGCTCTGCTTCATTCCTGTCTAAGGAAGATAAGACTTTCTGGACCAGGCTCTGTTGTTTTCTGGAATCCCCTCTAGACCTTCATTCCATCAGGGACAAAGTGTCCTTCCTCCCCTCTTATGTATTCCCATTCTGACAGTCCCAGGAAGCACCTGTCAATCATCCTACAATTTCTGGAGTCACTGCACAAATATATTCCTTTTTTCTATTCTTTGAAACAGTATTATTATCCCTTGTGTTAATATGTATCTGGTCTTGAGCTTAAATAAAACTTTACTGTTATATAAATTATATAATGAAATATAATTATATAATGAAATAATTCATTATTATTTTTCTTCTTCTTGTGTGCAATAATAAATGTATTTGATTTGTGTACTTTTTCTGAGACTAGCTTACAATTCAGGTAAAAAATGAAAGAAAGTACAGTTTCCAACAAAACATGCTGGTCCACATACTGTGAAGGATAGAGGGCTAGAGAGGTATTTCATTCACTTAAGTGCTTGCCTCACAAACTTGAAGACCTGTATATAAACTGTGGTATGTGTATAATGGCCAGCCATGGTGGTGTGTACTTGTTATACCAACACTGGGGAGATAGAATAAGAGATACTTCAATCTTGCTGGACACCCGATTTAGCCTAATTAGTGAGGCCCTATTACTCTATCTCAAAAAGCAAGCTTGTCATCTCCCACAACACCCAAGGTTCACTTTGACTTTCACATGTGTGTGAAAGTACATACAAGTACATACATTCGCTCACATATATGCATCTGATTATGCACACACATCCACCCACTCACATATATACATGCAAAACAGGATGTGAAAAGGAAAGTACCAAAGCTCTTTGGCTGAGCATCACTTAGAATCACAGCTGTATTTGGTGTTCTTTTTTATTAAATTTATTTAATTTACAAACAATCTTATTTTACATATCAATCCCAGTTCCCTCTCCAAAACATCCTTGCATGACCCCCACCAAACCACCCATCCAACCCCACACCCACGTCCCAAGAGTGTGAGGCCTTCCGTTGGGGATCATCAAAGACTGTCACATCATTTGGAGCAGGACCTAGGCACTCCTCCGTGTATCTGGGATGAGAGATTATCCATCCATAGGGAAAGGGCCCCCAAAGTCCATTTGTGCACTATAGATAAATACTGGTTCCACTGTAAGAAGTGCCACAGAGACTACCCAGTCCTCCTAACTGACACCCATATTCCGAGGGATTGGTTCATTCCAATACTCTCACTTGGTCGGGTCAGCTGTTTCTGTGGGTCTCTCCAGCATGGTCTTGACCCCAGCAACAGCTGTCATGCCATGAGACAGGATGATCTGTGATGCCAGTGCTCTCCTTCCCCTCCCTCAGGCAAGTGAATAATATATAAAGTTTCCCCTTCCTGAAATAAACTGAGCTTGCTACACCTAGCTTGTCTCCTGGGAGACTTTGCCATTGACCCTGTGCCTACTCATCCCTTCCCCAAAGGGGAAGGTCAGGGGGACAAAGCAGCAGATGAAAGCAACAGTAGATAAAATGGTTTTTATTTCTTATAGCTGGTAGATTTTAAGGGAAATTTAGTACAAATTGAGCAAGTGTCAAAGAGCCCATACGGGGATCCTCCCAAACTTGGAATATTTAGGCACAATCAGGTGATAAAGAGGAAGTGAATGGAATAAATACAATAGGATAAAGACTTCTGACATGATCTTTAATGTAGGGGAAAGGAAAATCTGTGATAATACGTATGAACTGCTTGAACTAGGAAAGACCTTCAAAGAAATGAAATAACCTGTTGCAGTCTGACCCTTTCCTCCTTAAAATTGCAATGAACATTCTGCTTACTATAGCAACAGAAATAAAATTCCCAACAGACAAAAAAGGAAAGGCAGACACTTTCTATCTTTATGTGTCTTTTTTTGTTACTCTATTTCTTTTCCTTTTATATTTTTTCATTTTCTGAAGCAGGGTTTCTCTGTGTACTTTTGCCTGTCCTGGAAATCACTCTGTACACCAGACTGCCCTTGAAAATCACAGGAGTCTGCTTGCCTCTGCCTTCCAAGGGCTGGGATTAAAGGCATATGCCACCACGACCACCACTACCACCACCATCACCACCACCACCACCACCCAGATCCTCCTCCCTCCCTCCCTCCCTCCCTCCCTCCCTCCCTCCTCCCTCCCTCCCTTTCTCCCTCCCTCCCTTCCTCTCTCTCTCTCTCTCTCTCTCTCTCTCTCTCTCTCTCTCTCCCACTTTATCTTGTTTCTTTTCTATTCCAAGCCTACATATATATATATATTTTTTAAACATGCTGTAAACCCTCTGGAGGTTTATTTTCCTCTGAATCTTTCTTTACTGTAAATCTCTGCCTTTTTCTAGCCAGGAGCCTTTAATTGTTAAACAACATTGCTAAAATTAAAGCTGTGGCTGTTTTAGCTGCTGTCTTTTCAAGGTGGCATGGATTCATTTACCACCAGAACTGGGAACTGTGTTCACCACCTTGGTCTATACTGCTATCAAGCATCATGCTGCCAGCTTGGAGATGTGCTCACTGTCACTGCTAGTTGCTCATACACACCTTTCAGTTGTTAGCAAGGCCTCTGAAAAGTGCTTTTTGCCACTTATGCCATGTCTGGAAACCTCCCTCAATGGAGCTTCTTGAATCTCTGCTTGTCTATAGTAAAACAGAGCCAACCTGAGAAAATTCACTTGCCTCTTCTATTCTTTTGTTTTTAAAATCCCTTTATAAGTTTTTGTCAAGTTTTAAGTGGAAATTCATGCTCCAACTTGGGTGTCATTTTGAAACTTAAGCTTTTTAACCAGTCAGGTCCTGCTACCCTGATCTTGAAGAAACATTGTATATCATGGAGAACACAATAAAATAAAGGCCCCACCCATGCTTCTATACCAATCATGTCTCTTTTGACTGAGAAATGGATACAAATTATAGGACATTTTCATTATATTTTTGTTAATGTTTCTTTTAAATTTCACTCCTTAGCTGACCAAGACCAATTGGTGTTTACTTAGTGTGTACAGTAGTGGGTCTTCAGAAACATGTTAAATGGATTTTTAAACATAGGGTTGACAGAGGTAAACTGAACTCAAAGGTTTCACTTCTAATAAATCACACCGGGGAAATTGTATGAATGTGGCAAAGCCTTAAGCTCCCATCCAACTCTTATTATTCATACTAGAGAGAAACTATATAAATGTAAAGGTTGTGGAAAAGCCATCAGAACAAATCCAGTGTCCTAGCCTCTAGCTCTCATGTTGTGAACAAAAACTTCAAGACAACCTACCTCTTAGACTTAACTAGTACCTGGAAACCCTGTTTAGCAACAAACTACCTCCAAGAGATAGACAAAGCCATAGAAACCACAGAATGCTCCTTTCCAGCACGAAGCAATGAGAACACACTACCTTCAATTAATAGACAAAGCCATAGAAACCACCAAATTTTCCAACCAATAAAAAATGCTAACAAACCAGTTGCCCTGACTCTGGAAAATTCCTCTAATTGTTCCCCAAATATCAAGCAATCAGGATCCAACCTGTGCCCCTCCCATACCTACTGAAGTAATCCTATGATTTTTTCCTTTAAATTCCGGCAATAGATAAGGGACCTCATTCCCTCTGGGGGCTGCTGCATCAGCTTTCTAGATGGAGACCCTACAGGTAGGATGAAACAATAAAGCTTTGCATTTATAGTTCAGTGAGTCTGCCTCCTTGGTGGTCTCTGGGGGTCTTTGAAATTTGGGCACAAGAGGGTAAGCTTTGAATGCTTTGTAGATTTGTAAATAATTTAGAACAGAAATAGACAGTGGTTGTAGAGTGTATATGAGGAAATCATGCATGTATTGAAGTAGAATCCCCAGGAGCCATAGGCTATAAGGTAACTTCCGAGTGTCACAGGTAGGTTATGTTGTGTTGCCTCCCCAAGAATTTTTTGCTAAAGAAATCTTTGAAATCCACCAGTCATAAGGTTATTGCCACTGTTGTTCGCTGCATGCTAGATAGTAAGACCCCATATCTGAAAGCACCTCATATTTCTGGTAAAGTGTGTGGAGAAATCTGACTGGGGTGAATGGGAAGTTTCCTCTTTTCTGGACAAATTTTATACCACTTGAAGTTACCACACAGGCTCTTAGGGGAAACCTGTCCTCAATAATTCTATTCAGTTTTGCTCCACATTTGTGTCCCCCCACCTTACCAGGATTATGTTCCAATTGATATAATAATGAAGCGACTATTAAGGGAGCAACTAACTACTTCCTGATAGGGTGTGAGGACTACTATACAGGAAATGATTTACCTTTGGCTGTGTAAGCCAGGGTCTTCACCTGTGGCTAGGATGTTAGTTGATAGGTCATGTCCATAGGACGGCATTTCACAACCTGTGGCTCAACATGTTGAGTTGAATTTTTTTGAGTGGTTTTGTTTTTGTGCTGAGACTTGGCTATCTGGTGTCAGCAGGGTGTATACAAATGTGGGCATAGAGGTGAAAGCTTGGGGACCCTTTACCTGCCAGTGCCGATCTTAGGGGAGGGCAGCTGTGTGGGCCTGGGTCTGAGGTTCTGAGAACCCCTCACCTGTACTGGGGGATCTGAGGACTGCCTAATGGCTTTTGGCCTCTGTATTTCCACTTCTTGCTAACTATTTTGTAACTGAAGTGTGTCAACCCAGACTATGGCTTTGTTAAAATCAATTTTAGTTAAATTTAAAACAATCTTATTTTATTATCAATCACACTTTTGTTTGCCTCCTGTCCTACTATTCCCCCCACCAACTCCTATCCCTTCCCCCATCAACTCCTCAGGTATGGTGAGGCCTCCCATGGGGGATCATAAACTTCTGTCACATCATTTGTGGCAAGACCTAGGGCCTCCCCCATGTATCTAGGTTGATAGAGTATCCCTATAAAGCCGAACACACTATGGAGTCAGAACTAGATTGATCAGAGATAATTTATTAAAAAGTACTCATGCAACGGAGCCAGTGACCAGGTTTACACCAGATGCCTGCTCCTCCGTTCAGGCGGGTGGGAGAGGGGAAAAGAGGTTTGTATGTGTCTCTGATATTTAAAACCTTGCTACATCACTCTGACCAAAGTATTCTCCAAGCTACTCCTGCTGAAACAGGATGACGATAGCCTTGTGCAAAGAAAATGTTAGAGTAGTGACAGTCTTAAGTGAATTACATCCAGTCCATATTTGGTGAGAGATGCATGCTTGAAGGTCTAGTTTGAAGTCATTAATATGATTGAAGTTCTTGTGTTGATTGGAGTCAGTACCTGAAGTTCTGGCTGGATGTCAGTTGAACTGAGACAAATGGGATCCAGTGGACTCGATGAGGTGTGGCTCATTTTCTTTCCAGATAGTTCAAGGATTGCTGTTGACAGTTCTTTATTGGCTGTGTCGAAATCAGACATCAATGTTAGCAGAGAAATTTTTACTTGTGTATGTATGCATACCGGGAAAGGCAACAATGGGAAAATAACAATTCTGAGGGAATGTATATTTTGAGAGAAAGAGCCAAGAAAAGACAAATGACAGTCCCCAAATTTCCTCTTATTCTGTATTACATCAATTGGTTTCTTGATATAATACAGAAACTCTGAATTTCATTTTAGCAACATGCTTGAATTTAGAGGAGGAAAGCCAAATGCAACTCTAAAGCCAGCATTGGTTTAATTGAATAGGGACTATGAAATAAAGAGAGATAGGGTTCTCTGAGGATAGATGTAATATTTACATTATGGCACATTCCTTTTGTTCAATGGTTATAGCTACCTTCTCTTTCTATGTATCCACCCATGCAGTGTCCTTTGACTTCTGGAGGTGAGCTTTCCTGTGAAGATAAAACAAAATACTTCCCTTTCCTTTATGAGGCTTCTATACAGTTTATGAGATGTACCTTGGTAGAATACCTGTCACTTTTCCTTGTTGAGAGGTTTTTTTCTTTTCAATTCGAATCTTGTTCAACTTTGATGGTATCCAAAGTTTTTCTTCTCCTGTGGAAATCAATGCAAAACTCCTAGCCCATCCTAACACATGCCCTTGTTTCAATACATAGGTTAGTACATCTTTGAAGTATACCGGCTGATTCAGTTCAGCAGTTTTTTTCCATAGTCCAGTGCCTTTCTGCAGCTGTTTGCCCTTTCTCATTGGCATTAAGAAAGTTTAGTTAGTTAACAAAGCATTAAGCAACATATGTTTGGGGGGTTTAGTTATCACAGCCTGTTTATGGATCATCTCCTTCAGAGTTCTATTAGATCTCTGCACCACTGCTTGTCCTGTAGGATTGTGTGGTATACCGGTTACGTGCTTTATGTTATAATATTTGAAAAACTGTTCCAATTTAGTAGAGGCATATACTGAAGCATTGTCAATTTTTATTTGTGTAGGTATACCCAAAATCAACATTTCCTCTAACAGGTGTTTCATAAAAAGAATAACCTTTTTCAGAGCTATGAGCAGTAACCCATTGAAACCCTGAAAATGTGCCCACAGTATGATGCACATATTTTAAATTTCCAAATTCTGAAAAGTGAAAGGCATCCATCTGCCAAACCTCATTTCTCCAAATGCCCTTAGGATTACAGCCTGCTGGGAAGAGAGCTTAGTTATAGAAGGAACAGACAGGACAGTTTCTCACAATCTCCTTGGCTTGTTGCCAAGTGATGGAGAAGTCCTTTTTCAAACCTTTGCTATTTACATGGTGTTTCTTATGAAATGCTGAGGCTTCTAGCACACTTCCTACTAATAAACAATCAATGTCATCATTGCCTTGTGCTAGTGGCCTGGCAGACCTGTATGGGATCTGGTATATGTTATATATATAGGATTAATTCTGTTCTTAATTGTGTAGTAATCAATCTCATTATTGCATAAGAACATTTAAGATAGCCTTTTCACTCTTGCTTAGATTCTTATTTGGGATCATCCTTTTGGATCCCTGAACATTTCCCTAGCACCAAATTTCTCATTAAGCCCATAATGGCTCCCTCTATTAAGGTATCTCTTTCCTTGCTCTTCTCTGTCTTTCCCCCAACTTGACCTCCCTGATCCCTCATGTTCTCCCCACTCCCCTTCTCTCCTCCTATTTCTCCTACCTCCCCTCTCTTTCCCCCAATCTTCCATTGAAGCCAGGAGATTTTGCCCCTTTCCCCTTCTCAGAGTTCATGGATGTATCTCTTAGGGTCCTCCTGGTTTCTCTGGATTTGTGTATTGTAGCCTGGTTATCCTTTGCTCTATGTCTAATATCCACTTATTAGTGAGTACATACAATGTTTATCTTTCTCTGTCTAGGTTACCTCACTCAGGATGTTTTTTTTCTAGTTCCATTCATTTTCCTGAAAATTTCAAGGTTCCATTATATTTTTCCGCTGATTAGTAGTCCACTGTGTAAAAGTCCCACATTTTCTTTATTAATTCTTTGGTTGAGGGGCATCTAGGTTGTTTTCAAAATCTAGCTATTACAAATAATGCTGCTATGAACAAAGTTGAATGGATGCCCTTGTGGTATGAATGTTCATCCTTGGCTATATGCCTAAGAGTGAAATTGCTGGATCTTGAGGTAAACTGATTCCCATTTTTCTGAGAAACCACCATACTGATTTACAAAGAAACTGTACAAGTTTGCATTACCACCCGCAGTGAAGGAATGTTCCCCTTTCTCCACATCCTCTCCATCATAAACTGTCATTGCTGTTTTTGATTTTAGCCATTCTGACAGGTGTGAGATAGTATCTCAGGGTTGTTTTGATTTTCGTTTCCCTGTTGTTGAGCAATTTCTTTTTTTAAATTAGTCCAAACACATTTTAATTCCCCCACACAAACATTTCATTTATTCATGTGTTTAGAATTCTTAGCACTGAATCAGAGTTTCTTTCAGAAGAATCATTTTTCCCCTCAACACATAAGAAGAAATATTAGTAGTATTCTCCCAGTAAAATGAGACTCAAGGTACCCATACCTGGATGGCTCCAACAAAAAATTCCCAGAGTAGCCACTTAGACATTAATGTGAAGACTTGAGCTTACAAAGTTTGGAGCAGTGTGCACACATTTGTTCAGCGGCCCTGGTATGTCCTTCTGACACACACAATGACCAACCATGTCTAGATTCTCAGCCAGGTAGGTGAACATCAACCTCCAGGTTTCCTCTCTGGTGTCTGTGGATCTGTCCTGTCATGACAAAGATTAAACAATGCTTTATGATAGTATGGTTACTAACAGGAAGATTTGAGTGTTCCATATAACATACTTTCTTCAACTACAAAGTACTTTTTTTTACTCTGACACTAAAACAAGCGTCAATATTTACTTTTTAAATTAAAAACAAGATTGTTTTACATGTCAATCCCAGTTCCCACTCCCTCTCCTCATCCCCTACCACTCCCCCCCATCTAAAAGCCTACCTATCACATATCTTTCTGCTCCCCATGGAGGGTGAGGCCTTCCATGGGGGGATCATCAGAGTCTATCATACCCTTTGGGATAGGGCCTAGACCCACCCCCATGTGTCTTGCCTCAGGAAGTATCCCTGTATGTGAATTGGGCTCCCCAAATCCACACCTATGCTAGGGATAAGTACTGAACTACTACAGGAGGTCTGGTAGATTTCTGAGGTCTCCTTACTGAAACCCATGTTCCTGGGGTCTGGATCAGTCCGATGATGGTATCCCATCTATTAGTCTGGGAACCCAGAGCTCCCTGTTGTTCAGGTCAGCTGTTTCTGTGGGTTTCACTAGCCTGGTCTGGACCCCTTTTCCCATCACTCGTTTTTCTCTGCAACTGAATTCCAATTCAGTTCAGTGATTATTTGTGGGTGTCTGCTTCTACTTCCACCAGCTGCTGGATGAAGGCTATAGGATGGCATATAAGGCAATCATCAATCTCATTATCAGGGGAGGTCATTTAAGGTAGCCTCTCCTCTGTTGCTTGGATTGTTAGCTGGTGTCATCTTTATAGATCTCCAGACATTTCCCTAGAACCTGAATTCTCTGTAAACTTAAAATGTCTCCCTCTATTATGGTATCTTCTTTGTTGTTTTCTTCTATTTTTCCCCTGAGTCAACCTTTCTGCTCCCTCATTTCCTCCTCACCTCTCCTCTTCTCCCCTTCTCATTCTCCTAGCTCCCTCCCTGCTCCTCCCTTGCTCCCAACTTCCTCAGGAGATCTTGTTCCTTTCCCCTTCTACAGGGGACCATGTATGTCTCTGTTGAGCAATTCCTTAAGTGCTTTTCAGCCATTTGAGATTCCTATATTTAGGATTCTCTATTTAGTTCTGTACCTCACTTTCTAATTGGGTTGTTTGATGTTTTGGTGTTTAGTTTCTTGTGTTCTTTGTATACTTTAGAGACCAGCCCTCTGTCAGATATGGGGTTGGTGAAGATATTTTCCCATTCTGTAATCTGCCATTTTTTCCTGTTGATGGTATCCTTTGCCTTACAGAAGCTTCTCATTTACAGGAGGTCTCATTTATTAATTGTGGATATCAGTGTCTGTGCTACTGGTGTTATGTTCAGGAAGTGGTCTCCTGTAACAATTTGTTTAAGGTTACCTCCCACCATTTCTTCTAAGAGCTTCAGTGTGACTGAAGAGAATTTTTATTTTCTCTTTAAGGGCCTCAAGCATCCTCATGAAATTATTTTCTTAGGTAATTTTCTTCTACTTCGTGTCTGTTGGGATGTTCAGGTCTTGCTGCAGTAGCACCACTAGTTTCTAGTGGTGCCATATTGCTCTTTATATTGTTGAGTGTGTTCTTTCCTTGCTGTCTATGCATCTCTTCCTCTAATCGATGTAGGTGGAACTTGTTCTTTAGGGGTTCTCTCTTTCCCCAATTGGTATAGTTGGAGGCTGTGGCTCCATTGACTACTCCTCTAGGCACAAGAAGAGAAGAGCTTCTGTTGAAGGTCCTTCTGGTAAATGTGAGCCCAATGTTCAAATGGTCAGGCTTCTAGGAGCAGGTAGGGTTACAGCTCTGGTGGATACTCCTCCCGTTAGAGGAGTAGATGGGGTGGACGGTCCAGTAGTCAATGTAGTAGCAAAGTATCTCCAACTGTGAAATGGCAGTGGGTGCTGGCTGGGACACAGGTGCTCTTTCCCAGAGGAAATTTTTGTGGTAATTTCTGGAAACTACTGCTGGAAACCACTGTTGTCATTTCACTTGGTGATCACTCATTGCTCCTGGGCCTGAGGCTGGGCCTCCCTCTGATACTGCTGTTAGGTCTGGGGCTCGCGGCTCCCTTGATACTGGTTGGGGCCTGAAGCTCTAACCTCCCTCTGATGCTGCTCCTGAGTCTGAGGCTCATGGCTTCCTTGAGGCTGCTCTCTGCTCTGGACCTGAAGCTCAGGTCTTCCTATAATACTGCTTCAGGCTTTTGATACTGCTCCCAGGTTTGGGGCTCATGACTCCCTTGATATACTGCTCTGGGCCTGAAGCTCAGGTCTCCCTCTGACACTGATACTCTGGGCTTGAAGCTCTGGCCCTGAGATTCTGGCCTTCCTCTGATTCTGCTTGGGGCCTGAAGCTTGAACCTACCTTTGACACTGCTCCTATTCTGAGATTCATTGCTCCCTTGATGCTGCATTGGGCTTTCCTCTGATGCTTTCGGGCTGGGATTTGGGCCCTTCACTGATCCTGCTCTGGGCCTGAAGTTCTGGTGTCCCTCTGACAGTACTCGGGAGCAGAAGCTTGAATCCACTTCTGACCTCTTTCTTTATTCTGAATATTTGTTTTTTTTGTTTATTATGTGGTGAGGGGACCTTTTTTGATGCAGTCTATTTGTTGTTCTGCAAACTTCTTATACTTTCATAGGTATGTTATTCCTTAGGTTGTGAATGTTTTCTTCTAAATTTTACTGAATATGTTTTCTGCACCTTTGAGCTAGGCTTGTTTGTCTTCTTCTTTACCTATTATTTTTAGGTTTGGTCTTTTCATGGTGTCCTACATTTCCTGGATATTTTGTGTTAAGGATTTGTTGGACTTAACATTTTCTTTGGTCAATTAATCTATTTCCTCTAGTGTATCTTCAGCACTTGAGATTCTCTCTTCCATCTCTTGTATTCTGCTGTTTCTGCTTGCATCTGTGGTTCTTGATCATTTAGCCAGATTTTGTTTTTCCAACATTCCCTCAGTTTGTGTTTTCTTTATTGCCTCAAGTCTTGAACTGTTTGAATTGTTTCTTTCACCTGTTTGATTATTTTTTCTTGACTTCCCTAGCTTTCTTTAAGAGATTTGTTTATTTCTTGCATTTTTTGGTTTGTCTTTCATCCATTTTAGTTTGTCCTTTCTTCCATTTCTTTAGGGGATTTTTAAACTTTCCTGTTAAGGTCCCCTTTCATCTTCATAAAGTTGTTTTAAAGATCTTTTTCTCCTGCTTCATCTGCATTGGGATGTTCAGGTCTTGCTGGTGTAGAACCCTAGACTCTGGTGGTTTCATATTACACTTTATATTGTTGAATGTGTTCTTATACTGTTGTCTTCCCATTTCTTCTTTCAGTGGGTGCAGCTGGGGCCTCTCCCGGTGGGTTTGGGACCAAGGCTTTGATGATCGAAGCTCTACCAGTGGGTGCAGGGCTGCTCCCAGGTCTCTGTGGATTCAGTGGATGTGATGGGGCTATGTGTTCCAGTCAAAGGCCTCCAACAAAGAGTTGGAGGGGGCAGGAAGGCCCAGTACTTATGTCTCCCATTGAGAGCGGGGCCAAGGCTCCAATGGTGGCAGATGCTGGATGGTTTGGGCTGCCAGCAGGTCTCTGGGGATTTGGTGGGTGGGACCAAATATTGCTTTTGTTCTTAAAAACTCATCCTGAGAAAGGATTGGGGCTACCCTGAGATCCCAAACACCCAGTGTAGTCACTGGCTGGCTAATAAAGACATTCTATTGATTAAAAATGAATCTGAGCAGTCTTTTCTGGTGAATTAACTACAACAGTAATCTTTTATGTTAGAACTTGCCACCCACTTCCCATTTTTTCCTCTAAAGATCCCAAGTTTAGGGGAGGGATGATATGGGCAGCCCTTTGGGAACCAATGCTGATATTGTACCCTATCCAGAACTCATAACTCAGACCAGCTGTGAGACCAAATGAGCAGTGGGGATAGACCAAGGCCATGCTGCTTGTGTAATGATTACCTCTGAGGTTGATGTGTAACCTAAGGTCTGAGCCATCAGCCACCGTGGTTCTAGTGGGAAATGCAACAAGCCCAGGCATATGTCTATATTCCACAGGCTCTGTCCTCATCTAATACTCTGGGCATAAAAACCATTAGTATCTCACCCAGTTAAGATTTCCCAATTTTCAATATAAGTTCCAACATATAGTCATGTGCTTTCTAGTCTAGCCTATGTCCAGTAAATGTCTCTTTCTTTCTTTCTTTCTTTCTTTCTTTCTTTCTTTCTTTCTTTCTTCCTTCCTTCCTTCCTTCCTTCCTTCCTTCCTTCCTTCCTTCCTAATTTTAGATCAACATTAGTTAGACAATAAATTCTGCTTACTTTGCTTAAGACAACAGGGCAAGAAGATTTTGTGTACACTAAAGGTCTAAAGATTATGAAAATCAAACTTTTTCGACCTCTGTGTCAAAAAATGATTATCTAATTATTAACTAGATTCTAAAGATCATTAAAATCAGACTTTTCTGACCTCCACATAAAAAAGATGATCTAATTATTAACTAGATTCTAAAGATCATTAAAATCAGACTTTTCTGACCTCCACATAAAAAAAGATGATCTAATTATTAACTAGATTCTAAAGATCATTAAAATCAGACTTTTCTGACCTCCACATAAAAAAGATGATCTAATTATTAACTAGCTTCTAAGGATCACTAAAATGAAGCTTTTCTGACCTACATGTCAAAAATTATTTTTAAAACCTATTTTATTAATTTAATTATTTTATTACTTATTAAATTACACATGTGTGCTTTGATTGTCACTGCATAAGGTTGATAATGAGTCACAGTACACAGTGAGTGTTGGTGGACATAATAGAACTGAATATCTTTGTGGAGGGAGAAGGTCACTATGAGGGTTCACACCCTGGCTCCACTGCCAATAGTCTCTTTCTGGTCCAAGCATTGAAACTCCAAGGCTCAGCTTTAAATACCTAAAGGAAATAATTTTGGCTTAGACAAAGAACAGTCAAAAGAATAAATAAGAAGAGACATGGTTGTGAGTATTTCAAGAAAATTCACAGAATCTGTGTAGTATGACTTAGGAAATATTATATATAGTCATTTTAAAAGAGAATTGTTCATGCTAAGAAAGCTTAGGAATCTCTACTTATTCAATGTAGAAAAATATGAATACATCTGTGCAAATGAAGCCTTGTGTTTGTAATTTGCCATTATAATTAGAATAATACACATAATTCCATTATATTTGTATCTTTATGATTATTGTGTCCTTGTCTTCCATTTTGAACACTCTAGTCATTTTATACTACAATTTCAAACATCTCTAAGCATCCATGATTTGTCAAAGCCATAGTAATTGCTCTGTATACCAACTTCTTATTGAATAGTATGTTTTTTATATTCTCCACAATTAGAGAATTGTAATGACTAGTTTTATGTCAACTTGACACAAGCTTCAGTCATCTTAAGGGAAGGAATCTCAATTGAGAAAATGCCTCCATTTTCTGACTTGAGACATATGCCAAATTAGTGATTGATAGAAGATGGCTCATCCCCTTGAATATGGTACCATCCATGGGCTGGTTAACCTTGATCCTATGAGAAGGCAGCCTGACCAAGCCATGATGAGCAAGCCAGTAAGTAGCACCCATCCATGGCCTCTGCATCAGCTGCTGCTTCCAGAATCCTGCTTGTGTGCCTGTTCTGACTTTTTTCAATGACGAACAGTAATGTTTGAAGTGTAAGCCAAATAAACCCTTTCCACTCAGATTTGCTTTTGGTCATGGTGTTTCATCATAGCAATAATACCTTAATGAAGACAAGAATAAAAACAACAGAAACACTCTCCAGGGGGAGACTATATGGCCAAGAATCCCGTTTCTACTTTCTTCTTTCCATGCAATTACCTAATGTTTCTGTGCTCAGTTTACTAAGCTAGATTCACTTCTGGAGTACCATCCCAATATTTAGAAGCTGTATGGCTGATAGCTGGTGTGTTTGTGGGAGTGGGTGTGGTGTGTCTCCCACTCTTGTGTTAGTATTCTTTGGACTTTCCCTCCTGTAGGGTTTCCTTGTCTAGCCTTGATATGAGGGCTTTTGTTTTTGTCATATTGTATCTTGTTTTGTCTTTTTGACTATCATCTTGAGTCCTACTCTTGGATGAACGTATACAATTGTTTTGAACTCCTCAGTGTCACCCTGTGATCCCAACTTCATCCTGGGCTGTGCTCCCTGCAATGTCAACTGCTCCCTTATTTTCCAGAATCAGTTTGATTATAATGATGAAATTTTCTTACTTTGATGGAAAAATTAAATGATAATTTCAAGATTCTGAGCTCCCTGTGGATGCAGGTGAAGCCAAATTCCTTTCCTTCTGAGAACACACTATGGTCATTCTTTCTCACAGCTCAAATTCTCTATGGACTAATGGTGAGGTACATTACCCACATCCTGCCTATAGTATTATGAAAAAGGTATCTGGAAGGGAGGTCTAAGCCCTTTGCTAAACAAATAGGAAAGCAAAGAGAAAATGCCAGGTTGGCTTAAACTGCTTAGCTTCCTCTCAGTTGATAGTCTCATTGACTACTTGAAGAATTACCGGGAGGACTGGATGTAACAGATTGTAATGGGCATCAACTTATTTTGTTTCTGGGCACAGGGGAGTGTAGTTTTAATCATTGCTTGTCATGTTTCATACCTTAAGTTGATTTGGTTCCCACATGACTCAATGGCAGTTCTAGAGGCTCCATCTATAAGCTTTGACTTAACAATGGGGACATCAGATTAAGTATATTTCCTCAATATTTTACTTTGACATGATTTTGATTAAGAAAATATGTACTTTCTTTTCAGATATGTTTTCTGCACCCATTTTTAAGATTTCTATATATTGACTATACTTTCATCATTGAGTGTACACATTATAACCACATGTACATGTTTAGATTTTCTTGGCCACACATTGTTAATGACTTCTCTATTATATTTTAAGAGGTTTTCTTCTTATTTAAAATTTAAAATTAGCAAAATTCATACATGTATACAATGAATCATGATCATAACAATCCCTCACTTCTTACTTTCACCCTCTTTTTGGGACAACCAATCACATCTTCCAATCCTGTCTTACATTTTTAATTAATTTAATCCATTAATCTAGTTAGCATTGCCCATATGCACATGGGTGTGGATATCAATTGGGGTATGGGGAACCTATCAATTGCCACACAAATAAAAAAGTGACCTTATTTGAGCTCCTCTAGTATAAGTGGGGTCTTATGGATTATTTCACAGTCCATGTGGAACTTTTAGTTGGCTCAATCTAGTGAGGATCTTGTGTACATAAGCATAGTTATTGTGAGTTCAAGTGTGCAACATCCAAGTCGTGTCTAGACAACATCATTTAACAGCATTTTTCATTTGGTTCTCAGTCTTTCTGGCCATTTTTTCTTGATGTCCCCTGAGGATTGAGGGTATGGTTGAGCATACACACCTTACCTCCTTTTCCCCCACCTCCTTATCCATGCTTAAACCTTTAGCTCACAGAATCCTCTTTCTGTTCTTTAATGTGACACCTGTTCTACTATCCTTTTACTTAAATTTCTACTAACATCCAACTTAAAAAATACTTTTTTGAGATTAGAATCTAAGTACATTATTTTCCCTTTCCTTTCCCCCTCTTTAAACACTTCCATGTATGTCCCTGCCAACACACTTGTTTTCTTTCAACTTTCAACTGTAATTCCAGGGAAGAGTAGATGTGGAACTTGTGTTTGACTTCCTTCCTTCAGCATAACCCTTTACATTTCCATCCACAGCATGAGTAAGATTTAAATGACAGCATAGCACTCTATCATATGCATGTACCACAGTTTCTTCATCTGTCAGTAGTAGGTGCATATTAAAACCTCTTTCATTCCTGCCTTATAGTGAAAAGTGTCACAATACACACAGGGTTGTAGAGGCTGTTCCATACACCTATTCTATTGTCTGTGGGAATATAATAGTATTGGAGCTGGTGATGATATAGTAGTTCTGGCTTTAATTTTTGAGGAACTCCAAGGCTGTTCTCTGTTGTGGCACTGATAGTTAACTTTACTCCAATAGTTTATCCTTACTCTCCATATCCTCACCAGCACTTGGTCTCTGCCATCTTAAAGAGTGGATAACAGTACTCTGAGGAGGTGGCATCTCACTGTGGTTTTGATAAGGTTTCCTGAAGACTTTCAACTACCATTTCAGAACTATGTGATGCATACCTCAATCCTGATTTTCTGACAGTCTTATGATGTATGCCTTCACTATTTTATCAGTAGAGGATGACCCAAGCCAGGTTTTTCTGAGTCCATAGGTAGTGAGTGGTTCAGCATGTCTGTCTTCTGGGATTGGCATTATCTCATACACCTTTTCTATAGCCACCAGCTTATGGTCAGGCACTACAGGATTCTGCCTGGCTCTTGGAAGAATAGCCATGAATAGACAACTGCCAGGCATTTGCAATACAACCTGTTGCTGCATGCCAATTCTTTTCCCACAAAGGATGTTTGTATTAAATTGTGCTTCCTGGCTTTGGTGCCTGAATGGTATGGGAACACTTTTGGAGAGTCTATTCCCCACCAAGACTCCATTCAGATACATTGTGGTTTTGTAGCCATAAAAAAGCTCCCAGTGATGTAAGCCATGTCTGCCCCATGGCTGTACATGTTCCCACATAACTCAATGACAGTTCTAGAGGCTCCATCTATAAGCTTTGACTTAACCATGAGGACATCAGTCCCTGCCTGTTAAAACTCACAAAATTTTAGCAAACACTGAGACCAATTCAAGTTTCTGTGCCAGCTCCACCCGACATGTGCAATCTTAATCTCTCTTCACATCACAGGGAGTGGGGGAGGGTGGTGGTCACAGTTCATGGCTGTCAGGTTAATATCATTCCAGAAGGTCAATACTCAGACACGCAAAAGGAATGGGGCAATGAAGTGTTATCATCACTGGCTCAAAACTGGTTTAGAGACCATGGCATTGACTTTCCTTTCTACCAAATGTGTCCACTTCTGCTGGGTAACTACAGGGAAGTAGATGTGACAGAGACAATGCTTTATTCAGACAATCTTGACTATAATGTTTCTATTATACTCAGTTTGGACATTATAGATTCTTACTTGGTTGCCTTAGCTCTTGAACTTGGTCTAAAGAACACCTGCTCAAATATTGTTTCTGTGGGGATATGATCACTGGAGGACATTATTCATTACTTTTTGAAAAGCTGTCTGAATAAGTTACAACAACAACCAACCTAGTAGCACAGATTCATAAAAATGATAAAAGAATTACAACACGAAAACACTCCCAGTTCAAAGCATACCCGTGAAAGATTTGAGAAAATCTTTGCATTACTTCTATACTTCCCTCTTCATTGTTAAGACATTGGATTGAAATTTCTATATGGGATAAAGCAAGGTAGATAATTGAAACACTGGCAATACAACTATTTTCTTCATTTTAGTGGTCAGTGGTCACCATGCCAAAAAGATATCTCTCTAGGGTCTTCTGCCTGTGAATGCTACTTCCTCAAAAGAAGAGGTAAACATGAAGGCCAATTGACTGGTTAAACTGACATATTCCTATCAAGTTTTCCTTGCCAATCTCACACCCTTGCATTCATCTATACTCTGTATTTTAAGGGTGGAGAGAGGTTTGCTTTTGTTGGTTTGTAAATATATCATTACCTATATTGTCACTGGCACTAGCACCAGTGACCAAAGAACCAGGCCAGGTGAGAGTCTGTGGATTAAGAAGGACACAGCTCAGGTCATTAGGTAAAAGCAAATGCCATTGGTTTATTTCAGCCAGCAGTTTATTTACAAGAGGAGATGGAAAAACATCACCTGCTAGCAGAACAAATTCCCATGCCCTATCATAAACAAGGAAACCACAACCCCTGCCAATGGTCAAAGAAGCAAGAAGGGGATGGGGACAAGGCATAATGTTTCAAAACAAGAAAGGTTCATAATAGGATGTTGATACTAGTGGGCAAGGCCAGGAAAACAGGAGGTACCTGTGGTTATGCTGGAAAACAACTCACAGAGACCCCGTGGGGGCTGGGTCCCAACACTATATGATTTAGGGGAAATGGGCAGGAGCCTTTGTGGCCTCCGAGTCATTCTCCTGGTCCTCAGAAGTCAGGTTCAACCCCTCTTGGTGGTGACCTCGGTTCTCAGATTGGTGGGACACATCTTATGATTTCTTGTGGTGACAGATGCCATATGCACTGTGCAGATACTTCCCTTGACTCCCCTTGCTGAACACCTGCTGATTCATCAGGTGGAATGAAAAAGCTTTTTTTTTTCTTATTTTTGAATCCAGTTTCACAATAAAAAAACACTGCTTTTTTGTTTTATAACTATTTATATCTCAATATATTTTCTGTAAGAAAAATTTCTGCAGTCTAATTTTTATGATAATAACAGTGAGTCCAGGTTTGTTTCATAAATGTTTACATGTTTTCTTATTTTTTATTTTTTTATTTATTAGTTCTAGTTAGGGAACAAGCTTGCTTCACATGTAAGTCCCTTCTCCCTCTCCCTCTCCTCACCCCATCCCTCCTCCCCCACCCCAGTCTACCCCCCACCCCATACACCCACCACTCCCCAGGCAGGGTAGGGCCCTCAATGGGGGCTCTGCAAAGTCCACCAAATCTTCCTGTTCTGGTTCTGGGCCCTTCCTCATGTGTCCAGGGCCAGAGTGTAACCCTTCACATGGGATGGGCTCTCAAAGTCCCTTCTTGCACCAGGGAAAAATACTAATCCACCACCAGAGGCTCCCTGGAGTGCAGAGGCCTCCTTATTGACATCCATGTTCAGGGGTCTGGATCAGTCTTGTACTGGCCTCCCCGACAGCATCTGGGGTCGATGTGCTCTCCCTTATTCAGGCCAATTGTTCCTGTGGGTTTCTCCACCCTGGTACAGACCCCTTCGCTCTTCATTCTTCCCTCTCTTCAACTAAATTCCCAATTTCAGCTCAGTGTATATCTGTGGATGTCTGTCTCTGCTTCCATCAGCCACTGGATGAGGGCTCTAGGATGGCATAAAGAGAAGTCATCAATCTCATTTTAGGGGAAGGGCTTTTAGGTTATCCTCTCCACCATTGCCTGGATTGTTAGATTGTGTCATCCTTGTATGTCCCGCGCCCGCTCTGTATTCCTCGCCAGCAAGAAATACACGCAGGACACTCGGATCCTTCTGCAGACAAGCTTTAATGCATTTTACCAGAGTGGAGACATTTGAACCAAGAAAACCATCCCTTATAAAAGGCTGACCAGCCGCCTGGGACGTATTACCCTATGAATGGCTTTAGCTCCTCAGGCTAAAATGAGCCACGGGATAGGCAGAGATCAAAGGAATGGAGATTACCCAGCGCCTGTGAAGTAATTCACACCTTGGTGTCTTCAGGCAGCATTATAATGCAGGAACCGGCTTCCTACATATCACCCTTTTTTTATTAATTAATGAAAAGGCTTTATATTATTACAAGCAAATAGGTCACCCATATGTTGAGGGATAGAGGCAGGGGTTGACCTTCCCAAAATCAAACATTAAGACTGTGTACGAGAGTCACCATCAGGCTGTCAGTTTGACCCGAAGTACTCCCGACCTGTCCTCTGCCGTTTTTCTGGGAAAGGGGGACTGGGGCAGGTAACCCTTATGCAGGTCAACGTACCTCCCAGAGAAGCCTGTATAATAGGCAACTCTGTGCGATGCCTATGCTCAGCATCCCTCTTTGGGGCTGCACAAACCAGACACTCTACCCTGTGCAGTGAGCCTAGGCTCCGGGTGTGCAAGAGCTGTCTGGCCGGCGGCCTATTGCTAGTAGCCAAAAATATAAGCGCTTGGATGATCTCTTGGTTTGAGCCCTGGAGCTTACATGCCAGCCAAAGAAGTAACAGCATTTCGCAGGCGGCTGCATCAAACAATTATACCCACCCCTTTTCTCACAGACCAGCCAAAAATAACAGCAATCTGCAAACGGCTGCATCGAACAAACACCTCCACCCCTTTTCCGCCAAGGGCAGGAGTTAATCTGGATAACAATAGCGGCTCTCAACTCCCGGGGGTAGAGGGTGGAGTTCCGACTTTTGGAAGTCTGAAGGGACTCTTCGGGTGAGTCTTTCTGGGATCCACAGAGGATTTTCTTCATCCTGTGGAAAAACACATATCGCTCCCCTGGATCTTATGAGAATAGGATCCGGGCCTCTCCAAAGACCAGTTAAGACATCTTTCCATTTTACCATCTCCTTAGATCTATCAGGTTCTGAGGTATGGCGCTTGGCCGCTGTATGGCCCTGAACGTCGGTGTTTAGAAAATTAAGGGTAAAGAGTGCCATGGATATTGCAACTCTTGGCACCGAGGGTAAGGATGCTCCCATTCCCTCCTTTTGTTTGATTAAATAAGACTTAAGTGTGCGATGGGCACGTTCCACAATGCCTTGTCCTTGAGGATTATAAGGTAGGCCAGTTAGATGGGTAATTTCCATCTGTCTGCAGAAGTGCTGGAACTTTTGAGAGGTATAAGCCGGCCCATTATCTGTTTTTAGGATATGAGGTTTGCCCCAGGCACCCCAAGCCTCTAAACAGTGTTGAATCACATGCGCGGCCTTTTCCCCTGTCAAAGGCGTGGCACAAATTATGCCTGAGCAGGTGTCCACTGAGACATGAACATATTGGAGCTTTCCAAAGGAGGCAACATGTGTAACATCCATTTGCCACATCTGCAGCGGCCTAATGCCGCGCGGATTTATTCCTACATGAGGTGCAGGTAAAAATTCACAGCAGTTTTTACATTGAGTAACGATTTGTCTAGCCTCCTGCTTTGTCAAAGCAAATCGACGGCGTAAGGTTTCAGCCGTCACATGAAAGCGCTGATGAAATTCTTGTGCAGCTTGTATCTGGGTGGACAAGGCGGCAGCCATCAGCTTTGTGGCCCGGTCTGCCAAATCATTCCCAGAGGACATAGGTCCTGGGAGCCCCGAATGTGCTCGAACATGGGTGACAAAAACAGGGAACCTCCTGTTTGATAGGGTAATTTGTATTTTTTGAAAGATACCTGCAACTCTGCTGGAGGGTCGTATTATACCAGCAGTTTCAAGGAGGTTGACTGCATTAACCACATAGGAGGAATCTGATACAATATTAAGTGGCCCCGGAAAGGCCTCAAGGACTTCCAGCACCACTTGGCATTCAACGATCTGGGGTGAGGTTTCATTGAATTGTTTAGAAACTACCTTATTTCCTATAACATAAGCCCCTACACCGGTTTTGGAACCATCAGTATAAACCACCGTCCCATTCGGGATTGGATGCTTTGCTGTCATCTGTGGAAACACTATAGCCTGATTTTGTGTAAATTGTAGGATTGGATGTTTTGGGAAATGATTATCAATTTTCCCTGAAAAGGAGGTAACTAACACCGCCCAGTCATTAGAAGTAGCTGTTAGTGTTTGAATTTGCGCAGCGGTGTAAGGTACAATCAAGAGATGAGGGTCCCTGCCAAAATGAGCGACAGCTGCTTTTATTCCCCGAAGTGCGAGCTGCGCGACAGCATCCGGATACCAATCAATGATCTTAGCGGGGGAAGCATTTGGGTGAATCCAAAGCAACGGCCCATGCTGCCACAAGACGGCGGTCGGTAACTTAGCCGTTTTAAAGACGCATAGGCTGAATGGCAATGTCTCATCTATGCGATGCAATTGTGCATCCTGCAAGGCCTTTTCCACTTTTTGTAGGGCTTGACAAGCAGCCGGAGTAAAGCTTCTGGGGGAAGAAATATGAGGCTCACCTTCCAGGATGTCAAAAAGGGGTTTTAAATCTGCAGAGGGGATCTTTAAAAAGGGTCTCAGCCAATTTATATCCCCCAAGAGTTTCTGGAAGTCATTTAAGGTTCTCAGATGATCCTTGCGTATTTCTATTTTTTGTGGGATTATTTTTGTTGGGGTAATTACTGAGCCCAGGAAGAGACCAGTATCTGAGACCTGGACCTTTTCTGATGCTATCTCCAGTCCCCATTGTTTTAACTCAGCTACCAGCATGGGGAAGGCTTGTTGCAGGACCTCTATCTTCCTATGGCAGATAAGAATATCATCCATATAGTGAATCATAATCATGGATGTAAACTGCTTCCTTACAGGTTCCAATGCCTTTTGGACATACAATTGGCATATAGTTGGACTATTGGCCATGCCCTGTGGCAGCACCCTCCATTGGTACCTCTTGTCTGGTTCCATGTGATTGAGTGAGGGAACAGTAAAGGCAAACCTCTGCCGGTCCCGAGGAAAGAGGGGGATGGAGAAAAAACAGTCCTTAATATCTATAATAAGAAGCTTCCAATTTTGGGGTAGCGCAGAAAGCAAAGGGAGGCCTCTCTGGACAGGGCCCAGAGGGCGCATTTGGTTATTAATAGCCCGCAGGTCATGGAGCAACCTCCATTTTCCAGATTTCTTTTTTATAATGAAAATTGGGCTGTTCCAGGGAGAAGTAGAACTTTCTAAATGCCCCAACTGTTCTTGCTCCTGTATAAGTCTTGTGACTGCTTCCAGCTTTTCAGAGGATAATGGCCATTGAGAGACCCATACCGGGTCCTCTGTATTCCACGGTATGGGTCGTGAAGCCTCAATGGCCCCTAAATAAAACCCAGTCCTATTCTGCTTTGATTCCTTTTTTGTTCAATGGGCTCTATTCTACCTTGCTCCCTTCTGCCCAGGCCCCTTCCTGGTACATAGCCCATTTTTGTCATAATAGCTGATGCCTGAGGGGAATACTCATTGGTCAGGGTCATGCCCATGGCTTGTAACACATCTCGCCCCCACAGATTTACTGGGAGGGGCAAGACATAGGGGGTAAAGCGTCCCTGCCTGCCCTCGGTGCTCCGCCAGACCAAGGCAGCAGCACTAACAGCTGGAGAGGATTGATATCCAAGGCCTTGAAGAGAATGTGATGAAGTCACAGTAGGCCAGGATTTCGGCCACCAATGCAATGAAATGATGCTTTTGTCAGCCCCTGTATCTGTAATCCCCTCAAATTCTTTTCCATTAACCAATAATTTCATAGTTGGTCTCTCATCTAGGGGTATGGCCAGATAAGCTGAATCATTACCGGTAGAGCCCAAGGCTCTTTTTCGGGAGGTGCAATTCTCTCTATCCCCAGGGGAGGGCAATGGCACTAATTGTGCGATCTTATCTCCCTGCTTTATGGAGAACACGCCCCGAGGGCTGGAGCAGAGGACCTGGAATTCTTCCTTATGATATGGATCTACGATTCCAGGATACACAATGAGTCCTTGTAAGGTCAAGGAACCTCGGCCCAAAATAAGCCCAATGGTAGCGGGGGGTAAAGGCCCCGGAGACTGGATTGGGACCGGCTGAACATTCATTTGGGGCATTAATAAGAAGTCGGAGGCGGCACACAGGTCCACTCCGGAGTGTCCTCGGGAGTCCCTTCCTTCTCTGAGTTGCTTTTCCGGAACTGGTTCCCATATTTCTGAGGGCCCTGGGACCATGGGCCCCGCAGCCCGTTTTTTGGTTGGGACACTTTAGGTTCCTCCCTAGGGGGTAAAAGCCTACCTTTTATGTCCCGCACAGATTTGCATTCGCTGGCCCTATGATAACCTTTTCCACAGCGCCTGCACAACTCCACTTCTCTAATCCTTTCAGGGGCTCTACAGTCCTTTTTAAGGTGCCCTGTTTTTCCACAGTTAAAGCAGGCAGACATATTTCGGCGCCTTTGGGTTTGTAAGATGGCTGCGGCCAAGCCTGCATTAGTAAGTGGCCCTCCGAGTTCTCTGCAGATCTTTAACCAGTCCTGTAAACCTTTACTTTTCCGTGGAGCTATGGCTGCTCGGCATTCTTGAGTTGCTTGTTCAAAGACTAATTGTTCAATCAGAGGCATGGCTTGTTCTGCATCACCGAATATCCGGCTAGCAGCCTCTGTCATTCTGGCCACAAAGTCTGAGAATGGCTCCTGGGGCCCCTGGACTATCTTTGTAAGATGTCCACCTGATTCATCTCTTTTTGTCAATGCCTTCCATGCTTTAATGGCGGCAGCTGATATCTGGGCATATACGCCCCAAATGTAATTAGTTTGATTGAGGGCATGTGGCCCCTGTCCTGTCAGCATTTCAAAGGTCCATTGTCTCTGATTTTCATTTTCTGCTGTGACATTGGCCTTTGCCTGTGCCTGGGCTGCATCATAAAAAAGAGCCTTCCACTCCATATATTGTCCCATATTGGGGAGCACTGCTTTTACTGTTGTCTCCCAATCAGTGGGTGTCATAGCATAGTTTGCTAGTCTTTCTACTTGTATTGTTGTAAAATTGGCATTGACCCCATACTTCCGGACTGATTCAGCCAATTCTTTAATCTGATTATAGTCTACGGGAGCATGTATTCTTGCCCCCTCATTTTCAAAGACTGGGAAAGCCATCTGCAATTTCCTTCGCTCCTCTAATGGTAAAAAAGAGTCAGTACCAAATAATGGCGGTGCTGATGGAAGCACACCCGCTGGATTAACAGGCGGTGGCCTCATATTTGCTTTTATTTTTGGCAGCTCCTCCTCTAGCTCTGTTTCCTTGTTAGAGTCTAAAATCTCAGAGTCTGAACTGCTCTGCTCCAAGACCTCTAGTTTCGTTGTAGGGCAGAGGCTAGGTTTTAAATCTTTATTTCTCTTAAATTCACCGGGGTGTGACCGGTTATTCCCTATTTTCTCTCCCCCTTTTTTTATATCCTGGGGAGGGCCTTTTTCCTTGGACATGTCCTTCCTTTTTCGAGCTCCTATTCTCTCATCTCGTTCGGTTTCTGATATATTATCCTGTACCTCTTTAAGCATTTTTTGACTCTCTGCTACCATGGGACGGCAAGCCTCAATCTCTATATAATTTTTAATTAGGTCTCTCTGTTTTGAAGAGCCCATAATGCTGGAGGCTACCTGGGGTAAGCTTGGTCTCGAACTGGAACACCAGCCACGGTGGGCATAATATAAGACCAATGTGAACAAAATTAGAATAAAGACTAGAATTAAGGCTTTTCCATCCCATAGTGGTGGCAAATTAAAAGCAAAGTCAAAAAGGAAGGTGTCAGAATGAAGCATACCTCTCCGAACTTACCACCCTGCAGTTCTGAATCCACCCTGTTAGAGGGGTCTCCGTGATGCCGGAGATGTTAACAATTCCCGGGTTTCGGCACCATATGTCCCGCGCCCGCTCTGTATTCCTCGCCAGCAAGAAATACACGCAGGACACTCGGATCCTTCTGCAGACAAGCTTTAATGCATTTTACCAGAGTGGAGACATTTGAACCAAGAAAACCATCCCTTATAAAAGGCTGACCAGCCGCCTGGGACGTATTACCCTATGAATGGCTTTAGCTCCTCAGGCTAAAATGAGCCACGGGATAGGCAGAGATCAAAGGAATGGAGATTACCCAGCGCCTGTGAAGTAATTCACACCTTGGTGTCTTCAGGCAGCATTATAATGCAGGAACCGGCTTCCTACACTTGTAGGTCTCTGGAGATCTCCCTGGTTCCAGATCTCTTCTCGGACCTATAGTGAGTGGCTCCCTCTGATATGGTATCTCTCATCCTGCTCTCTCTCCTCTATTCTTCCCCCAACTCAATATTTCTGCCCCTCCATTTCCTCTCCTCTCCTCCTTTTCTCTTGCTCTTATTGTAGCAGCTCCCTCCCCCCTACCCTCATGCTCCCAATTAGTTCAGGAGTTCATGCCACTTCCATTCCTGGGGACCATTTATCCCGTAGAGTCCTTCATGTTTCCTAGTTTCTTTGGTGAAGAGGATTAATAGGCTGGTAATCCTTTGCTCTATGTCTAAAATTCATATATGAGTGAGTATATACCATGTTTGTCTTTTTGTGACTGGGTTACCTCACTCAGGATGGTTTCTTCTAGTTCCATCCATTTGCCTGTGAATTTCAATATTTCATTGCTTTTTTCTGCTGAGTAGTACTTCATTGTATAAATGTTTGCATGTTTTTTATGAAAAGAAATTTGGTGTTGTAACGAAGCTAGAATTTTTGAATCCCAGAATCAAATGACCTCAGACCATCTTAGTTTCCTTTATAGTGATTTTCCCAAGTCTGTATATGACCTATTTTCTTTGTGAATATTAGGTAATCTTTTTGAATAAATAAATAGATGCCTGTCTTCTACCAACCAAAATGCTAAAAGTGTCAGAAAACATCTGAGACCTTTACATGAGATTTCATAATCACCTTACCTAAGGCTTCTATTGATAAATTTGACAAATGCCTTTGTGTTTAATTTTTGAAATTGTTTCCATGGTGAAACAAGGTGTTGGGGAAAACATTTTTCTGGTTTCTCAGCCATTGTGCCTCCTATTGACTCCAGAAGAAACTATTTGTTTTTATTCCTATGAGAGAGAGATATTTCTTAGACACAGAAGATGAACTATTTCAGAAGAGAAACATGACTGGGAATCAGAATGAAGAGGAACCAATGCAGAAAAGGAAGAGTGAGTATAATGTCAAAGTCATGATAGACTTGAATAAAAACGGCACTATAAAATCTATTCAATTGTGTAATGAATGGACACTAGTAATTTTTTCATAAAATATCAAAACATTTTTGAAAATTCATGTGATGTTGAGAGAAAGGAGAGAAGCTAAGAAACAAAATGTAATGAAGTTTCAATAAAAAAAGATTTCTTGCTTCAGGTTCCCTGCTGGAGCCACCTGAGGTCAGGGGACTGTGCACTGGGGAACACATCCCAGTGGATCAGCCCACCCAGAGTCTGCCAGCATCCTATTCCACCCTTTGCCCATGGGAGGAGATAAGCCTGGGCCAGTTTTTGGCCTGCCTTCTGGTGCTGTGCTCAGAGCCTCCTAAGGCTTGGGGCCTGCACATGGGGAATTCATCCTGGTGGAATAGCCCATCCAGGATACCTCTTCCTCCCACCAGAAGAGGAGAGCCATCAGATTTTGGACCTGTTTGCACCTTTTGGAAGAGAACCTTAGACATGTACCCACCAGGAGAGGAAGGCACTCCACTTGCATCCACTGAAAGTGGAATGGGAAGAAGACAATATAAAAACACATTCAGCAACAAAAAACCAATATAACACCACCAGAGTCTAGAGACTCTACACAAGCAAGACCTGAACATTCCAGTGTAGATGAAGCAGAAGGGAAAACAACTTCATGAAAATGACAGAGGCCCTCAAAGAGGACATGAGAAAATCCCTTAAAGAAATGGAAAATAAAACAAACCAAAAATTCAAGATACCAACAAATCTGTTAAAGAAAGCCAAGAAAAAACAATCAAACAGATGGAGGAAACAATTCAAAAAGTTCAAGACCTAAAAGCTGAAATAGAGACAATAAAGAAAACACAATTGAGGGAATGTTTGAAATAGAAAAGCTGGGTAAATGATCAGGAACTAAAGACATGGGAGAGAAAATCTCAGGCATTGAAGATACACTAGAAGAAATAGAGTCATTGACTAAAGAAAATCTTGTGTCCAACAAATCCCTAATACAAAATATTCAGAAAATATAAAACACTGTGAAAAGGACAAACCTAAGAATAATAGGTATAGAAGAACGTAAAGAAACCCAACTCAAAGGTGCAGAAAACATATTCAACAAAATCATAGAAGAAAACCTTCCCAACCTAAAGAAAGACATGCGAATGAAAGTACAAGAAGCCTAGAAATACCAAATAGAATGGGCAACAAAAGTTCCCTCCCCACATAATAATCAAAATCCCAAATATATGGAATAAAGAAAGAATATTAGGAGCAGCTAAGGAAAAAAGTCAAGTAACATATAAAAGAAAAAAGCAATGGAATCTTGAAATTCGCAGGCAAATGGATGGGACTAGAAGAAACCATCCAGAGTGAGGTAACCCAGTCACAAAAGACAAAAATGGTATGTACTCTCTCATATATGGATTTTAGATCCAGAGCAAAGAAGTAGCAGCCTACAATCCACACCACCAGATAAACTAGGAAACAGAGAGCACCCTAAGTGAGACATACATGGTCCCCTGGAGAAGGGAAAAGGTACAAGATCTGCTAAGCTAATTGGGAACATGGGAAGAGGGGAGAGGGAGTTAGAAGAAAGAGAAGGGGAGAAGAAGAGAGGAGGGCAGAGGAGGACATGAGGGAGCAGGAAGACTTAGTCAGGGGAATAATAGAGGAGAGCAAGAAAAGAGATACCATAATAGAGGGAGCCATTATAGGTTTAAAGAGAATTCTGACACTAGGGAAATGTCCAGTGTTCTACAAGGTTGACCCCAATTAACAATCTAAGCAATAGTATGGAGGCTACTTTCAATGCCCTTCTCCAATAATGAGATTGATGACTACCTTATATGCCATCTTGAAGCATTCATCCAATAGCTGATAGAAGCAGAAGGAGACACCCACAGCTAAACACTGAGTTGAACTCTGAAATCCAGTTTCAGAGAGGGAGGAGTCCCAGGATCACAGGGGTCAAGACCAGGTTGGAGACACCCACAGAAACATCTGACCTGAACAAGGGGTTGCTGATGGACCCCAGACTGACAGCTTGAGAACCAGCATATGGCTTTTCCAGACCTGAATGAGAAAATTAGTTTGGAGGTCTGAACAATCTAGGGGACCACTAGTAGTGGATCATCATTTACCCCTAGTGCACAAATTGACTTTGGGAGCACTCTCCACATAGAGGGCTACTCTCTCAGCCTAGACACACTGGGAAGGGCGTAGGCCCTGCTCCAAATGATATGACAGAATTTGAAGATCCCCATGGAAGGCCTCACCCTCCCTGGTTAGTAGAAAGGGGTTGGGATAATGGGTCTGTTGGGGGCAGGGAAGGAGAGGAGGGAGTGGGAACTGAGATTGACATGTAAAAGAAGCTTGTTTCTAATTTAAATTTGTAAAAGAAAAAGAAAATGCAAGAAGCTTACAAAACACCTAATAGAGTGAATCACAATAAAAGTCCCCTCCCTACATAATAATTAAAACCCCAAGCATACAGAATAAAGAAAGAATATTAAGAGCAGCAAATGAAAAAGGTCAAGTAACATATAAAGGCAAACCAATCAGAATTATACCTGACTTCTCCACGGAAACTATATAAGACAGAAGGTCCTGCATAGATATTCTAAAAGCACTAACAGACCGCCAATGGCAGCCAGGACTACTATACCCAGCAAAGCTTTAAATCACTATAGATGGAGAAAACAAGATATTCCACAATAAAACCAGATTTAAAGGGGAGGAGGGGAAGGAGAGGGAACTGGGATTGACATGTAAAACAAGCTGGTTTCTAATTTGAATAAAATGATAAAATGAAAAAGAATGATTTCTCAAGAATCAATTCATCTTTGATTGAGTAATGTGATTAGTTATTATACATGTATTACCATCAACTCTATTGTTAAAAAGCAAAGCAAAATGCAGACAAATTTAGTTCAGAGGCCCTTCTCTCTTTCAGTGTTCTTGGTTCTTATATTCTGTAAAAGGAATAGTTCGTCCAAAGCATCATCCCGACTTACAAATGTGCCAGACCTAGTAGCACCGCAGGCATGAAAAATATCTACTGAGACTGTATTCTTTGGGAATTTAGAGCAATATGATTTGGGTAACAAATTATTGCTTACTTTGTTGTAGATAATGAAGATAACCATGATTTTGGGTTATTGGAATTTATCTTAGCTCCCTTTGTAGTTATTTTTGTAATTTTTGAGTAAGATTACAAAACATGAGTGAACTTTTCTGACTTCTATGTTAAAACAATGATGACATAATTATTAACTAGATTCATGACTGTTAGTGATTATCATCAATATAGTAACATAGTTCACAGTTAAGCAATTATGATGTATATAGTTGAAATGCATGCCTTTATGCAGGGAAGTTGTAAGTTGCAATAAATATGGGTTAAGTTATAAATGCCCTCTTTGCCTCAGGCATTTTAACACTTGGTACCCACTTGTTGATGCTCTTTGTGGGGTGGTTAGGTTATATCAATTATTGTTACAGACTATAGACTATTGTGCTTATTCAGTTTAACATCTGCACTGGGACTAGGAGAATTCAAATACCTTTCTTTAAGAATCTGTGTTAAAGCTAGGGGAGTAAGTATGCCACTTAGATAGTCACCTTGATTTCTAAATTCTTCTGGTCATGAACTGTGAGACACTGTCCCATCACCTTTAGAAAAAAAATCTTTCATGATTGGAATACACAACACTGATAAATGAAGACCTTTCTTTAGCTAAAAGTTAAACATCAACTTATGATTCAAGGTGTGTTAGTCATAGATATATTTTGTTATCTTCGTTTTACAAATCTCCAAATAGTGAAATAAAGATCTATAAGGCTTACATTGTTGAACCAAATATGTCCCAATGTTTAATATAACAAAAAATATTTAAAATCATCATGACCATGGTGCAGTACAAATGTATTTCTAGCCATTGGGACAATGTAGTAGAAGAAATGCCACTTTGTGGTCAATCTAAGCTATATAGTAACACTTTGTTTAAAAAGAAATATATTTCATGGAATATACAAATGCTTCATAAGTCATAATCTCCTCCCTGGTAACTAACTGAGAATATAAATGTTGAGTAGTTTTCTTAAATCTCAAATTTAATCCATTGCTTCTCATGAGGAGTTTCACATTATAAATTCATTTGTTCATTTTTATTAGCACTATTTGGAAAATAATCAGTACCATTAAACTAGAAATTCAAATGGGTACCCTGTAAAAGAAGGACAAGTGTAAAGACCATCTTATTTTTATTTCAATCAAAAGGGCAAAGTTTACTTGATAGAGAGAGATTAAAGGTTATCTGGTTAGTCAATCAGGTTTCAAGAGTAACTTGTTGATCCTGAAAATAGTGTTATAAAAGCCCCATGCTGGCTGATCACAGCTGTGTCAGTGAGAGGGGTCTCCATGGATCCAGCTGTCGTGTTGGTGTTTATTCTCTCCTGTCTAGTTCTCCTCTCACTCTGGAGACAGAGATCTGAGAGAGGGAAGCTCCCTCCTGGCCCCACTCCTCTCCCACTTATTGGCAATTTCCTCCAAATAGATGTGAAAGACATCAGCAGATCCTTGACCAATGTAAGTATTCTTTGTGCTCCTCCAATATGTTGATGAACAAGATACATTGAAAGCTGCTTTTAATGAAAACCTAGTGTCAGAGGCAATATTGATATAAATAACCATAAAGTCAAAGCCCTTTCAAAGTATTATATACTTTCTGACTTTTACAGCTGTCCTTGGTCAGGAATTCAGTAATGAGCTAAGGCTCAGGTGAAAGGACATTTATGTCATTGCATTTTATAAAAAAGGAAAAAAATCCCATTAAATTACAAAATTCATGACAATTTCCTATCTTAAAAAACAGCTTTTCCAATTAGTTTTGTTTGAAGGTCAACAGCAAGGAATAGATTATTCAATACATCAGGTAGAATTTTAGATATCCGTTTTTACTGATGTTATCTATTTGATGCTGAACTCTAAAAGACTTAACTGATGCCTAATTTAACTAAGTACCAATGAACATGGAATAACACAAGAAATTCAATACAGAAGCCAAGATTTTGGCATATTTGTTGATATTTATATTCAGTTTAATATTTGTAAAGCCTAAGTCTGGGGTTAAAAATTCTGCAAGAGAAGGAACTTTTTCTGGGAAATATTGCATGCCTAGGTGCAGCATGTGTGGTACCCACTCTTTACATTTGTAGTAGCCAACTGCCAAACCTGGACTGCTGAACAGAACTCTTTGTGTTGACTTACAATTTTACATCTCATATCTAAGTGGGCCTGGCTTTGTTGCTTTATTTCTGTATCATTTCTTCTATTTCATTTGTCTACTTGTCTATTTTTGTTAGTACCAGACTGTTTATATCACTATAGCTCCATAATATAATTTGAGGTCATATATTGTTATACATTGATCAGCATTTTTAGTTCTTAGGAGTCCCTTGACTATTCTTGGTTCTTTGTTGTCCCATATGAAGTCCTCTGTTGTTTTTCTAAAACTGTAAATATATCATCAGAAGTCTGATGCATAGTATTCAATCTATAAATACAGAAGTATGGGTTTAGTAGTATGGGCGTATTGTCCTTGGTTTCTGCTTATTTTCTGGTCTTCTGACTGGAGTGTTAGAGTGTGTCCACACCTGTGGGCTGGATTTTTGCACATCAGAGTGGAGTGGCCTTTGTTCAAACAGGGCATTTCTGTCCAATTTGGGGGATGGGGACATGGTGGGCAGGATGGGAGGGGTTATTGTGGGTAGTGTAGGTAGGTACTGAGAATAGAGGCAATCAGCTGGCAGGTAGGTTGTCTACATGGGGTTTTGGTGGCCAATTTCGTGCTGAATGATTTGATGTGAAAATTCATTGTAATCTTTGTGCAACAAATATCTGAACCCTCAGCAGTTACATGGTTCCCTTTGGTGATCAATAACTGCTATATGATACAAATAGGCTCCACAACCATTGGGGGCTGAGTTTTGCCTGAATAAAAATATTAAAATACCACGAGTGATAATGTTAGTGTGAATGAGGTTGACTCCATGGAGATCAAAGTGACTTTTTTCACTAATGTTTATATTTTTCTTTCCTATATCCAGTTATCAAAAGTCTATGGCCCCGTGTTCACCCTGTACTTGGGCATGAAGCCCACTGTGGTGTTGCATGGGTATGAAGCAGTGAAGGAAGCTCTGATTGACCATGGGGAGGAGTTTGCTGGAAGAGGAAGCTTCCCTATGGCTGAAAGATTAAATAAAGGCTTTGGTAAGTAAGTGTTCATGTGAGTGCTGCATGGTGTTGACTATGAAGGTGAAGACTGAAAAGAGGGGCTGGACTTCTTGAGGTACGTGTTGGTCCTCTCTATGGTTTCACCTATCAGATCTCTCGTCTCTTCCCAGAATCTATTTCAGTGTTTTACCATTTCTTCAGGCATTATTTTTAGCAATGGAAGCAGATGGAAAGAGACAAGGCGCTTCACACTCATGACTCTGAGGAATCTGGGCATGGGCAAAAGGAGCATTGAGGACTGTGTTCAAGAGGAAGCACAGTCTCTTGTGGAGGAACTGAGGAAAACCAAAGGTAAGTGCAGGCTTAAACATTTGCATCTCAGTTAGGTATGTGTGCACGTCATGTTAACCTTATCCTATCTAAAATATTTGTTGTTTTGAAATCATAAACAATGATTATAGGTTTATGTTAATTTTCTGTTGAGCTGCAGAACTAAGCATTTCCATTAGCACAGGAGTAATTTGTCTTTGTGGTTCATTTCACCATGGAATAAGTGGTTGTGTTAATGGTGACAGAGCCCAATCTGAGGATATTTGTTTACATTTCTTGGATCACAGTGGTTTGAGCAAATTAACTGAACTTTACAGGATTTCGTTTAGGCCCATGTTTTCAGTCCTGAGTAACAATAATGTTATTCATGGTTTTCCTTTCTCAGTTGAGTGTAATAAATTTTCACCAATAACTGTGTCTTCTACAGCATATCAAATTTTATTGTTATTTGTTTAAAAATTATTTACTATATTGTGAATGTTACATAATGAGTTTTGATCATGATCCCCCATCAACTTTTCTGAGATATACCCCCATTTTCCTATCTATCCTACTTTGTGTAGTTTCTTAATTTAATATCAACCAAACCTGATTTGTGCTTGACATATATGATTTTTAAAGAAAATTTTCATTAGTGCTTTCAGAATTTTGTACTTGTTTAAAAATATGTTTTAATTGAAATAGAATTACGCAATTCCTCCCTTTTACTATTCTATTCCTTTCCTGATGCCCTCCCTTGTCCCCTTTTCATTCTTTTTACATTCTTCAATCATTAGCCACTTGTCTTTGAGTATTTTTGTATATATGCATGTACATAGACACATATGTATATAACTTCCAAACCGGGCCAAGAGATCAAGCCACATAACTGTCATCCACATTGAGAGAGTCTAGTTTTGTTCCATGCAGGTTTCCAAGCTCTCAGTCCAAAGTGCACGAGCTCCACTAGTTCAGGTCAGCTGTGTCTGTGGTTTTCCACATCTTGCTCTTGACCACCCCCTTGTTTATATGATCCCTCCTCCCTTTCTTCAGCTGAACTCCAGGAACTCAGCCCAGTGCTTGTCTATGGACACTGCATCTGCTTCACTCAGTTATTGGATATAGGTTCTATGATGACAATTAGGGTAGTCACTAATCTGATTAAAAGGTACTAGCCATTCAGACACCTTCTACACTATTGTTAGGAGTCTTAGCTGGGGTCATCCTTGTGGATTCCTGAGAATTTCTTTAGTATCAGGTTTCTCCCTAACCCCATAATGGCTCCCTCTATCAAGATATCTCTTTTATTGCTCCCACCCTCCACCTCTCCCACAACTCTGTCTTCTTGATCCCTCATGATCCCATTTTACATCCCTTCCTTTCTACCAGCCTGCCCTGTATACCCAGGGGATCTTAACTATTTTCCCTTCCTAAGGCCCTCCATGTGTATCCATCTTAGGGTCCCCTTTCACCTAGATTCTTTGGAGTTATGCACTGTATCCTGGTTATCCTTCTCTTTACATCTAATAACCATTTATGAGTGAGTTCATGCCAAATTTGTCTTTTTGGTTCTGTATTACCTCACTCAGGATCTTTTTCTAATTCCATCCATTTGCCTGCAGATTTTGAGATGTCATTGTTACATCCGAGTAATACTCCATTGTGTAAGTGCTCCACATTTTCTTTATCCATTCTTAGGTTGCAAGGCATCTAGGTTATTTCCAGATTCTGACTGTTACAAATAATGCTGCTGCTATGAACAAAGTTGCACAAATATCCTTGTGGTATGATTGTGCTTCCTTTTTGTTTATACCCAAGCGTGGTATTGGTGAGTCTTGAAGTAGATTGATTCCAAATTTTCTGAGAAACTGTCCTACTGATTTCCAAAGTGTCTGTATAAGTTTGCACTACCACCAGCAATGGAGGAGTGTTCTCCTTACTCCACTGTCATCATTGTTTTGATCTTGGCCATTCTGACAGTTGTAAGATGGTATCTCAAAGTTGTTTTTATTTGTATTTCCCTGATGGCTGCAGATGTTGATCAATTTCTTATATGTCTTTTGGCCATTCCATTTTTTTTTATGTTGAGAATTCTCTGTTTAGATCTGTACTTGATTTTTTAATTTGATCATTTTTGTTTTTGTGTCTAGTTTCTTGAGTTCTTTTGTAGATTTTGGAGGTCAGTCCTGTGTCATATGTGGGGTTGTTCAAGATATTTTTTTCAATTCTATAGGCTGGCGTTTAGTCTTGTTGACTGTGTCCTTTGCTTTAGAGAAGCTTCTCAGTTTCAGGAGGTCCCATTTCCTGGTTGCTGCTTTCATAGTCTGTGCTACTGCTATTACATTTAGGAAGTAGTCTCCTTTGCCCATGTGTTCAAGACTACTTCTCACTTTCTTTTCTGTCTGGTTCAGTGTAACTGGATTCATGTTGAGATCTTTTGAGTTCAGATTTGTGCATGACAATAGACTGTTTTTATTTTCATTCTTCTACATGTCATCAACCTGTTATCCCAGCAACATTTGTTGAAGTTGTTTTCTTTTTTTTCCATTGTACAATTTTGGTTTCTTTGTTAAAAAAATCAGGTATTCATAGTTGTGTGGATTAACGTCCGAGTCTTTAATTCAATTCCCTTGATCCACTTGTCTGTTTTAATGCCAATACCAAGCTGTTTTTATTACTGTAAGCTTTACAGTAGAGCTTGAGGCCAGGGAGGGTGACCCTGAGTTTTTATTTTTCTATATGCAGTTGAGTATTGTTCTTTCAAGGTCATTCAAGAATTGTTTTGGGATTTTAATGGGGTTTGCATTGAATGTGTAGATTGTTTTTGGTGAGATTCCATTTTTACTCTGCGTATCCTAACTATCCAAAAGCATGGGAGATCTTTTAATTTTCTGATGTCTTCTTCAATTTCTTTTTCCAAGACTTATAGTTCTAGTCATACTGCTTTATCCCTTGTTTAGTTATCATTACCCCATGATATTTCATGTTATTTGTGGCTATTGTGAAAGTGATGTTTCTCTGATTTATTTCTCATCCCTTTTATCATTTCTATATATGAGAGCTACTGATTTTTTTTAGCTCATCTTGTATCCTGCCACATTACTGAAGGTGTTTATCAGCTCTAGGGAGTTTCCTGGTACAGTAGTTTGCAACACTTAGGTATACTACCATATAATCTGTAAATAGTGGAAGTTTGACTACCTCCCTTCTAATTTGTTTTCCCCCAAGAGATTATTTTTTATTAGTTCAAATTACAAGCAAGGCTGCTTCACATGGTAATACCCTCTCCCTCCCTCCCTCCCTCCCCTCCAGTCCCCCACCAGCCCTCTACCTCATCTCCCCTCTGGTCCCCAGGGAGGGCAAGGCCCTCCAAAGTTGGTCATATCATCCTGGGAAGGGCCTAGGCTCTCCCCTATGTGTCCAGGCTGAGAGCTCATCCCTCCATGTAGGATGGGCTCCCAAAGTCCCTTCTTATGCCAGGGATAAATACTGAAACAATCCTGAGTGAGGTAACCTAGTCACAAAAAGACAAGCATGGTATGTACTCACTCATATACGAATTTTAGACATAGAGCAAAGGAGTACCAGCCTACAATCCTCATCACCAAAGGAACTAGGAAACAAGAAGGACTCTAAGAGAAAAATGCATGGTTCCCAGGGAATGGGAAGGGGCATGATCTCCTGAGCTAATTGGGAGCCTGAGGGTAGGGAAGAGGGAGCTTCCAGAATGAGAGGGGGAGAAGAGGCAGGGAGAGGAGGAAATGGAGGACCAGGAAGTTTGAGTCGGGGGAAGAATAGAGGAGAGCAGGATGAGAGATACCATAACAGAGGGAGCCATTATAGGTATGAAGAGAGATCTGGAATTAGGGAGGTTTCCAGAGATCTACAAGATGACACCAACTGACAGTCTAGGCAATGGTGAAGAGGCTACCCTGAATTCCATTCCCCTATAATGAGACTGATGACTGCCTTATATGCCATCCTAGAGCCCTCATCCAGTGGCTGAGGGAAGCAGAGGCAGACACCCACAGCTATACACTGGACTGAACTCTGGAACCCAGTTGCAAAGAGGGAGAAATGAAGAACAAAGGGGTCAGGACCAGAATGGTGAAACTCATAGAAACAGCTGACCTGAACAAGGGGGAACACATGGACTCCAGACTGATGTCTGGGAGGCCAGCATGGGAGTGATCCAGACCCCTGAATGTGGATGTCAATGAGGATGCTTCGGGACTCTATGGGGCCCCTGGTAGTGGATTCATAAACTAGGGATAAATATTGTCCTGCAACCAGAGTCCCCAAAGATGTTTCAGGTGTCCTAACTTACACCTAAGTTCAGGGGACCTGATTTTGTTCTATGCTGGTTTCCCAGCTGTCAGTTTTGGGTCCATAAGCTCCCCCTTGTTCAGGTCAGCTGTTTCTGTGGGTTTCCCCAGCATGTTCTTCTCCCTGTAGCTCAACATTCTTCCTCTCTACAATTGGATTCCAGGAGTTAGGCTCAGTGCCTAGCTGTGCGTCTCTGCTTCTGCTTCTATTAGCTACTAGATGAATGCTCTAGGATGTCATTTAAGGTAGTTATCAATATCATTATAGTGGAAGGGCATTTAAAGTAGCCTCTCTACTATTGATAAGATTGTTAGTTGTGGTCATCCTTGTAGATCTCTGGACATTTGCTAATGCCAAATTTCTCTTTAAGCCTATAATGGCTTTCTCTATTAAGGTATTTCTTTTCTTGATCTCTTCTATTATTCCCCTGACTCAATCTTCCTGCTTCCTCAAGTCCTCCTCCCCTCCTCCCCTCTTCTTCTCCTCATCTCTTTCTCCTAACTCCCTCTCCCTTTGCACCGTGCTTCCAATTTGCTCAGGAGATCTTGTCCCTTTCCCGTTCTCCAAGGGACCATGCACATTTCTCCTTGTTGCCTAGCTTTTCTGGTGGTGCGGATTATAGGCTGGTAATCCTTTGCTCAAAGTCTAATAGATTTATATGAGTGAGTACATACTATGTTTGTCTTTCTGTGACTGGGTTACCTCACTCAGTTTCAATATTCCATTTTTTTCTGCTGTATATTTCTCCAGTTGTATAAATGTACCATATTTACTTTATCATTTCCTCAGTTTATTGGCATCTAGCTTGCTTCCAGTTTCTGTCTATTACAAACAATGCTGCTATGAACATAGCTGAACAGATGTCCTTGTTGTACCATTGTGTATCCTTTGGTTATATACCTAGGTGTATTGCTGCATCTTGAGGTAGACTGATTCCCATTTTCCTGAGAACCCACCATACTAATTTCCAAAATGGCTGTTTATGTTTGCACTCCCACCAGCATTGGAGGACTACTCCCCTTTCTCCACTTCCTCTCCAGCATAAACTTTTGTTGGTGTTTTTGATTTTAGCCATTCTGACAGGTGTAAGATGGTATCTCAGAGTTATTTTTATCTGCATTTCCCTGATGGTTAAGGATGTTGACCACTTTCTTAAATGTCTTTCAGTTATTTTAAGATTCCTCTACTGAGAATTCTCTATTTAGTTCTGTACCTCACTTTTTAATTGGATTATTTGTTATTTTGGTGACTTGCTTCTTGAGTTCTTTGTATATTTTGGAAATCAGCCTCCTGTCAAATATGGTATTGGTGAATATCTTTTCTCATTCTGTGGGCTGCAGTTTTCTCTTGTTGACTGTGTGCTTTGCCTTACAGAGGTTCCATTTATTAATTGTTGAACTCAGTGTCTGTGCTACTGGTGCTATGTTCAGAAAGTGGTCTCCAGTACCAATTAGTTCAAGAGAGTTCACTCTTTCTCCTAAGAGAAAGAGTGTGGCGGGTTTTATGTTGAGGTCTATGATCTATTTGGACTTAAGTTTTTTTTCCTTTTTTAAATTTGAATTAGAAACAAGATTGTTTTACATATCAATCCCAGTTCCCTCTCCCTCCCCTCCTCTCCTACCACCCCCCCAACTAAAACCCTACCTATCACATACAGTTTACGATCCCCAGGGAAGATGAGGCCTTCCATAGGGAGGTCTTCAGAGTCTGTCATATCTTTTGGGATAGGGTCTAGGCCCACCCCCTTGTGTCTAGAGTCAGGGAGTATCCCTCCATGTGGGATGGGCTTCCAAAATCCACACCTTTGTTAGGGATAAGTACTAATCTACTAAGGAGGCCCCATGGATTTCTGAGGTCTCCTCACTGACACCCACATTCCTGAGGTCTGTATCAGTCCCATGCTGGTTTCCCAGCTATCATTCTGGGGACCAAGAGCTCCCTGTTGTTTGGGTCAGCTATTTCTGTGGGTTTCACCAGCTTGGTCTGGACCCCTTTGCTTATCACTCATCCTCTGCAACTGGGTTCCATTTAGTGATTAGCTGTGGGCATCTGTTTCTACTTCTACAAGCTGCTGGATGAAAGCTATAGGATGGCATATAAGTCAGTCATCAACCTCATCATCAGGGTTAAGTTTTGTGCCTGGTGATAGATATGGATCTATCTGCAGTCTTCCATATGCCAGCATCCTTTTATGCCGGCACCATTTGTTAAAGATGCTTTCTTTTTTCCATTGTATTTTAGCTTTACCAAAAATCAGGTGTTCATAGGTATGTGGGTTGATATCAGGGTTTTCAATTCAATTCCATTTGGCTACCTGTCATTTTTTTTTTTTTTTTTTGCGAATAGCAAGCTGTTTTCATTACTAAAGCTCTATAGTAGGGCTTGAAATCAGGGATGGTAATGTCTCCAGAAGTTCATTTATTATAGAGGGTTGTTTTGGCTATTCTGGTTTTTTATATATATAAAGTTGAATATTGTTCTTTCAAGATCTGTGAAGATTTGTGCTGTGATTTTGATGGGGATTGCATTGACTCTGTAGATTACTTTGACAAGATTTTCATTTTTAATATTTTGGTCTTACCTATCCACTAGCATGGGAGATCTTTCTATTTTCTGTTATCTTCTTTTATTTCTTTCTTTAAGACTCAAAATTCTTGTTATACAGGTTTTTCACTTGTTTGTTTAGAGTTATCACAAGGTATTTCATGTTGCTTGTGGCTGTTGTAAAGGGTGATATTTCTCTGATTTCTTTCTGAACCCATTTATCATCTCCATATAGTAAGGCTACTGATTTTTTTGAGTTAATTTTGTATGCTGTCACTTTATTGAAGGTGTTTGTCAGGTTTATGAGCTTCCCTGGTAAAATTTTTTGGGTCACTCATGTAAACTATTATACCATCTGCAAATATTGAATGTTTGATATTTTCCTTTCCAATTTGTATCCCCTTTATCTTCTTTTTTGTCTTATTTCTCTAACTAGACCTTCAAGTACAATATTGAAGAAATATATAGAAAGTTGACAACCTTGTCTTGTTCCTGATTTTAGAGAAATGCATTGAATTTCTCTTCATTTATTTTATGTCGGCTATTTCCTTGCTGCATACTGCTATTATTATGTTTAAGAATGTTCCTGCTATCCCTGATCTCTCCAAGACCTTTATCATGAAGGTGTGTTGGCTTTTGTCACAGGCTTTTTCAGCATCTAGTGCAATGATATGTGGATTTTCTTTCTCAGTTTGTTTATATGGTAGATTACATTGATGAATTTTCATATGTTGAAACATCCCTGTGTCTCTGAGATGAAGCCTACTTGATCATGGTGTAGGCTTCTGATGTGTTCTTGGATTCAATATGCCAGTATATGATTGAGTATTTTTGCATCAATGTTCATGAGGGATATTGGTCTGTAGTTCTCTTTCTTAGCTGTGTCTTTGTGTGGTTTGGTTACCAAGGTAATTTTAGCCTGATAAAAAGAGTTTGGCAATGACCCTTCTGCTTCTATTGTATGAAATACTTTGAGGGGTATTTGTATTAGCTCTTCTTTGAATTCTGGTAGAATTCTGCATTGAATCCATCTGGCCCTGGGCTTTTTTGTTTCTGAGAGTTTGCTGACTGCTTCTATTTCATTAGGGATAATAGGTCTATTTAAATTCCTTGTCTGTTATTGATTTAATTTTGGTAGGTGAAATCTATCCAGAAAATTTTCCATTTCCTTTAGATTTTTGAATTTTGTGGACTATAGCTTTTCAAAGTATGGCCTGATGATTCTCTGGATTTCCTCATTGTCTGTTGCTATGTCCCCCTTCTCATTTCTAATTTAGTTAATTTGCATGTGCTCTTTCTGAATTATAGTTAGTTTCATTAAAGGTTTTTTAACTTGTTGATTTTCTCGAAGTACCAACTCTTTATTTCATTGGTTCTTTGGAGTGTTTTCTTTGTTTCTACTTTATTGATTTTAGCCCTCAATTTGATTATTTACTGGGATCTAATCCTCCCAGGTGAGGTTGCTTCTTTTTGTTCTAGAGCTTTCATTTGTGCTGTTAATTCTCTAGTGTGACTATTCTCCAGTTTCTTCATGTGGGCATTTACTCCTAGGAACTGTCTCTTAGTACTGCTTTTAAAGCATCCTTAAATTTCAGTATGTTGTGTCTTCATTTAGAAATTCAGACAGTATTAAGAATGGACTAGAAAGCTATACCCTACCAAACTGAAAAATCTAAAACACACACACACACACACACACACACACACACACGCACGCACGCACGCGCGCACACACACACACACACACACACACACACACACACACACACACACACCGTGGTGTGTGTGTATCAAATTGAAACCTCCAATGAAATGGTAGCAATAATTAAAATCCTCTCAAATATCATAGGCCAGGAAGAGGCTGATTCAATGCATTATTCTCCTAGAGCTTCAGAAAGTACTCCTTGAATTATTTGGTAAAATATAAAATGATGAAAATTCTAAAAATCTTTCTACAATGTTGTTAGTGCCCTGCAACCAAAATTATGCAAGGCATAAAGGAAAGAAAGAAATGATGGAATCAAGACAGACAGACAGAAAGAAAGAAAGAAAGAAAGAAAGAAAGAAAGAAAGAAAGAAAGAAATATTGTAGGCTAACATCTCTAATGACTATGGAAAATATTTTGTCAAAAATATTTGTAACCAAATTCATAATGCATCAAAA